>NC_080067.1:63200399-63504945 GCF_949987535.1 Balaenoptera acutorostrata | reverse complement strand
CAATTGACTACACCAGGCTACCCACAGTCAGGAAAAGGAAAAGGTCCCTGCCCTCAAAAAGCTTATACTCCATTACAGATAAGGCAATCAGGCATTCATAAATATATTTAAACCTCTTTTTTTGGGGGGGGGAAGTGTTTATTTGATAGAAGTTTTTTACTTGATTTACAATGTTATATTAGTTTCAGGTGTACAACATAGTAATCTGATATTTTTATAGCTTATACTCCATTTAGAGTTATTATAAAATATTGGTTATATTTCCTGTGCTGTACATTATATCCTTGTATTTTATTTATTTTATACCTAGTAGTTTGTGCCTCTTAATTCCCCCTTCCCCTATCTTGCCCTTCTCTAAACCTTTTAAAAAATATTCCCATTCATCTCCCACAAGAAATGTTTCCTTTCAAGTATCAAAATTCATCTCCCACGCCCTTCCAGTAATGCCCCTAGAAAACAAGGTTGAGTTCACCATGAGCCCCTTCCTGATTTTATGGGTTTGGGCCATGCTGCCTTAGCACTTCTGGCTACACATCCTAACCTTTTCAGTCTGGTCTGTTACAAACTCTTTGTTGTTTCACTGACTACCTCGATCCCTTCCCTGTCCTCCTCTGAATCTTCTCCACCTTATTAGGTCTTTTTTAAGTGTTCTAGTTTGCAATGCACAGTGATAATAATAAGAATATAATATTCTCTCTTTTCTTTGAATATCCTTCCTGGTGACACTGAACAAAATTTCCTTAATCGTCTAGGATGTTAAAAAACACTGACCTAGTGTTTTCAGAATACCACCTAGAGGCCCTTTTTATGGATCATATATGAAGGTCAGGATCCATTATCCTATAATTATACTGTGAATTATCTCAAGTACAGGGGTGTTCTGGAATTGACTCAAACTGGCTTACAGACTTGTTAAATTTTAAGAAATTCTGCAAGAGGGTTGTTAAACACAGCCATTATTAAAAATTAAATTCTATAAGCTCACAATTAAATATATTTTTAAAAGGTAACGAATATTCAAAACTCTTCACTCCCTAGTTGTGTTACTCTATCTTAATAACTAATCTATATGCCCTTGAGGTCACGTACATCCACATTACGCAAACGGTGAAAACTCTATGTGAGGGTGTCCTACTACACATCTCTTCCCAACACTGCATTCGGTGACATGTTAGCCTGAAATGGGAGTATTTACACCATGGAAATCAGCAAACATTACAATGCAGGGCTTTGTTCCCAGGGAGCTAGTTGCTAACCAATTACAAGCACACCAAGGCTTGAGTTCCTGACTCTAAAATGAGGCATTAGATTTCAGGCTCTAAGATCCCTACTGAGTCCCAAACACTATGTCTCTGTGACCCCTGTAACACTAAGAGGTAGTTTAACTTTCTGGTAGAATCTACAGAGTACCTATTTGGAACTGATTTCTTTTTTTTGTGCTGAGAAACTCAAGAGATGATGAAGAGTCACCTGGTTGGGTGAGTTCAATATTTTTGTTATTTAAAAGCTGAAAAAGAGAATTATCAAACACCAAAAATGTAGCAAAAGCATGAAAAGAAATTATAGTAACTAGCATCTGTTATATAGATAAATCTTACCAGTTACCATCAGATAAATCAGGCTTTTCCTTCTATCTCCCCACCTCAACTTCCAAACAATTCTCTCTCTTTTTTTTAATTCTTAAAGTATTTCTTAATTCTAAAAGACTCTGTATTAAAAATTATAATATATATTGCTGGATATGGATTTCTATGACACTTCACTTTTCTATAAAAGTGTTCACACTTAGGATTATGTTCTAAATATAGGAATAATGAAAAGTACTTAAAGGCTCTCATTAACTTTTCTCACATAACGACTTTTTCTTCATAAGGGAGTGAGAAAAAAATCATTTCTCATGACATTCATTCACAATGTGTTTCTTCTTTTTTGACAGCAGACTCAAGAGTTATATTAAACAAGGGCAGTGAGAACTCTCAGTTGTATACAGATATAAGCTTTAGTATATAATATCAAGTAATGGCACGGGCTAAGACCATTTTGTCCATCATATATTTTGTCCTTGATCACAGCCACATGAGTGACACAGGGAATTGGAGTAAGCAGAGGTAATTTAATTCTGTACACATTGCTAAAACGTATGTATTTGGTACTAAAAAAGATATGCTATATCAAATAATTAGAGCAAAGAGCTACAGTAGCTTAATACACAAATTTTTCAATTCTATGGTCTTATGTTTAGGTATAAAGTAGATCAGAGGCAAAAGAGGCTGAATGGTGGCAACCTGGTCCCTAATGACATGGGAATCCCAAGCACAAATGTCCCCTCTTGGCAGGGGCACATGAGCAGGGGACTGTAGACAGAGTCACACAGCATCTGAAAGAATCAGGGACCTAAAGACCTGGCTTTGGTTCTAGCAAAGCTTGAGGAGGGGAAAAAATGAACTGGAATGTCTAACTCTGCTATCTGCAGCCAGGCTCTGAGAAGTCAGGATGCAACCGAGTAGAAAAGAGGAAAAGAAAGGAAAGGGAACATAGGAAAGGATGGAGCGGCACAGACAATACAGGAAATGAGGGAAGAGCAGGAAAATGGTCTGGGTCCCCACAGGATTCGAGAATCAAAGTAAAACGGAGGCTGACTTCCTTACACCACCGCCACCAGCTTTAAGTTGTTCAGGAAGATAAAAGTTGCTCCACAAAAAAGAAGGGAAGGAAAGGGAAAAGAACTCACCGCTAAACCTAAATTCTAAAACCTAGAAAGCAGTCTTCATCCTCAAAGGAACACATTATCACAGAGCTCCTGGAGACCTGAGATTTGTAAATATTGGGTTATTTTCATAATCGTGTTGCTGTTGTTTCTAGGTGGAACTCTTTTATGTTTCCCAAACAAAATTTTACCTGGAAGGCCAACATGCAGAAGAGACAAAAATTTTAGGCGTCCCTCTGATCAGAAGGCAGCCCCTCTCCAGCAGTCCCTGCACATCTCGGGGGCACAATTTGAAAATCTAAGCACCAGACTGTGATTCACGGGTGGGAAGAAGCCAGCCCACTTGGAGCAGGCCGGCCAGTGAGCAGTGAAGCCCAAACAGCGCTGGAAGTAACAGGTAGCGGAGGGTACACGGCCCAGCGTTACTGAAAGGGAGCCCTGCGAGGCCCTCTTCGCGGAGGAGAAGCGATCTGCTTCTGTTCCCGCTCCTCCTTCTCCTCCTCTCTCACTCACCCCGCCTTCCCCACCGCCCAGCGCACACACACTGCACACGCACACACACCTGACACAGAGAGTCACGCGCATCTAGCTAGCAGCCGTGCACACTCACTGACCAGGGCTGGTAACTCCTCAATATTTGGTAGTGCTATTTCATAGTGGTCTGGGAATATAACAAGTTTGGCTTCATCTTCATATTCATAATCGTCGCTATTTAAATCGTCATCAGTATCTAGATCTGAGGAGAAAACAAAAACAAAGAACAAGAAGTGAAGAAAGAATATTCCACACCAAGGCAGCACTCACTGGGAAATCCACAGGGCTGACAAACCAAGGGCGCAGCATTTACAATTCAGCCATCCATCTGCCCCAAGCCAGGAATAGGAGGCCTTTCCATCCTTCCTAAGTTATACACACTTATCTTCAAGGGACAGATGTATAAAGAAGACTAAGTCTTATCATAAAGCTTTACAGTTAAAATAGACATTTGTGCTAGATGTTCAATTCTTAGAGATGTTTAAAGGAATAGCCTGGTCATTATGATTTGTCGGGTACCTGACTCCTGATTTCACGAGAATGGGTTGGAATGTTTCTTACCACACAACAGAAGAAAGTACATGGGTTTGAGAATAGATAAACCTAGGTTCAACTCCGGGTCCAAAGTTTAATGTTTCTTCAGGCAAGTCACAGGCCTCATTTGTAGAATGGAGATAACACTTACCTCACACAGTTTATATGGAGAATAAATAAGAAATTGTAAACAAGAGACCTGGCACATAACAGGCTGCCAATAAATGGTAACAATTATTTTAAAATAAAATCTCAATTTCCCTCCCTCTGTCTCTATCTCCCCCATCCTCTCCCTCCCTGCTAAGAGTTGTGGAAATACTGCATAGTAAGCCAGAGGGGGAAACCCCGTAATATAAGTGGTCCTGTTGTCCTCAGGTGGTGGAGAATTTTCAGTAAGGAAGTCTGGCCTGTTATCTAACAAGTCATCACCTCTTTACTTGGCTCATCTCTGGGAAAGGTCAGGCAAAGGCTCAAGGAAATGTCCTGTCACAATATTTACATGGACATTTCAGCCTTGTATTCACATGGATACCAGAATCCCAGATCATGTTTGTATATTTAGACATCTGGAACTATGGTGACAAACAGCTCTCAAGCCATCTTCTACTCACACACACACACACACAAACAGGTACACAAATATGGACTCTATAAACAGGAGAAAGTTACTTTACTAGATGAAGTGCCAGCTGAGAACCAAAGGATCTAGATTCTGTCACTACCTTGTTGTATGCCTCAACCTGGAATCTTTTTATGTACAGTTCTGCTCTTAAATTCTCAAAGGGAGAGCAGTTTTTTTTTTTTTTTTTTTAAAGGATTTTCTTATTTATTTATTTATTTATTTATTTATTTTTGGCTGTGTTGGGTCTTCGGTTCGTGCGAGGGCTTTCTCCAGTTGCGGCAAGCGGGGGCCACTCTTCATCGCGGTGCGGGGACCGCTCTTCATCGCGGTGCGCGTGCCTTTCTCTATCGCGGCCCCTCCCGTCGCGGGGCACAGGCTCCAGACGCGCAGGCTCAGCAATTGTGGCTCACGGGCCCAGCTGCTCCGTGGCATGTGGGATCTTCCCAGACCAGGGCTCGAACCCGTGTCCCCTGCATTAGCAGGCAGATTCTCAACCACTGCGCCACCAGGGAAGCCCGGGAGAGCAGTTTTAAGCGGAAAATGAGATACAGCTAAAATGCAGTCTACACGTTTTGATAAAAAGATTCTAAATAATAAGAATCAGAAATGCCATAATAAACAAACAACATTGTTAGATAGCCATAAGAGGTTATTTTGACAAAAAGCAATGTTAAAGAAGAGTCTAAGAGTTTAAGAACTACAGGCATTTATTTAAAGAAAATGACTCAAAGACAGACATTCTATGTTATAAAAATCTGAATGCCCCAATACCTGTAATTTTTAAAAATTAGAACCTAAGTGTTCAATGAGAATGATGTTGGGACTTCCCTGGTGGTCCAGTGTCTAAGACTCCACACTCCCAATGCAGGGGGCCCAGGTTTGATCCCTGGTCAGGGAACTAGATCCCATACGCCACAACCAAGAGTTCGATGCCACAACTAAAAACCCTACATGCCACAACTAAGACCCGGCTCAGCCAAATATTAAAAAAAAAAAAAAAAAAAGGAATGGTGTTGAACCCACTAGAATATTACTTAAGTGATATTTTTTTAGACTATGTAGAAACATGGAAATGTTTATGCCACGTTAATGCTAAAAATACAAAATTCACCTTCACCAAAAAGACAACTTTGTAGTAGTTATGTTCATAGACAAAAATCCGAAGGAAATGTGAACAAATGAAAATAATGAATGGGGAATTCCGTGGCGGTCCAGTGGTTAGGACTCCACGCTTTCACTGCCGAGGGTGCGGGTTCAATCCCTAGTCAGGGAACTAAGATCCCACAAGCAGCAGAGCACGGCCAAAAAAAACAAAAAGAAAAGAATGAATGGATGAACTTTATTCTTAAATTTTTCTTTATTATATTGTGTTTATTATATTATATTTGGTTACTTAATGATTTTAAGTAACCAAAGTATAAATCGTTTGGTTTTGTGTACACAGTCAGCTCATATAACACATTATCTAAATGTCTTTTTTCCAGAGAAGACATCTGCACTTAATGCTAATTCAAATCTTACCTGGCCAAAAACAATGATAAACTAAGGCCAAAAAAAAAAATCCCACCCTGACATTGACCAGCTACAGAAGCCAGGGCAAGTTCTTTCCAAGTTCATTTTCCTCATGAGTAGGCTACGGATAATATTATCTACCCCCTAAGATTGTTGAGAGGATTAAAGAAGATAAGGTTTTAAGGTACCTAGTTAGGATCTGGTAGGTGTTAGGGGCTCCACAGACAGCTGCCATCACCCCTACCATCACCCTCGCCATCACTGTCATCTCTTCTCTACGCTCCTGACAACTAACAAAAGCACAAGTGACCTCCCTTCCCTTTGGTTGCCCAGCTCCAAAACAATCCTGAAGTCAGTTTCAGGAGGACCAGGATATCATGGGGGATCTTCTATGTGATCTGAGTGTGGAGAAGATATGAACTTCAAATGCTTCTAGACTGTAAGCTCTAAGCGCAGGAAATGGGTCTTATTCACCTTCTAAATTCCTAGACCCTGCACAATGCCCAGCACACAGCACACACTCAGCAAACATCTGGGAAAGGAGACTTAAGGAAGTTAAGAATACCAGCATGCTTAAGGACAACAGCAAAGCAAGAGCATCCAAAGGGCTGTTACAGTTTTTGGGTTTTTTTAATTGGTAACTGATGTGTGTTTAAAAAAGCAAGACTACTGTCGTGCAAAAAGGCAGAGCTTTGTTGGGCTTCCTTACACTTATAGTTTACTTTTATTTTTATTCTTAATTCACTGGGATGGAAGGGGACCATGATCTTTCCCAAAAACCTTAATCCAATTTAGGGGAAAGTCAGCAGAGGTAACCTACACTCTGAATCTAAGGGACAAAGCTAAGGTTTCTCCTGCATATATGTGACCCCACAATCCTAAATGTAAATCTACAATTTCCAAATTTCTCTAATTAGAGTCTCACCCTCCCAAAACATCTAGTTGAGGAAACTACAGAGTAACCATAGCCTAGGGATCAGCAGTACGAGTACCCCCAACCTCTCCCAGCAGCTACTTTCCACGGGGACTATTAACTGGCAATACCTGGATGCGACCTTTTTCAAAGATTAAAAAAAGATTTTTTAAAATACCTCTTCTTTAACTCTACTTACTGATCTGCTCAGATACCTGAGAGAAGTGGCTGGGACCACAGCCATTCCAAGAAGTAACTATGAAGCAGCACAGCGGAGGAAAGGATCCCTAAATCAAACTAGGGCAGTGAAGCCCGGCTCAGAGTGCTCTCGGCCTGACTGTACTGGCGTTAATTCGTGTGCTGGAGGTGAGCAGTCTGCTGCACCAGTGCCGTGAAATCGGACCAACCGCTCGCCCTCACGAGAAGGTACGGAGGCAGCTCCTTGAACACAGACCCTGTTCTTAATGACCTGCTTCAGATGGAAACAGCAAAATAGAGTTTACTTGAAACTTCTGGTCATTATAGGCACAGATGAGTTTTCTGAACAGGCCCATTCCTGGAACTTTCCACAGCTGTTCTGTTTTCAACCTGTTCTTCATCAAGTATGAATGCCAAGGCTAAAGACAAAAATGTGGAATGTAAGCTCTCTGAGGTTTAGCAGTAGCTCTTCAACATCCCAGTCTTCAGACATGGAAGAACTGACTCATTTACTCCTGTTTGTGAAAGTTGGGGGGGCTGGTAGGGGAGTCAATAAAAATGTGAACATTTAACACTTCTTTTTTTTTGAATTTTTGAATTTTATTTTATTTATTTTTTTATACAGCAGGTCCTTATTAGTCATCAATTTACATTGAACACTTTCATGACATACCAAAGATATGGTATTTTTAATTAAATTTATTAGCAGGTCTTTACACAACTACACACATTTGTAGCTTTAATGTATAGAATATACGAGATTAGGCCAGAATCACATCACAAGTCCTGGGGTATTTCTTTGAAGATCCCGGACTCCTTTCCATTCCCCCTTCTCTCCTTCCATCTCATAAAACAGTAAGTTCTCTATCAGCCTACTCCCAAAATTCACAATCTTTCATATCGTTGTAAATTATCTTTGTCAAAGACAGCCTAATAGTGTCCCTTTCTAGCTTAAAAACATTATTGCAGAGCTACCCACACTTTCCCAGTTCACAGCACCCTTTAGTATCCCAGCAATTCTTGCACAATACCAAGAATTGGCCCTAAACCAAAAGAAATGCCTGATAGTTCTTTTTATTTAGTAGTTCGGTCCAAACAACTTATTAAGTATTTATGTTCTAATAAGTTAGGAACCATTTGAAAAGATAATACACATAAGTTGAAAGGAAATGAATGCTTTATTTCACTCTTAAATAACCATAATTCCTTACTAAGGGGACGTGTATACCTGTGAGGCACTGCAGAACTTCTCTTTGAATCACACTAGATGCTGCCTCCCTTATTTCCCATTCCACATTTATTTTCACATGGTACTTGCCTTTTACCACAGAAACCACTAAAAAAAATAGCTTCACAAAGAGACGAAGTCACTGAAAGGAGCATAGGATACTCTAGTAGCGAGACTACATCAAGCTAATCTCTCATGCAATGTTCAAGCATCACTGTGTTCCCTTGAAGAGTTAAAATATCCTGTGATTTACCGGTGAGTTAGTTGAGGCAACCAGGAGTGCCTCAGAACACAGTTTTGGGAACCAAAGTGTTAATGGCTCCCCACGGCCTACAGGAAAAAAGTCTAAAAGCATGGTATATGTCTAGACTATTGCTGGAAGAATACGTAACATATATAAGGATGTACAAGCAGAAAATATTATTTGTCTCTGGGCAGAGTAACTAAGTGGCTGGGAGACAGGGAAGGGAGAGAGAAAAACTTACTTTTCATTATGGAAGCTCTTATAACTTTTTAATTTTAAGCTTTGTCCATGTGCTATGTATTCAAAGAATATTTTTAAAATCCTAAATCCTAAAAGAAGCATAAAATTTCTATGATTCAAAAATTACCAAGAATTGTCATTGTTGATACTAAAAAAAATTACCAGCAAAAGCTAGACCTGAGGGAAGGATCCCTTAACTGGGGTTTCACTTAGATGACTTTCAAGGTAATCAGGAGGAAGAGTGCCTTGAATGCAGGGGCAGAATGAGGCTCAGGAGACTTGAGTAAGCAATTCAGCACCAGCTAATGGCCTCAGTTTCCCTTATAAAATCAATACTGAAGGTCATAACTAAATGATTCAATGGTTTCAATATCACTGTTGAACCAATGGAAAGGAATTAGTCACAAAGTCATTAAGTAAAAGGGGATAAAAAGCTTCTATCCAGGAAAAAGCATTAGTCATCTGCATGTGTTTTGTGAAGGGGATAAAGGGTCATCATAACTACATTTCAATAGCAATGAAAAGGTACTTTGTAGTCAAAGAAACAAAGAGGCTACAAGAGAGTTCTCCTCCTCTTCATGAAGAGACAACCCAATGTCCCTTTTAGGGATGGAAACTGTGGCAAAGGCTACTAGCTGCCTCTCAGTATTCATTCTCCCTTTCTTCCTTAGCAACACACTTTATTCAGTTAAGAGACTTTACTTTCCAGCCTCCTGTGCAGCACACAGCATAACCATGTGACCAAGTTCTGACCAGAGAGGTGTAAACTAAAATGTTGCATGGGGATCTATGAGAAGGCTGACAAAAAGAAGTTGAATCCCCTGGGAGATTAGATTTTTTTTTTGTCCTTTCCCCTTTGTCTTCCCTGCCTTCCAGAATGGGGATGTGATGGCTGGAGTCCCAGTAGCCATTTTTGGACCATGAAGTGACCATGAGGTTAGAAATTACAGGACAGGATAGAAGGTGAAGTAGAAATTTGGGAAGAACCTAGATCCTGATGAACATGAGGCCATCACATCAGCCTGGATTTGCTGCTTCCCAACATCCTCTACATGAAATGAGAGAAATAAACATCTACCTTATTAAAATTCACCAATATTTTACATTTCTAATTACATAAATCAGGGTAGTTCTAATACAGTCCTTCACTGAAATTAATTTACAGGCCACACCACCTTGAAAACAGAGCTGTGATCAGTGTGGCAAGAGAAAAGTGCCTGCTACTAGGAGCTATGAGGGGGTATAAATCAGAGCTTGCAAAACTTAATCCTTACTAATATAAATTAGTGATGCATCTGAGTATAAAACAATAGAGAGAACTGGGGCCTAGGACAAGCCCCAGAGTGCCAATGGCATTCAAATGTAAACTTTTTAAAAAGTGGTACAGTCCAAATAGAACATTTTTGCTGGGCTGTGAGTTTTAGGCAGATCCTGTGGCTTTCTAAGACATGAAATGTTGAGAGAACACAGAGAGCAGGTATAGAAAAAGTCCAACTGAAATGAAAGGGTGGGCTAGTTCTCCCAGGAAGCAATGGAGGGGTCCACACAGTATGAAGCACAAAACCTCAGTGCTTACCTTTGGATTAATTTTTAAAATAATTACTTGACAATATCCACTACCACCAGTATGATCACTAGAGAAATCAAACTGCAAGGTCTTTTGAGTAAAAGACACAAAGGTTAGGGACTTCCCTGGTGGCACAGTGGTTAAGAATCCACCTGCCAATGCAGGGGACATGGGTTTGATTCCCTGGTCTGGGAAGATCCCACATGCCGTGGAGCAACTAAGCCTGTGAGCCGCAACTACTGAGCCTGCGCTCTAGAGCCCGTGAGGCACAACTACTGAGCCCGCGTGCCACAACTACTGAAGCCTGTGTGCCTAGAGCCCATGCTCTGCAACAAGAGAAGCCACCGCAATGAGAAGCCCACGCACTGCAACAAAGAGTAGCCCCCGCTCTCCGCAAATAGAGAAAGCCCGAGGGCAGCAACAAAGACCTAACGCAGCCAAAAAATTAATTAATTAAAAAAGAAAAGAAAAGCAGCTAATTTATTTTTTAAAAAAAGACACAAAGGTTAAAGGATAAGAGATCAGCTAATTTCTTTATTCAACCAAAGAAAATAATGAAAAATAACAATGTAGGTCAAAATATTCAATTATTTCCACATTCAAGAATGCTATGCTAATGTCATTTAATTCAGAAGAAGTCAATTATCTCTACTTGTGGAAGGGAGCCGAAGGCTTATAACCAAAACATCAGAATGCACTCAATCATTTCAGCTTTCTGGCTCATTCTAAGCTGCTTTGAGTCTAGTTGGGTAATCTGGGTTGTGGTCCAAAGCCATGACAAGCAGTGGGAAAGATTGGCCTGTGTGGAAAAACCAACTGCAGATAAACCTCACAAAGAAAACCATGGGCTGAAAATCAGGAGCGAAGACAGCAAGGGTGGGCCCAGTGCAGGGTAACAGAGAATCCAAGTGGGAAGGAAACTCAGCTCCAAGACTGTTTCCAATGGCTTTGCTTGTCAAATAATTAATGTGTCTTTTTATTACAGAAAAAGAATTTAAATACAGATAAGCAAAAAAAAGAAAACTAAAATCACCTCAATTTCACCACCAAGAAAGAGTTACTATTAACAATTTGGAGAGTATATTTTGTCAGACTCTACTAGACTCTCAGTTATATATGTATATGAGTATGTGTGTACACACATACATATATATACACATACATATACGTATGTGTACACACATATAGATACACATACATACACACATATGTATATGTGTGTATAAATTTTCTTTACCAAATGAAATTACAATATGCAAACAATTTTGAAATTCCTTCCAAACAATAATCCTAGGCGTTTAGAGATACAAACTTGCTTGGTCAAAAATTATCAAACCACTTTTTCTCCTGGGAAAACCATATCAGAAGTTTAATATGAAATATGATCACTTTGCTGTACAGTAGAAACTAACACAATATTGTAGAGCAACTATATGGCAATAAAAATTAATTAAATAAAAAAAGAAATATGATCATGAGTACATGATATAGAAGCCAGTATGTATTTGCATGAGCAAAACTGGCTCTTCTGAATGAGGGAAACAGAAAAGCACTATTAAGCAAACACCACAGTGATCACTGTTACAGGCAAGATCCACTAATGGATGATAAAATTAGTAGGCAAAACTTTAAGGAAAAACAAGTATTAGTATAGTCTCCAAGTATCACTCCCAAAATATTTATTAATTATACTGTAATCTCATAGTGGAGAAACCCAGAAGACACTACCTGACCAAGCAATCAAGGTTAACATCACCAGTGTGAAGACAGCTCAGCTCCATGTGCCCCCTGATATCAGGCCCTGAGAAGGGCCCATCACCTGTGTGGTATTCTTGCCAAAAATGCACTTCCTCAGGCTTATCATGAAGTAACATGATAAACCCAAATTGAGGTACAGTCCACAAAACAACTGGCCAGCACTCTTCAAAAGTGTCACAATTATTAAAGACAAAAAAAGTCTGAGGAACTATCACAGATTACACAGGATTAAGGAAACATGACAACCAAATACAACATGGGATCCTGGAACAACAAAAAAAAATGACATTAGTAGAAAAAAATAGTGAAATACAAATGAAGTCTGTAGTTTGGCTAATATTAAAAAAAAGAAAAACTATCTCTTCTTTAAAGGCAGTGAAAAAGGAGGCTAGAAACAGAATTACAATTTCTCTCCAGTCACTATCAGCATAATTGCTTCAAAACACTAACCCAACAAGAGTGCTGTAAACATTCTTCACCACCAGGTAAACACAAAGTGGAGACAGATCATCTCGAGTTAAATCGGTTCCTCTCATCCTTAAATTGTAGAGCAATAAACAACCTATGATTCCAAATCAAACATGCACATGCACACACATACACACACACAGAAAATCCAGGCACACTATTGATAACTATTTACATTACCTAAAAAAATCTTGGAATTCCTCCTTTTGGGTAAAGCTCCACCAGATGCCCCTCTTACCTTCTGAAAAGAGAACAAGAGATTGTTAAAATTCAGCCTATGCAACAGATGATTGGGGGTGGGGGTAAAATCTCAGAGGTTCCTAGTTTTTATAAAAGGCCAAGAGGAAATATTCAACCCGGACTAGAGATTCCAGGGTAAACAGGAACTTGACCCAGGTCCACGAAGGTAGGTGAAGGGCAATGCTACTGTTCTACCTGATTATGTTTTCACCAAATTATCAAGAAAGCACCTCTGGAAAGGGAAGTGAAACCAGGGTCAAGGTGAAGTGGACACTTCAACTTCAAATCAGCACAGGCTCCCAAGAGGCTGGAGCCCATGCCCTGACTGGAGCTACTCTGGAGAAATGGTAGTTCCAGGAGGGAGGCTCTTGTTCCCCTGCTACCCACTGGGCCCCCTGTGCTTGGTCCTAGGTGTGCACAACTACTACTGTTGAAAGAGTTCATAAATATTAATAAAGAGTCACTGATATTCTGGTCATAATAAGCCTCAATCTAACTGCCCTAAACATTTTTGGAGCCCCAGCTGATGGCTGTTTGCCATCCTAAGCTCCATGTATTCTCTACCTCTGGTGGAAGTCCCCAGCAGCAATGAAATAAACGTCTACCAAGTGGTTATGCAAAACAAGTCATTCATTACCCTTCTGATACTTGCACAAGAAATTTTACTCTCAAATAGGACTATTAAAATGTTTGTTTCAATGGCCAAAACTCTTATTTCCACACTGCGTGTTCTTCCTGTTATTAGAAAAGAGCACATTTCTAACACACCGCAGTGTGGGTCAAACCCCAGCATCTTTTCAAGCAGCCACATGTTATCGCAGCACCAAGGCCCTGCTGCTGCTTTAGTTTGCCCTCCTATCAGTCTTAAGTCTCCTTTCCCACATTTTATTATTCCGCATTGAAAGTGGACTCATCTTTGTGATTCTCACAATAAGTTTTTACAGCTTCTACTTTAAGTTTATAGTTCGCATCTCAGGAATACAAAATTATTGAACCTTTAGCTCAAAATCATGTCTCTCCAAATACTAATGCCACATTCGCGTCACCGCTCTTAGAATCCGTCTCCTCCAAGATCTCAAAGCCTCTGTTCCTCTCCCCTCCACTTGCCTGCCTCAAAAAAGGATGAGATAAAACCTGCACCAAAGGCATATTTAACCATCCACATTTACCAATCCTGGAGGTCACTTGCAATCTCTCTATGGAAGTTTACGGCATCCTTTCACTTGTTCCAACCTCAATGTTCCCTCCACTCCTGCGTGACAGTGAGGGGAGAAAGGAGACGAGAAGCTGCAGGGAGACCTGCTGGACCATGAGGCTCTCCCCAGATGAGACAGTCACACCTCAGACTCGGATTAGATCCACTTCCTTTCAGGAAAAAAACCCCCACAACTACCAGGTCTTCCTTCAAAAGACCATCATCTCTGTCCCTGCATCAGTCACCACTAGAAATTGACAGGGTTTGAGAAACTGGAACTCCTCAGTCAGCAGACGTGACTGTCAGGCTCTGTGCTGGAGCTCAGGCTGCAAAGTGACTGAAGACACGCTCCAACCCCTGAGGAGCTCGCCGGCAATAGGAGGGGAACATGATGCAAACGAAGAGCACAGAACGGATTCTGGTGAGTGTTAAGAGAGGTGAGGATCATATCATAAGGAAGAAATGATAGTTCTTCTGGGGATGGAGGGGATGGGCAGGGCTGGTGAGGTAAGAAGAGCAGCAGGCCTGGCATATAGCAGCTGCTCTGTAAATATGTGTTGGTTGGTTGGATGGATGGATGGATGGATGGATGGATGGATGGATGATGAATGGATGGTGGATGGATGGTGAATGGATGGTGGATGGATGGTGGATGGATGGATGGATGGATGGATGGATGAATGGATGGATGGATGGATGGATAATGGATGGGTGGGTGGATGATGGATAGATATATGGATACGCTGACCACAGGGAATACAACAGGTAAAAAAGGAATGGGGGGTAGAAGTAGGGCATCCCCCCAAAAAGATAACAGCATGTACAAAGGCCTGAAATCATGATGTGTTCCAGAAAGGAGAAGTGGTTTGCTATGTCTAGAGCACAGAGCTGGTGGAATAAGAGGGAGGGTTAGAAAGGTTCCAGGGGTCAGATCATGGGAGGCCTTGTAATCACATGCAAAAGAGTTTGGACTTCATCCTGCAACAAAGAGAAAGACATACGAGATTTAATAAGCTTCAGCGTGTCACAGATGCATAGGTATATGCACTTGAAAAGATTGCTCTGGGTGCAGCATGCAGACTGGGTGGGATTGAAGGCGGCAAGTATGAAGGAAGGAAGATTAGTCAGGAAGCTACAGCACTAGCCCTTTTAAGGCATAATGAGCACTCAGACAAGAACAGGAGGGATGAAGAGGACAGGATGGACTTCCAAGCTGTTTGGGAGGCCCAGATAACTGGACTTGGTCACCAATCTGCCATGGAATGAAAGCAGAGTCCAAAGGAGGTCTAAGTCTCTAGAATTCAAGCCGTCTTGAATTCTAGAGGGTGTAGTGAAGATGGTGAAAACAGAAAAGCTTTAAAGCTTTCATTGAAGGATGGGGTGACTGAAGGAGGACTCAAATTAGAGTTCTGTGTTGTGCTCTTTTTTAAGGTGGGAGAAGAAATCCAGAAGAGGGAGATGTTGGAGGTGTAAGAGGGAGTGGAGTTAATGAAGGTTCCGAGGCAGGAGGAAAGGGACCACAAGGACAGAAAGAACACAGCTTCTCTCTGAGATGTGTGGAAACATGTGAGGTGTGCTGAGATGGGAGGAAACGAAAGTGGAACCACTGTGGATGAGTTCCCAGGAGGCGAGGCAGGAGCTCAGGGAATTCCTGTCCAGGGGTCCCTGTTTCCTCTGGAAAGTACAAGTCCGATCGTTTTCTGAGAATGACAGGTAAAGTCTTGCAGAAAGCATCCAAAGTTTGGAGTGGGAGGGGGAACAGGCTAGATTTGCTGGGCAGTGAGAGGGCCCAGCAGAAGGGAGAAGGCCAGGAATTTGACATGGTCCCAAACCCCATGGCAGTGTGTGCGGGATCCCTAGCGGTACATCCATGGAAGCAGAGGATGATACTGATGATGGGCTGGCTGGGGTTCTGAAGGACAGTAAGGAGGCAAGACAAGGGGAGGGTCAGTTGAGGGTACTGGTGACAGGAGAATGTTTAAAGTCATGGATCCTGAGAAGCGGGTTAAACAGATCAAAACAGAAATAAATGAGTGAAAGAGCTAAAATGAGAGAGGGTTGTGGTCAGAGAGTGAAATATTTAACTTAAAATTTCAGAGGCAGAGCTAACTGCATTCTGTAATTCTGCCGCTAGCTTTGCGACCCTGAGCAAGTTATTTCAAGTCTCTGGGCCTCAGTTTTATTTTTTTCCCCTCAGTTTCCTAAAACTTCATCACTTTACACTAAGACAGATGATAAAAAGCAAACTTTATCAGAATTGCTATGTCCCACCTAACAGGAGTAGTGAATGTAAATCATATAGTATTAGGCCAAGATTAGATTACTGTAAAGCTAATCATTCAGTTTATAACCTATCTGACCTGCTAGTCTTTCTTCCTCCTCTTCCTCCTACTCTCCCCACTGTCCAATTTGGGGATCTCTCCTTTGTCCAGAACTTAAACAGAGAACATATTAGGTAGGCTGGGGTGAGAGATCAGATGAACTTCAAATCAGCGTTGACTATACAGAAGATCCAAGATAGTCTACAAACTATTAGGACTAAAGTGAAAATTGAACAGTATTGCTAAATATAAAATCAATATTTGAAAATTAATAATATCTCCAAATGACATGGATAACTAATTAAAATACATGAAAAGATAAAAAAGCAGTAACAATAGTTACAAAAATTATAGGGTACCTTAAAAAAATTTAACAAAAATAAAAGCTCCTTTACTGAAAATTACAAAATATTTTTGAAGGACATAAAAGAGACCTGAATCAATAGAGAGGTATGCCATGTTGAACAGTCATTCAGTTAATATTTATGAAGCACCTACTACGTGCTGGGCACTACTGAGTGCTGAGGACACAGAGGTGAACAAAACGACCAGACTCCCTGCCCTCACGGAGCTTAGACAATGATATAGACTAGAGATCAGTCTACAAATTCAATGTGATTGCTATCAAAATCTCAACAGGATTTTTTTTAACTAGATGAACTGATTCCAAAATCCATATAGAAAAATAAACATCCAAATCCAGGAAATTTCTAGGAAAAAAATGAACATGGAAAAAGTGCTTGCACTCCTAGATATCAAGACTTGAGGCACCAACACAGAGACAGACAAATAAGAGCAACAAAACAGAACTGAGAACCCCCAAGCAGACCCAAGTGTGAATGGCAAGTTAAAATATTTGTTTTAAATGTCACTATAAATCATCGGAAAAGGTTGCACTCCTCCAGTAATAGTGGGACAACTGGTCATCAATACGGGGGGGGGAATAAGCAGATTCCCACACTTGACGCAATTATAAAAATAGATTATAGGGACTTCCCTGGTGGCGCAGTGGTTAAGAATCTGCCTGCCAGTGCAGGGGACATGGGTTCGAGCCCTGGTCCGGAAGATCCCACATGCCGCGGAGCAACTAAGCCTGTGCGCCACAACTACTGAGCCTGTGCTCTAGAGCCCATGAGCCACAACTACTGAGCCCGCGTGCCACAACGACTGAAGCCCACGCACCTAGAGCCCATGCCCTGCAACAAGAGAAGCCACTGCAATGAGAAGCCCGCACACCACAACGAAGAGCTGCTCCCACTCGCCGCAACTAGAGAAAGCCCGCGCGCAGCAACAAAGACACAACGCAGCCAAAAATAAATAAAATAAATAATTTATTTTTAAAAAAAAGAAAGATTATAGATGAATTAAAGACCTAAAATGTTAAAACATTAAAACATTCACAGTCTCTCTCTTTCTCTCCCCCTCTCTCTCTCTCTCTCTCTCTCTCTCTCTCACACACACACACACACACACACACACACACACACTTCTTTTAAAAAAAGTATTAGGAGAAATATCTTTATGACCTTGAGTTGGGAAACAATTTCTTAGACAAGCTACAAAAAGCACAACTCATAAAAGGTTAATAAATCTAAATAGATGAAAATTCAAAACTTCTGTTCTACAATATAATTCATAAATGAAGTAAGAAGACAAGCCACAGACCACGAGAAAATTTTGTATATAACACAAATTTTTGGTATCCAGAATGTAAAAAGAACTAATCAAACTTTTAAGAAAAAGATAAACCCATGGAGAAATAGGCCAAAAATATAATATGCAAGTCAGAGAAAAGAAAAGGAAACTGGCTAACAAACGGATGAAAAGACCTTCAACCCTCACAGGAGGAAATGCCAAATATTTAGATGTCACTTTACAACCGTTCAATTGGCAAAAATCAGAAGTCTGACCAAGCATTGGTGAGGGTGTGGGGAAACACTCATAATCATGGCAGATTGGAGTGTACACTGGTGCAACCACTCCAGGGAGGGATTTAGCAATAACCAGTAAAAATGAAGGTAAGCATATTCATGAGCCAACACTGCCACTTCTAGATACATTTCTGAAAGAATTCTTGCACATGTTCCCCCAAGAGAAATGTATAAAATTGTTAATTGGTACATAGTTTGTAGAAGCAAAAAAAAAAAAAAAGGAAACAATCTAAATGTTTTCATAAATGGGAGAACAGAATAATAAATGACCAGGTACTCACAAGATGGAACACCAAACAACTATTGAAATGAATTAAGTACATCCGGATGCATCGAAATATGGATAGATTCTGTTGAAGGGGATAGCTCTAGGCAGAATTAGAGGTAGCAGTATGATAATATTTACCTATATCTTTAAAACACATAAAGTCATACTATATGTTGTTCATCAATACCTACAACTAAATAAAATATAATGACAGGCATGGGAATGAGAAACAGCAAATTCACAACAGAGGTTACTTCTGTGGACGGAGGGGACCAAAAGGGACTTGAACTTTTAGGAAAGCTCTTTCTCTCACTAAAAAAAAAGAAAAATCTGAAGCAAAAATATCCAAATATTTTTTTTTTCTGATTTTTTTATCCATGAGTGTTTCTGGCATTATTTTCTGTACTTTTTGACTTGATTTTTTTTTCCATCAGCAACCCATGTCTTTCTTAACAACTCCGATCAGAGGCTTAGAGGAAGAGAAACGTAAAACTGGTTAAGTTAAGGTTTGGGAAGTCTATGAATTTCTGCCAACAGTGCTAGTTTTGTTTCCTATCATCCAAGAGAATGAGAAATTATGTGGGCATTGTAAAATCTCCATGTGATGAACCCCACTAAGACAACATTACGAGGAAGATGTCAAGGCCAGTTCTCCCAAAGTGTGCACCTCACCTCACGCACGTGTCTCTTCAGGTACATGTAGACACTCTGTCCAGTTTTTCGAAAATGTCTTTCCACATGCTCCCTTCCAAAGGCCAAAAATGTATTCATGCACACATAGAGTCCACCTTCAGAATTCTAGAAGAAAGAGACAGGTTACATTAGTCAGGTAGTCTAGACACAGAAAAAGGGAAGGGGAAGGAAGGCAAATGATGACAAACAACGAACACAAAGTCTGGCAAAAGGCCACCTGGCCATCGTAGTCATCTCCAGTGACCTCCGAGGGCTCACAGTCACCCAGAGGCAGCTCCCGCCACAACCCTGGGTTCCCGGTGCTCCCAGACGGCTGAGCACGGTCTCACAGGCAGGGAGATCCTCAGAGGCCTTGGGAAATAAACATGCCTGTCTGACTCTCCAAACTGGGGTAACGGACAATCACGGATAGAAGAACGTTGGCAACTGATCCAATGACCGTCACTTCATAAAATAATGTTATTTTTTTACTTTTATTGAGGTATAGTTGAGTTACAATGTTGTGTTAATTTCTGCTGTACAGCAAAGTGATTCAGGGCTTCCCTGGTGGCGCAGTGGTTAAGAATCCGCCTGCCAACGCAAGGGACATGGGTTCAAGCCCTGATCCGGGGAGATCCTACATGCTGCAGAGCAACTAAGCTAGTGCACCACAACTACTGATCCTGCACTCTAGAGCCCGCAAGCCACAGCTACTGAAGCCTGCGTGCCACCACTACGGAAGCCCAGGCACCTAGAGTCCACGCTCCGCAACAAGAGAAGCCACCGCAATGAGAAGCCCATGCACTACGAAGAGTAGCCCCCACTCCGCAACTAGAGAAAGCCTGCGCGCAGCAACGAAGACCCAACGCAGCCAAAAATAAATAAATAAATGAATAAATTTATTTTTTTAAAAAGTGATTCAGTTATACATATATATATTCTTTTTCATATTCTTCTCCATTATGGTTTATCATGATATTGATTATAGTTCCTTGTGCTATACAGTAGGACCTTGTTGTCTACCCATCCTATATGTATAATAGTTTGTATCTGCTAATCCCAAATTCCCAATCCTTCCCTCCCCCAACCCTCCCCCTTGGCAACCACAAATCTGTTCTCTATGCAACGACCATCAGTTCAGTGTTTCATCATCGTTCTTCCTCATTGGTCACTGCAAGTCTCCAGAGCATACAGTCTTTCTATCCTTTTAGCAGGACATGATGCTTCAAAGATATTGTTCCCTTCCTTTGGTGATGCATGATATTTGATGGTACCCATTAATAAATGATAACAATTCAATAAATAAATAATAACGTAATAAGTAAATAATAAAGAATGGAGTCCTCAAATTATTACATGCCTGATATGTGCCAGGTGCTTTGCACATATTATTTCTAATCCCAACAATACTGCAAGCTGCTTAGTATTACTTCTATATTATAGTTTAAAAAAAAACTAAGGATGTCACTTGCCCAAGTTCACACAACTTGTAAGCATCAGAGTTAAACCTGAATCTATTCCTCTTTTATCCCTCTCTGCCATACTTCAAATATTATTTAGTTATAGACATACTGCTACAATGAACAGGCAAGGATATTGTTCACATTTAAAATACTTGATTTTCAGGACTTCCCTGGTGGTCCAGTGGTTAAGACTTCGCGTTTACACTGCAGGGGGCCCGGGTTCCATCCCCAGTCTCCCTGGTCGGGGAACTAAGAACCCACAAGCCCCAAAACATGGCCTAAATAAATAAGATACTTTTCTATCCCAATTTCATCTCTCCTTTTCTCTCACTTTGCTTAATGTGCTTCTCCATAAACTTAGCCTATACAATTAGCCATCCTTTCCTCAATGGAAATGGATTTTTATTATGATCCTATTAGTCTCACCCCTCCAAATAATTCTTTAAAAAACAAAAATTTTAAATACCTGTTAGAATTTGCCAACAAACACCTACCAAAATTCCTTACAATGAATTTTAGTAGAGCACAAATTCCAATATCAAAAACAGACACTGATGTTCATTACAAATATATGAAAAATAATTTTTAAAGTTCCAATAACTCGATTATTTTTTAAAATTTCAAATAAAATTTTCCAACATCGTATCTATGGTTTATAAGCCAGACATAAAGGAGCCTTGTCACAACAAGAACTTTATAACAGGGGCTTCCCTGGTGGCGCAGTGGTTAAGAATCTGCCTGCCAATGCAGGGGACATGGGTTCGAGCCCTGGTCCGGGAAGATCCCACATGCCACGGAGCAACTAAGCCCGTGCGCCACAACTACTGAAGCCCGTGCACCTAGAGCCCGTGCTCTGCAACAAGAGGAGCCACCGCAATGAGAAGCCTGCGCACCACAACAAAGAGTAGCCCCCGCTCGCCGCAACTAGAGAAAGCCCATGCGCAGCAACGAAGACCCAACGCAGCCAAAAAAAATGACATCACTAGAATAAAATTAGAAAAGTTCTTCAACTAGGGGCAACACATTACATTCACCTGATCAACAGATTAGATAAATATTTTCAAAAGATTTTTTAAATAAACATATTCTTTTGCATAGTCATAATCCTTAAGAAAAAAATATTGTATCATTATAATGGTCAGCTATTCATTAAGCCCATTAAATTGAGCATCCCATAGTGTGATTTAAATAAAAAAAGAACAACACTTCCATTCTCCTCCAACAAAATGCAATTCGATGAAAAAGAATTCAAACCAGAAGATATAATGGGGGAAATATGAGATTTGTAAGCAGAGGTCCTAAACTGCCACTACTTAGCTCTGTTGCCTAAACAGGTTGTCAGATAGTCTCTGAGCTTCAGTATTTTCCTCAATAAACATGGTTTTAGCAATAATTCCCACTTCACAAGGTTTCGTGAAGTTCAAAGGTGATGAAACACCCTCCATGCTATAAATTATTACATAAACATCGATAATTATTTATTACGAGCTAAAAGGTCTGTGTGCTACATGTATCTCCTATTATCACAATTATTTTATAACTGGGGGGCAGAGCAGAAGGAAGAAAAAAGTGAGCCTGACAGCCCCACAGGCTGGCGATAACAAATATTAATCTGTCAGAAAATGTAGCAGGCAACTAGTGGGAGAAGCAAGAAATTAGCAAGCAGCAGAAGAAAAACGTTCAAGCATAGCATTTTTCTAAAGAAAAATACAGAATAACTATATGATGCAAGAATATATAATCTCTAAAATAACCATACAATCTTTGCTAATTTCATTGCCAAGAATTTTTTACTTATTAGGGAATTTGATAAAAATTTAATATGCCAAACATTCAATCTCAAATCTCTGGAGTCACTTGATATTGTCACAAAGTCCATAATCAAAGAAAAAAATGCTTTGGCACTCATAGATGACCCCACATCGCGAAGGATTCTATTACAAACATCCAAGGGCATCTTCCATCCCACATATGGGCTGGCCTCTGAAACAGCAATATGCCCCTCTCTAGAGGTTCTGAGATGGAAGCACTACTCAGGGGACTTCCCAGAAGTTCTAAAAATTCAAGGCACACTGAGACAGAAAAACCCTTTAAAAGCTACCCCATATAGAACAAAACACCCCAGTCTAATGATCTACACTTCCTTCCCTCTTGCCTCATTATTGTCTAAATATTGGTCCTATAAGACACTTTCTTTCACATACAAAATCAATACTCCATGCCACGTGCTCTGAGTGGCTTCTCTCACTAACGATGACAAGTCTGTGCTGACACATCTCAACCAGATTCCTTTGTGACCAAAGCACAGAGACTGGTTTATAGCCTGGGATCAGAGCTAAGCTAATTGACTCTTAAGAGTTTTCAAATCCTCACCCTCATCCTCTCATAGACCACCCACACCCCCACTAAGATCACTGCCCCCAGAAAGCACTATAAAGCACTTGCCTTCATGTGGCCAATAGTGCAGCTAAGAAATCAGGAAGGACCTTCTTGTATAAGTACTGCTAAAACTGCAGAAACAAAGGATCACATCTTGGTTTTTGTAATAATGCTAGCAGAGTACACACAGGAAAAGTAACTGCACTAGATGGTAAAGACGGGGATGGACCACCTCTTTCTTAATATCCAGTGTCTTTTGTCTTAAGATTTGGTGTGATACGTCTTTAGAAAAAAATAAAAATTTTAAAAATGTTTTAAAAAAAGAAACCAGGCAAGTTAGAGAACCGTACAAATTGACAGGGAAATGTAGCTCAAAGAATAAGAGGGCAGAATACAAACTAATACATTTTTCAAGTAATAGTGGTAGAGTGTTTACTAAAATAGATTACAATAAAATTCTCATATATTGGTCTAATTTTTTAACAAATGGTAGCATAAGAATGGAGATTCCAAAAATATATTCATTCTATGATAATTGCTTAATATACATCAAACCACAAGATACACAAAAATAAGGCGGGGGGGTAGATAGAAATCACTAATAAAAGTTACTGGGAGAGTTACACAGCAGTATAGAAGAAAATTAATCTAGATCCACATCTTACACCAAACACTATAACGAAGTCCAGATAGATCCAGGAGAAAAGCATCTAAAAAACTAGAAAAAAGAGCAGAATAGCATATTTATCCTACTTGTGAAGGTGAAAATAATTTCTGGCCAAGAAAATATATAATATCAAAAGAGATGGAGTAGTTGAGTATAAAAATGTAAACACTAAAGAACAAGTTTTACATTACAAAATATAAGGAAACAAACAGAAAACCAACAATAACAGAATGGGGAAAGATGTAAAGTATAATGAAGAAAAGCTTATATCCAAACCATGTAAAAAGTTATAAAATTATTTATACAAGATGTCAACATTCAGGTTCAACTTGGTAAGAGCTCACTCTTGTTTTTTTAAAGATCGTTTAGTTTTAACTGTAAGAAATACTAAAATCAAATCATCATCACTACCTCCTGAAGTAAGCAATTAAAACAATCTTGAGGCAATTATTCACCTACTAAACTAGCAAAAAGTATTAAATTACACAGCCTGAAGCCACAGAGAAAACCTGTATATCTACTCCCACAATATAAATCGGTTCCACCCTTCTAGAGAGCAATAAAACTGTGACCTTTGGCACAGTATTTCTCCTTTGAGTATGACCTTAGGAACCCAACAGTAAGAGAGAGGAAAAATAACTAATTTGTACAAAAATATTCACAGATGAACTATTTATAATAGGAAAAAGTAGCAATGGCCCCAAATAGAGGAACTAAGAACTTGAGACATATAAACATAACAAGTACTGTAACATTATTTAAAATGACAAATGTATGAATTCTGTGTAATTGCGTATGGAAAATATGTATAGAATTGTGTATAATGTACATACAAAAATAATGTTCATAGAAAAAGAACACATACTGATGACAAGGAAGAAAAGGGAGAGGGGAAGGGAGGCTGTACGCTGACAAAAACCTGAAATGAAACTGGAACAGATCAACGGTTTTATATTTATTTAAGTTCTTGACTTGGGGGCCCTCAGCCTCACCTCCCATTGTCTTCGTGCTTGGTCTAGAGTGGTGTTTCTCATACTACTGTCGTGAAGGACCAGGTTGTTTCGTTTTGTTTTATATTTTGTTTTGCTTCTATTCATTAAGGAAAGATACATGGTCCTGGTGGTCCCACTGCACGTGGCTAGTTCTCAGCTCCAGCCAGGTGTGAACTTACATGTGTAAGCACCGCAAAACCCAAATGGGTCTATATCCTGTTCAAACAAACTAATGCACTGCTGATGCACTTGGATGTGGCTTCAATGTCAAGTTGCTATAGAAATTTCTAAGCACCTACTCTCAATGTTTGTGCTTATCTCATGGCAGCAGTCAGCTGACCACACTTCAAGTAGCCCTGGTCTAGAGCTAGGTGAACTGCCCAGCTCTGAGAGTCTCACTGTCAGGAAAGCATCTCTTCAAGGACCCCCAGGGACACCAGGCCAGGCCTCAAGCCTTCAGAGCAGCCCATGTCAAAACCAGCTGCACATGTCACCGCCTGCACATCTGCAGACACTGCCCAGGTCCCACACCCATCTGTCGACCTGCCAGCCTCTGCCCGCGACCGATTCCCACATCCCTCTGCTCGTCCCCCTGTGCTGATGGTCCTTAACACCAAACCCACTTTCATTTCACAACTGTTAGCACCTTGTTCATTGAAATCTGCAGCTGTGAGAAACCCAAACTTCCTTCATTCAGAAGCTGAGCCATGCATTCATTTGCTCCTTGAGGGCAGGAAAACTGTATCACATTCATTACTGAATTGCAAAAACAGTACCTGAACAGTGCAGAGCAGGACTGGACAATCATGGAACGGCAAGTTTTGTGTAGTTATCTGTCATTTAGTTACACGGTTTAGCCTCTCTCTCTCAAACCGGTCCTCAGTGCCCTCCCGATCTGGACTTAAAATACACTGCGCAGCACAGGCTCGATTTAAACTCTTTGGCATAACTAAACAATGGGAATCATCAAAAGAGAACCGATGGCCGGGCATAGAAAAACAGACTGAGGCACCAGCAGGAATACTCACTTTTCAGGTTTGTTTGGCTAAAGTCATGCTCTTAGCAACATGGACGCCAGAAATGCACTGTCCCAGCTCTCCTGCCTTCCATAACCAAGCCAGCCTCACATGGTTCTTCAAGACAGCAATGCTGTCTCCACAACCCCTTCCCACCATGGACCCTATCTGGCTCCTACTTCCAGAGGCCACCCAGCCCACAATGACCAATGTGTGCTTCTCTGCATATGGTCTTAGCTAAAGAAGATTCTAATTATCATTCACATGATGCACTGAACAGAAACGTGACCAAGATGCAAGACTTGATTTAGAAACCTGAAATTACAAGGAAGTCAAGAAATACCACTCAGGGCTTCTCCAAGGCTCCACAACAATTCCCTCTGTCAACTTCTCCCACCCCGCGATCCATCCCTAAAAGAGAAGAGCAGCACTAGAAGCCCATGCATTGTTTAAACCCAGTCTTCAATGCATTTCAATACAGATACAAGAGATACAGAGCCATTCACTTATTACTTTATGTTGGATGACCCTGCACGCTATTCAGAAGTAACATCAAGGACAAAGTCACCTTGTTTCACACTGCTTGCCATTTAAAAGAATATTAAAACACTGGCGAATATAAAGGTCAAGGTTACAACATGTTTCAGAGGAGCAAGTGAACAGTCATTTTAAATAAAAATACACCACACTGTCAATCGGTAGGTGTTTG
Organism: Balaenoptera acutorostrata; assembly: GCF_949987535.1. Taxonomy (NCBI): domain Eukaryota; kingdom Metazoa; phylum Chordata; class Mammalia; order Artiodactyla; family Balaenopteridae; genus Balaenoptera; species Balaenoptera acutorostrata. The sequence continues at coordinate 63,478,567 of NC_080067.1, read as the reverse complement.
AAGAACTTTGTTTACGACAGTGTGTCCTTGGAGACCAGCCTCTGCTGGAAGACAGGAAGGGAGAGGGAGCTGGTGTGAGCCGCGCACTCAGGAAACAGCATCCTGCGTAACCCTTGTTTGTATAACATCAGAACAGTGTGGAAAACAAGCGGTCACTGCCTCAAAGAGAAACATGATGCAGGTAGATGTAGTCACAACAAATCCACGACACACACACCCGTACACAAAAGGGGAGACAAAAGGGACAAGAACGCAGTATTTCCTAGAACACTGATTATTTAAAAAAAAAAAAAAAAAAGGAGAGAAAAGAAATGAACTAAAATAACTGCTTATAATAGTGAAAAGAACTAACCCCCATGCTCAAGAACAGATCTGCTTAGTAATTTACGGTACATCCATGAAACGTAACACTTCTTCAGCCATTTAAAATTGACTTGGGATGAGTATTTACTAATAGGAAAAACTGTACATAGTATTTTTGAGTGAAAAAAGCAAGTAACAAAAGAGTGTGTACGATGTAATATACACAACGCGTACACGCTCCACGGCACAGGATGTCCTAACAGCGTCGGGAAATAAGGTGTGATTTTTTTTTTTTCCTTCACATAGTCTTTTGGCATTTTCTAATTTTTCTTTAGGAACATGGATTCACTTTTTAATAATAAAAACAATAATATTTTTCTTAACTGAATGTATTTAGAATCCAAAAATATATGTGGAATAGAACAGGCAGTCATTCAAATGTTTCCTTTTCTTAAACCAAGCTTTCCTTAGGCTTTCACAACTTCACAGCTTTAAGGGTCTGGATATTCTCGCTACTCCAAGTAAAAGTGTGGTTTGAAATAACTAAGAGATTATCTCGAAATGAGTAGCTAAGGAAACGTGGGAACACACAAGTAAAAGAGAGGTGATTAGGAAGGCAGACAAGAATGTGATTACAACTGAGAAAAATGAAGCTAATCAAGGACACTGTACCCTAGTCGGATGCCATCCAAGTTTGCAGGCGGGGGTGGTCTGTGCGGAGTCTGGAAAATAAGCTATGAGAGAGAATGAGGCTGTGATGTCTTCTCCGGGGGCAAGAGAAGGGGGGCGGGGGGATGTGGGGCAGGAAGTTTATTCAACAGAGAGACAAGCAAGCTTGGTGTCCTGATAACATTTACATCCTAGCAAGGAGAGACAGAAAATAAACAGAAAGAGACATAAAAGATAATTTCCGGCAGAGATAAGAGTGATAGAGGAGCCTGAGGGTGGAGACCAGGGAGTTGGGGTCTTGATACAGCGTGATGGGGGTGGAGCATGGGGTGCTCTCCGGGAGGGCGAGATCTCAGGATGAGGGACCAGGCAAGCAAAGTGGAAAGAGAACCCTCTCTAGATGAAAAAGCACATACAAAAGCCACAACTCCAGGAAAAGCCTGGCTATGTCCTCAAAAGACAGAAAGAAACTCAGGGTGCTGGAGTCGAGGGAGAGGGAGGAGAGGTCTGCAGAGGCAGGAGAAGAGCAGGATGCAAAACCACTGGACGGTTCCCAGATGAGAAGCGCCACAATCTGATCTACATTTTTAAAGATCATTCTGGGACTTCCCTGGTGGCGCAGTGGTTAAGAATCCGCCTGTCAGTGCAGGGGACACGGGTTAGCGCCCTGGTCCGGAAAGATCCCACATGCCGTGGAGCAACTAAGCCCGTGCGCCACCACTACTGAGCCTGAGCTCTAGAGCCCACAAGCCACATCTACTGAAGCCCACGTGCCTAGAGTCCGTGCTCCGCAACAAGAGAAGCCACCGCAATGAGAAGCCCGCGCACCACAACGAAGAGTAGCCTCCGCTCGCCCCAACTAGAGAAAAGCCTGCATGCAATAACGAAGACCCAATGCAGCCAAAAATAAATAAATAAATAAATTTATTTTTTTAAAAAAAAGATCACTCTGGCAACAGGGAGAGAATTATGGGGAGAGGATCCAGAGACTTCATGGTTCCAAGGCTACTGTGAAGTCTAGACCCACGCTGTCCAATACAGTAGCCACTAGGCATATGTGAATGTTTCAATCTAAATTAATTTAAATTAGGTTAAATAAAAAATTCCGTTTCTTGATTGCACTGGCCACATTTCAAGAGCCCAGTACACAGTCACATGTGGCTAGGGTTACCATACTGGGCAGCGCAGATATGGGACAAGTCCATCATCCCAGCAAGTCCTTTAGACAGGCCTGTCTAAACAAGGCAAGATGGCACCTTAGCCTCTGGGGGAGGCTGAGGAGGGAGCGGGGGCTGGGTGCTCGCAGCAGAGATGGGGAGACTGGGGTAGATTCAGGCTATAACTTTAGAGTACAGCCCATAAGCGTAGAAGACAGAATAGCTGTAGAAGTGTGTGGGAAACGGCAGAATCGAGGTCAACCCCTAACTGCTTTGATTCATTACTTCATAAGACTGCCCACCTCTCTCTGCTTGACTCTTGCTTTCATCAAGCAAGCATCTGCCTATTAATCCAGCCTCTCGGACACTTCCATATCTGAACGGTACATATGAATATTCCAATGACCGGAGCACAGATTCTCCAGTACAATCTGGCTTCTAGAGCAAAACAAACAGACCACAGTTTTAAAATACAAAAATTAAGTACACGCAGATGGGAAGCAAATGTGCAGTCAGAAAGTAAAACGGGGACATCGCTGGTGGTCCAGTGGTTGGGACTCCATGCTCCCGATGCAGGGGGCCCGGGTTCGACCCCTGGTTGGGGAACTAGATCCCACATGCATGCCGCAACTAAGAGTCCGCAGGCCACAACTGAGAAGTCCGCATGCCGCAACTAAAGATCCCACATGCACAATGAAGATCCCACGTGCTGCAGCTGGGACCCAGCGCAGCCAAAATAAATAAATAAGTAATAAAAATAAATAAATCAAATTAAATTTTAAAAAAAGAAGAAAGTAAAACAAAGTTCCAGATCAAGTGCAGCACACACAACCCACAGAAAGGGGAAATGTGATAGAGAAAAAGCACTATCAAAAAATAGGCTGGGGGACTTCCCTGGTGGCGCAGTGGTTAAGAAGCCGCCTGCCAATACAGGGGACACGGTTTGATCCCTGGTCCAGGAAGATCCCACAGGCCGCAGAGCAACTAAGCCTGTGCGCCACAACTACTGAGCCTGCATGCCACAACTACTGAAGCCCACGCGCCTAGAGCCCGTGCTCTGCAACAAGAGAAGCCACCACAATGAGAAGTCCGTGCACCGCAACAGAGTGGCCCCCACTCGCCGCAACTAGAGAAAGCCCACGCGCAGCAATGAAGACCCAAAGCAGCCTAAAATAAAATAAATAAATTTATTTAAAAAAAAAAAAAGAGGCTGGGAAAGACTCAAACAGCTCACCAGTAGAACAGAACACAACATTTGCAAAATCCAAAACCTTGGTTTCAACAGCAAATCCACAGAAATAAATTTGTCCAAATTAGCTAAGTAGAAAAAAAACAAACACATATAATCCCAAGAGACTGTAGGCCTCTGCTAAACGTTGATAAATCATGCTTGTGGCCATGAAATGTTAAGAAAAAATAGACATGTTAATGCAGTCATGATTCTTCTAGTTTGCTCCAACTTTGACGTTCTCTCTGCAGAGAACTCCTACGCCTTACAGCTGCACAGCCTGGTCCCAGACGGCTAAAGGCACGGTCCGAGCAGCAAGGTTTTGACACACTATAAATTTACTGTTCCACTGAGGCATCCTTTATTAACTTTTTTCCTAAGTAGGAAACTAAACCCTTGCTCTGGGTATTTGGAGCAATGAGGATGCTGTCACCTGAACAGCTGGGACGGGTTTGGGCAGGACACGAGGAGAAGCAGCTACCACGATGCTCAGAGGACAAATGGGCAAAATAAAAATCGTCAGAGGGGCTTCCCTGGTGGCGCAGTGGTTGAGAGTCCGCCTGCCAATGCAGGGGACACGGGTTCGAGCCCTGGTCTGGGAGGATCCCACATGCCGCGGAGCGGCTGGGCCCGTGAGCCACAGTTGCTGAGCCTTCACGTCTGGAGCCTGTGCTCCGCAACAAGAGAGGCCGCGATGGCGAGAGGCCCGCGCACCGCGATGAAGGGTGGCCCCTGCTTGCCGCAACTGGAGAAAGCCCTCGCACAGAAACGAAGACCCAACACAGCCATAAATAAAATAAATTAAAAAAAAAAAAAAGAAAGATGGTTAGCAGGACATCAGAGCCATTTAAAAAAAAAAAATCGTCAGAGAATGAAGACACTGAGGTGAGCATCTCAGCAGCACTGAACTGAAGCTATAATCCATCTAAGTAATTCCCAGCTTACATCTAAAAAAAAAAAAAAATGTGAAACTACCTTGTCAAAGGTAAAAACCTCTTAATAGTCTTTTCTTATTATTTTTAAGAACAGATGGCTTTCTTCAGGATGCATTTCCCCTGATAAACTATATTAAACATGAAGATTAGGTTTCCAGGCTAACCCATAAAAAGTCCATCAGTATGAGCTGAAGCTGAGTATGAAAAACACTCCTGAACAGAGCTCCCCACAACGGAGGCTAGCAAACACTCACGCCCAAGGCTTTTGCTACCAGACAGAGCCTCACAAAGAATTACCAAGTACAGGACGTCCCTCTATGGCAACCCCAAGACCCTATAAATCCCATTTCACCTTATTCTAGGAGGGATCCCCCCCACTACATCCCACTAAAAAGAAGGATAGCAATAAGTAGTATTCCACAGGCAGCCGTGAGTACAACAAACCCTGCAAGGTAGGTAGTACAGAAGGGAAAACCAAGGCTTAGAGAAAGTCACTGAAATTAAGGCACTTGCTGAAGTCCTGTTGCTATGAAGTAGTAAGAAGGGGGGCAGACCGGGACCCAGGCCAGTCTGGCCCCCCAAGTGCTACCGGGTTCAACTGAGAAGCAGATGTCATTTTGGTGGCAGGAGCTAGGTGGGCAGCTGGCAGTAAGCACAGGCCATTGTAGGGGCCTGGGGAAAAGAGCAGTTTCTTCCTTTTTTTCAAGGCTATATCATTCCAAGAAAGCAGAAGGGACAGGCAAAGGAGAGCCACCCCACTCAGGTGAGTAGCCTGGGCCGGGTGCTCTGCCAGGCTTTCCTGTGAGGGAGGGGAGAAGCTGGAGCAGGCCCTGACAGCTCCACTCCCCGAACTCAAAAGGACAGCTGGTGGGGACTTCCCTGGTGGTCCAGCGGTTAAGACTTTGCCTTCCAAGGCAGGGGGTGTGGGTTCGATCCCTGGTCTAGGAGCTAAGATCCCACATGCCTCGAGGCCAAAAAACCACAACATGAAACAGAAGCAATATTGTAACAAACTCAATAAAGACTTTAAAAATGGTCCATATCAAAAAAAATCTTAAAAAAAAAGGACAGGACAGCTGAGTCCTTGGAGTTAGCCTTTCCAGGATGACAGCTCCCTGACAACAGCAGTGGCAAGACCCACCAGGCGGGGCTCCGAGACGCTAGGGAAGCAGCTGTAGGGTTTGACGGCCTCCACGGTGCACGCACCCTCATCAACTTCAGCCACTAAACTGGATCTATCAGTGGTCCCGCTCTACTGGGTGGGGGTCTGGAGCGAGACCCCGCACCAGCTGAGGCTCCTTCCAAAGCCTCAGGCTGGAAATACTGCCCCGGGCTCCTGTCTGAGTTTCTCTAGAACTTGGGCCATCAGTGGGAGGGCAAGAGGCCTGGGCCAGTCACTGCTTCCTCAAAAACCCGGGGAGCAAAGATCCCAGGAGCAAAGAGGTGGGGCCCTGAGGCCCGTCAAAAGGAAGGGTTACTCACAAATCCAGGGTCTCTAAACTAGGGGCTGCCAAACTCTGCAATCCGAACCCTGACCTCTGAGCTCCAAGCCAGTCAGTCCCCAGTTTTCCCTGTGCGCATGCGGTACTTGCCAACTCGCATCTGACCACCTCACCTTCCTCATCTATGTCCTTGATACACTCCATCTCCCGGGGTACCGGCTGTGAAGTCACCTTTAACTCCTCCCATTCCTTCACCCACTGCATATTCTGTCACTAAGTTGAGCCATATCTTTCATCGAAATCTCTACCGAGTTTAGTCCCAACACCCCACCATCTCTATCCCCACTGCCATCACCCTCAGGAAAGTGCCCCCCTCCGATATTACAAGAGACTCCTAGTTGAATTCCTGTTCAAGGTCTCCCTACCTCCCAACCTATCCCTCATTCCACTTCCAGAACAGCCACACCAAATAACCACGGCCTCACACTGTTCCCTTGCTCTCAACTGGCCTGCTCATCCGGTCTAATCTTATCAAGACAATCTCCTCCACAACCCACAGAAGTCCCAGCCTTGCTTTCCAGTCTCCCCAGTAATCCTCTCTTCCATAAGCCAGTGAAGGCTCTCATTTACATGCCGAGCTTGGTGCCACCCCCACACCTTTGTCTCCCCTCCTCCAAAATGCCACCTTTTCAGACCCCATCCAGTTGTCCAGGCCAGTAACTCTTCTAGACTTTACTGATTACTCCTGTGCCTGAAATCTCCATTCACACGTTACAAGTGCCACACTGTTTAAAACGTAAATATCCGGGCTTCCCTGGTGGCGCAGTGGTTGAGAATCTGCCTGCCAATGCAGGGGACACGGGTTCGAGCCCTGGTCTGGGAAGATCCCACATGCCGCGGAGCAACTGGGCCCGTGAGCCACCACTACTGAGCCTGCACGTCTGGAGCCTGTGCTCCGCAACGAGAGGCCGCGGTAGTGAGAGGCCCGCGCACCGCGATGAAGAGTGGCCCTTGCTTGCCGCAACTAGAGAAAGCCCTCGCACAGAAACGAAGACCCAACACGGCCAAAAATAAATAGATAAATAGATAAATTTATTAAAAAAATAAAAAAATAAAAAAACTTAAATATCCTATAAGTGCTTCAGGGTCTAACCTCATGACATATCAGGGCTTACGTCCCATCTCTGTCACATACTGAGATGTCTGTACACGTCTTTGAACAAGCTACCTAACTTCCCTGACTCTCAGTTTCCTCTCTGTAAAACAGGGCAACAATAGTAATTATCACTTATAACCAGTTACAATTGTAATTAAATGAGGTCCTATATATAGAAGTACCTAGAACAGTATTTGACTCACTATAGACACTCAAAATTGGTGCTCACACTCCACTATGATAGAGAGATCCAGATCATTCTCTCCTTTCCTGTGGTCCTCTGTTTCTCCCGTAATACTCACACCTCCCCAATAGCACCTAGCGCAGTCCTGGGGGCATAAGAGGCGCTAAATAAGTATTAGTACTTGCTAATTAACACAAAACAAAATGTTTTATTGTTAATCTTATTACAGGAAGCCCATACTATTCTGCAACATCTCTAGTCTGGAGTCACGTTCAGATTCATTAAATTCTTATTATTGCCTTGTCCTGCTGTTCCAGCTCTAAAAATAGGTGCTCTCGTTCACATCTGCCCTGCACATGGGGACAACGGGTGTCCTGGGCTGATCATGAGCGGCAGCACAGAGGCCTGGGCGACACCCACAGACACCAGCTCTCTTGTCACCTCCCCGAGGGGCACCATGTGTGATCACTTCTACCAAGATCCTGGGGCATCTAGAATCATAATACACAAAATACTCAGCAAGTACCCAAGACACATTTCCCTAGCTTTGCAAGGGTCCAGCTTATGACTTTCCAGACAATATGATAAAATAAAAATACGGCATTGGTTATTTTTAGTAACATTTTTTATTCCAAAATGTATGCTCATGATTTTTTTAAAAACAGAAAAACAGAAAAGATACAGCCTTACTAGCACAGGTTCCCAAACGGCACAGTTTTCAATCCTTAATTCTCTAAGACCTCAGCTATTCTGTGTCTTCAACAATTGGTATCCCAACCACGATAGAGATGGACAAAGTGCTTTGAAAGCACAGGAAAATAATTCTCTAACGCAGCTTGGGGGGTGTGGGGAAGACCCCAGGAGAACACCTGAGCTGGTTTTTAAGGATCAGTGGGGTTTTCAGGGGGTGAGGGGTTGGGAGAGGGCATTCCATTCCAAGCACAGGCCAACGCATGGAGGGATGAAATCATGGGGCATCTGAAGAACACAAAGGTGCTAGGGGACAACACTGGCAAGGAAAGTTGGATCAACGTGGTAAATTGACTTGTTTGCTCTGTTAGAAAAGTCTGAACAGTGCCACTGAAAATTCCTAAGCAGGGAAGACATGATAAGACCCATGTTCTAGAGAAACAACTGGGAGTGCAATGTGACAGATAAAAGGGAGGCAAGGTGGTCAGTTAAGAGGCTTCTGCAAGAGTCCATCCAGGCAAGAGGTGATGAGGGCCTGAGCCCTGGCAGTGGAGAAGGAGAGAGGAAGCCAAGCCAGAACCCGGTCACTAATGGAAAGTGACGTAAAAGAGACAGGGATACACCTATGTCCACAGCAGCATTATTCAAATAGCCAAACGGTGGAAGCCACCCAAGTGTCCACTGATAGCTGAATGGATAAACAGAATGTGGCGTATACATACAATGGACTATTATTCAGCTTTAAAAGGGAAGGAAATTCTGACACACGCTACAACATGGATGAACCTTGAAAACAAGGTATGTGAAATAAGCCAGTCACAAAAGGATAAATTCTGTATGATCTCACTTACATAAGGAACCTAGAGCAGTCAAATTCATAGAGACAGAAAGTAGGATGGTGGTTGCCAGGGGCTGGGAAGAAGGAGGAATGGGGAATTATCGTTTAATTGGGAAAGAGTTTCAGTCGTGCAAGATGAAGGGTTCCAGAGATGGATAGTGGTGACGGTTGCACACAACAATGGGAATGTACTTAACACCACTGACATGTATACTTACAATGGTTAAGATGGTAAATTTTCTGTTGTATTTTACACAGCTGTTTAAAAAGAGAGAGAGGGAGAGGGAGGTAGAGTGGATGGCATTGTACATCTCCCAGCCTGGGGCACTAAATGAATGGCAGCACCTTGAACTGAGCTCCAGTCCACAGGAAGGATGTAGTGGAGAGAAAAGAGAACTCAGAGATGCACAGATGTCCAGGTTCAACGTGAGCTGAGAATACAAACTCTCCCAAAAAGGCTCCCTGACAGGACCGGCATCATCTCTTACGTTCCCAGACTCTAAAAATTACACAACGTTAAAGGGTAATTAACTGCTGCCAAAAAGAGACAGCAAGTGACTTCTTGATTATTAGATTAGAAAAGCAGGACTCTAGGGTACATAGGGCTGATTACACATATATGTCAATTTCACTCCTTTCTGAAATCCAAATAAAAGAACACTTAAGTGATTTTTTTAAAACGTAAACCACCAATCTGGAAACTGTGCAGTAGATGGGTAAGCACTAAAAAGACTAAGATGAGCTGATAAAGCCGAATCCTAGCCCTGCAGGAGGAAAAGCCAAGATTCTGTCTGATTTACACCCCAGAATTTCCAAAAGCCTCCAGGAAACTCCAGGTTACTCTGAAATTGGGGTGAAAAGGAGATAAAATAAGGAGGAAAGATTGAAAATCTATGTAGGTACTACTCAGCGCCCCAAATCCCTCCTCCACACCAGCAAACTACTGATTTATTCTCTAAAGCAGGTAAAAACAAAGGATTCAGGTCTGTGGGACAATGGGCTCAGTTAAGAATAGGGGTACCATAATACATGGAGAATTAGACACGTATGTGTAATGTACATGGTATCAGTACAGAACGGGTCAGAAAATACAAACTATTCTAGGTATTTCAGGCAGGAAGGGATTTACTACAGGAAATTAGAGGCTTACAGAATCATGGGAAGAGCTATGAGAGCCAAGGTCAGAGAAACTACCACTCAAGTTCAAGAAATCAGGATGCACAAGCATCAAAAGCAACTGAACAGATGATCCCAGCTCCCCCATGACTGATGTGTCTTTGAGTCCCAGAAGGACATTCAGAAGCTGACTGGAAAATCTCACATCTGCAATGTGAATTGTGCAATAGCAATAGTGGCTTCTCCTTCTCTTTCGCCTTCCAAATCTCTCTGGCAGAACCAAAATCAGAATCCTGCCATCAAAGGATTCTGGGAAATGCAGTGTCCATGTTCCCAGCTCCTGCAACATGGGAGAAGGCTTAGCAAAACAGGGATAGGGTTGAGAACCAGGAGACAATATCCAGCTGGTATTCTATATCCATATGCTGAGACCACCCTCATCCTCTTTTGCTCAGTTCCCCTGAGTCCTGGCAAACAGGTCTTCAGTTTCCAGGCAAGAGATGACAGAAGTCTCCTAACCCGTGGTCAAAGGAAAAAAATCAGGATGCTAAAATGTAAGGTTCCCCAAAGAAACAGCCCAGCCAGATGATCCTACGGTAAAGCTGATATTCAAAACAATAAAGAATTCTCATCTCTAAAAGAGCCAATAATACGAGCCCAAGTAGTTGCAATTGTTTTCAAAAGGAGTCAAATTCTCTAAATTTTAATTTGCTTTAAGAAGAATATATGTGTGGAATATGACATTATGGTTGAGCTAAGATTAACAACAAATTATTCAATCACCACAATGTGAAAATGTGAACCCACAAAAACCTCAAGGCAGGTGGGGTATGTCACTGGAGTAACCAGTTGTACTTGCCTAAACTCTAGAACTTTGGTTTTCAAAGTATGGCCTGGGAACCCTGTGATGCCCCAAGACCCTTCAAGTGATCTGGGAGGTCAAAACTATTTTCATAATGAACTCATTTGCCTTTATCACTCACATGCTCTCATGAGCGTTTTTCAGAGTCTACGTGACATCCGATGACATCATCACTCTAATAAGCTAATGGAATGGAAGCTGTTTTAAGTTTTTCTGTCTTAATTTCTAATATGGTAAATATCAATAGATAGAAACCACATAAAAGCTCTTTGGGGTCCTCAAAAATATTTGAGTATAAAGGAGCCAAAAAGCTTGAGAATTGCTCCTGTAAAACAACTTTTTAGTTAGTTGCTTTTGGAAGGGAACTTTTGATATGTGAAACCAATTAGACTTAGTTTAAGCTTATATCTTCCAAGAGAAAAAAAAACAATCTGTAAGTTCCTAAATTTTGCTTTACTATCTTATATCTGTTTATCCATTAGGAGGAGGATTTTTCCACATAGATCCTAAATTAAATTATTTTTTTCCCCTGGGAAACAACTAAACACCATGATAGCAAGTCTCATTGCCCAGAAGGCAGCATACACAGCACAAGAGTAAAGAACAGTCCCTACAGGGACTCAAACAGATACTTGTACACCACTGATCACAGCAGCTTTATTCATGATAGCCAAAAGGCAGAAACAGCCCAAATGTCCATCGACAGATGAATGGATAAAGAAAATGTAGTCTATACAAAATATAGACTATAATTTGGCCTAAAAAAGGAAGGAAATTCTGATACATACTGCAACATGGACGAAGCTCTTGAAGATATACTAAGTGAAATAAACCAGACACAAAAGGACAAATACTCTGTAATCCCACTTATATGAGGTACCTAGAATAGGCGAATTCATAGAGACATAAAATAGAACAGTGGTTACCATAGGCTGGAAGTAGGGAGGAAGGGAAGTTATTGCTTCATGGGTATAGAATTTCAGTTTGGGATGATAGAAAAGTTCTGGAGATGGATGGTGGTGATGGTTACACACGATGCGAATGTATTCATGGCACTGAACTGTACAATTAACATGGTTAAATTGGTATAAATAAAGAACAAAAAAGCAGAGATTCTAGAGCCAGATAACCTGGATTCAAATCTCAGCTCTACCACTTATAGTTTGTGTGACTTTTGTGCTTCAGTTTCCTCATCTGCAAAATGATAATAATATACAGCACAAGGTTGTTGTGAGGATTCCATGAGTTAATATATGAATAAATATATGCTTAGAATGCTGCCTGGCAACTAACAAGTGCCCCATCACTGGCTCTCAAACTTTAGCACAGGTCAGGATCACCTAGAAAGCTTATTCAAATACAGATAGCTAGACCCCATCCCAGAGTATCTGTCTCAGTGGGTCTGGGATGGGACCCAAGAATTTGCATTTCTAACAGGTTCTCAGGACATGCTGGCACTGCTGGCCCAGGAAGCGCACTTTGAGAACCACTGTTCTGTACAAATATTAGCTGTCATTATTATTATTAGCAATGTCTGAGGTAGTACCAGGCAGATCCATAAGTACTTGTAGAAGGAAGGACAGAAAGACAGAAGTACACTCCTGTGTCGCTCCTCTATTCACAGAATACTTCACTTCTGGTCACCGAATGTGAGGGGTGGGGTGGATCCCTCAGGAAGCAATTCTCCATCTCTCCGTAGACACTGAGTGCCCCGCAATTTAGCTCAGTTCTGACACTACCTAGAGATACCATCACATTCCACAGGTTAAGGGCTCAATCCCACAAGGCTGCCTCCCCCTGCCCCCCTACTTTAGACACCAGTTGCAAGTCCAGGTTATCACCCTACTTTAGACACCAGTTGCAAGTCCAGGTTATCACCTGTGCTTCTGAAGGACTGACTATAAATAGTAGGTTCCCATGACCCCCTCCTCAGGTTCAATTAATTTGCTAGAGCGGCCCACAGAACTCAGAAAAACAACTTACTTACTGGATTATCAGTTTATTACAAAGTATGTAAAAGGATACCAGTGAACAATTAGAAGAAGAGATGCGCAGGGCAGGGTATGGGGAATGGGGCGTGGAGTTCCTGTGCCCTCCCAGCACCCTCCAAACCCCATAGTTCAGGGATTTTTGTTGTTGCTGTCTTCATTAGATAGGCAAGAATGACTAAATCATTGGCCACTGTTGATTATGTCAATCTCCAGTTCCTCTCCCCTCCCAGGAGGTGAGGAGGGGCTGAAAGTTCCTACCGTCTAATCACTTGGTTGGTTCCCCTGACAACCAGCCCATTCTTAGGAGCTTTCCAAAAGCCCCTAGCACAAACTCAGGTGTGGTTGAAAGGGGATTGTTTAAGGATAACAAAAGACACCTTCACGGCTCTTATCCCTTAGGAAATTCCAAGAGTTTTAGGAGCTCTGTGCCAGGAAGAGGGTCAAAGACCAAATATATATTCCTTGTTATAAATCACAATATCACAATATCAATATTGTAAATCACAATTTCATATTTTCCTACAAGGAGATGATCTCAAAGCCTTTCCCGCTGGATTTTGTTTCCCAAAATAAACAGACTGTACCAAAGTCCTTGTCTCGGTCTTCAGTTGACCCCAGCTGAGACAGGGCATAAGATAAGCTCCCCACGCTCAGACAGGTGGGGAGGGGCATAATTAGCACCAGAGTGGCCCATCTCCTCTCCTACCTAATGCTTCGTACCAAATAGATGTTTTAGAACTACAAGTTAAATGGGTAAAAGAAAATAAAATGATGGCAAACTATAGAAGACAGACTATAACTGCTGTGTTATAAGACACAGACCCTAAGTAATGTAGGCTTCAGAGGAAAGGATGAAGTTTGAAGCAGAAGGCAAATAGAGGAAGGTGGTCCTAGAAAAGGAAATGAGCCTTAACACACTGAAGACCCAGAGACTGGACTCCCCAGAGCTGACAACCTAGAAAGTGAGAAGAGGTGGGACAAGGTACATTCAGATGAAGGAAGGGCTCAATGACTAAGGAGATGAGAGTAGATTTTACATGGTGGTTCATGAAGGCTTGTGAGCAGAAGTATGAACCAATTTCCCCACTCAACCACACCAAACATTCTACATAACCCCTGACAACCAAACACCTGGGCTTACAACATGTGATTAACTCTCTTTTATCTCTTTCTTTTCTTCCTATGGTGATTACTAATTGGCCAGGCACACTTTACATATTAATTTATTTAATCCACAAAACAGCCCCATGAGGTAGGTTCTATGATTGTCCCCATTTTACAGATGGAGAAACTGGGGCACAGAGAAGTTACACAGCTGGGTGACAGAGCTGGGATTCAAACCCTGCCAGTCTGGCTCTCTCTTTCACATCTGTCCCCCACAACAAAGTCACCACTTTCTACATGATAACCCCACATGATTCCTTTCCCAATGTTTCCCATATGTTGTATCCTTACCATTTTCAGAACTCGTAACCACAGGTAATTTGTACATCTCCTACGCATTCATTGAGTTCCTGGCATATATATCAGATGCTGCACCAGCTGCTGGGAATACAAAGATACAAAGTTCCCATTCTCCAGGAAGGTCCCATCACAGATCTTGCAAGATGAACCAAGTTATGGAGAGGTGAACCTACAGGTCGAGGTGAGAAGGTGGGCCTGGGATGAAACCAAATTGGTAGGTGAAAAAACAATTCTCACCCATCCCAGAAGAACTATTACTTGAGCTGGAATGTTGTTCTCCTATTTATTTCTATGCATCTTTATCTAAGACCATTTTCAAAAGTATCCAATGCAAGGATGACTATTTTTTCCACTCAAATGGTTTTGGTCCTTTGTCTACCACAGTCCTATAGCACTGGTGGATTAAAGTCTGCTGTGTTTGGCACCAATGGATTTTGCTCTGTATGGTTCTTATAGCCATGCATGTATGAGTTGGCACATAGTAGGTGCTCAAGAACCCTTATAGGGTTCATGATGAATTGTTAAGGACCACAGGGAAAGATCTGGAATTATCATGCACTGTGCTTTAATATAACTTGTTATAAAACCTTCTTTCTCTTCCTCCCTTGAAACATAAGGAAATATACTGATTCACTGGCATTGTAAATAAGCCTAGTCTTCCCCAAAGAAGTAGTGTGACATGAATGAAATCATCAGTTTACAATGGACAAGATGCTTCTAGAATAGTGTCTGGCACACAGTAAGCTCCCAATAACTATTTGTGGAAGTGAATTAAAATAATCAGCTTTTTTTTCACACCTGCCTTACACTATAATGTGGCAAAGACATCCAATAACAAAGTTTGTGGGCTTCCCTGGTGGCGCAGTGGTTGAGGGTCTGCCTGCCAATGCAGGGGACATGGGTTCGAGCCCTGGTCTGGGAGGACCCCACATGCCGCGGAGCAACTGGGCCCATGGGCCACAACTACTGAGCCTGCGCGTCTGGAACTTGTGCTCAGCAACAGGAGAGGCCGTGATAGTGAGAGGCCCGCACACCGCAATGAGGAGTGGCCCCCGCTTGCCGCAACTGGAGAAAGCCCTCGCACAGAAACGAAGACCCAACACAGCCAAACATAAATAAATAAATAAATAAATTTATTTTAAAAAAAAAAAAAAACACAAAGTTTGTAAGAAGAATTTGAAGAGTAACCCAGATCAAACATAGAAAAAGCAGTTTTACCCACTTCACACGTGTTATCCTAAAAGAATTAGGCTACTTTCTTCCTGGAGCTCACCATCTGCAGATGGCTTAAATTAATTAGGGTCATCCCTCTCCACCTTTAAAAGCTATTAGTGGAAACCTGCCCAACACTAGACACAAAATCTGAAAATGGCATTTTCACATACTTTGTGGATAACAGGATTTAATGACACTGCTGACCGTCACATTAAATAGTGTGATCACAATACGCCAAGTATTAAATATAACCATTTCATTCCACTCTACACAGACCTTTTTGAAAGAAAAAAATAAGTAATGAACAAATGAGATTTTTATCCCCCAAATGATCTGGAATTAACAAAAAAGAAAAATTAAATATCACAGAGGATACTAATTCTGGGACTCCAGTGTGTACAAAACAAAAAGGCTTTGAAATCAGCTGAAATCAACTCACAACATAATAAAGGATACTTTGGAACATTTGCTGCTTATTTGGGTTTTTTGGGTTTTTTTCGCCAACAATACATAATAAGAATAAAATGTGTTAGACTATTGTTGTGAAACCTGCCTCAGTCCCTCCATCCATGCACCTCCCTTTTGCATTGAGATCTGCCCAGTGACACATGAGCTCTAAAGTGGGTGGATAAAAATAACCTGATCCTCAAAAAGACATGATAAACGCCAGACAGCTGAGTCACTTTGAAGCCCATTTTGACTCTCGAAAGGGACATTCACCCTCCTTTTCCTTCTCACACTTACACATACAACCTGGTGAAAAACACCACCAACAGCCCTGGGTGGAAGGCGGTGATGCGTCTTCACTTCCCCCTCCAGTCTCTGAGGTCACGACTCGAGACTGAACTTTTAATAATTTATACTATTGCATTTCAAAGCGACTCATTTAGAGGAGGAAGCGGAAAGGCTTAAGGAAACCGTAGTAATCCAGCAGACCCCCTATTTCTGCTGCCCGAGTGGAAGCACCCGAAGGTTTCTTCTGACATTCTGACGTAAAGAAAAGGAGTGGGGAGAAATTTAAAGTGGAGGGAGAAAAGCTCAGAGAGGAAATCATAATTGTCCAGGAGTGGGAATCCCTGGGCAAAGCAAACGGTCCCGGAAAGAGAAGGGGGGGGGGGAATCAATCTCGTCCACCTACCCGCCCTCGGCTGTCGCCCCAAAGAGGACGCAAACCATCTGCAACGTACAGTTAAGATCAGGGAACTCTTCGACTCGATCTATCTTTCAAACGGTGGCCGGGTTTGGGGCAAGCTTCTAGGTACTGGGGCCCTGGCAGCCTAAGAAGGCTGGCGGAGCGAGCCACCGCGGCCGCCCAGCCTTTGGCCTCAGCAGCCTTGGGGCATGCAGCGCCGGGCACCCAGTAGGCACTCACTAAGTGTTTGCTGAACTGCCGTGCCCCGGAGCCAACTCTGGCGCCCGGCGAGGAGGTCCCCGGCTGCCACTGCGCATCTTCTCCCCCCCGCTTCACGTGCCGCCGAGTTCGGCTGCTCGCGGCTGCCCCAGGCCGCCCGCCCCGCGACCCTCCCCTGAGGTGCCGCCGGCGCCGCCGAGCCTCACTTACGGGGGAGTCGTAGGAGAAGGCGCACTCGTTCTTGTAGACCCTGTCCCCGGACCGGGGCACGCGGATCGTGGGCATGTGGGGCACCAGCAGCTCTCCGATGTCTCCTGCAGCCATCTTCCGGTTGCCGCTGCCGCCCGGCATGCCGAACAGGGCGCCCCGGCGCTGCATGGCCGCGGCGCGCACCCAAGCGGAGCGGAGCGGAGCGCTGGGTCCGCCCGCGGCGGCGGCGGCGGGCTGCGCGGGCTGCGCGGGCGACGGGAGCCGACCCGGGAAGGGTGGGGAGAGCGGGCCGCGGGGCTGGAGCGGGCACGGGGGGCCTGGGCGTACTGGCGGGCTGGTAGAAGGGACGCTGCTATTTTTAATCCAATGGCGAATCGCCGGCCCAGTTGCAGCGTCAGGCGGGGCGCTGGGGAGGGCCAGCAGCAGCGCGCGGGGAGGGGGAGCTGGAGAGGGGCCTTGCGCCCTGGCCCGGCTCGGCGCCGGGGGCGGAGGGCGAGACCCCGGGCCGCAGGCTCGGAAGTCGAGAGCGTGCTGCCGTGGGGCACCACCTCGGTGTTTTCTACCGTAAATCGTTAGGTTGCGAAGGGGCAACTCCGAGGCAACCAACACAAAGAGCAGGATTTGAGCTTTTTAAAACCGCTTGCTTTTAAAACATCTGAGGATAACAGCGGGGACTGCCCCTGATTGGGTAGGGGTGGAACTTGAGGTGCAAATCTAGAACCTAACGTCGGGCCCAAATCTAAATTTGTTCTTTGCACTTCAGTGTTAATCTCACTAAGCCTCGTTCCTCACTTTTTTAACATCTAAATCTCGCTAAAAGAGAATAGAGTAGGATCCAGGAAGGATAGATGTGTATTTTTCCAATAATACAGATTTTTCTTATGTATGGGGGAGGGGTGTCAAGATTATTTGAGGGGGATATATTTTTCTCTACCTTTGGAAAGTCTTCTGCGAGATTCGAGGTCTCCGCGTTCAGCATTCAACTGACTGATTTGGGATCTTACGTGCACACATGCATCTTCCCTGCCTTTGCACGTCCAGTTCCTCAAAATAAATAATAAACAGGGTTAGGTTGGGGAGAAGGGGGGGTGAATAATCTGCAAACAGAGCATGTCTCACAGCATACTCTCATTTTCTCAAAAAAACGCTTAAAATACAGGTTCAATTCCATTGAGCTTCCCTAACTACACCCAACTTAAAGGGCAGGATACCAGTGATCCCTACCAGTTAATGAAATGGAAAAATAGTGACTCAAAATGCTGATTTCTGTGCAAATCAAAACTATAATGAGATACCACCTCACACTGCTCAGAATGGCCATTATTTAAAAGTCTACAAATAACAAATGCTGGGGAAGGTGTGGAGGAAAGAGAACCCTCCTACACTGTTGGTGGGAATGTAAGTTGGTGCAGCCACTATGGAGAACAGTATGGAGGTTCCTCAGAAAACTAAAAATAGAATTACCATGTGATCCAGTGATCCCACTCCTGGGCATATATATCCAGACAAAACTATAGTTCAAAAAGATATTTGTTTTTCTCTTTCTGACTTACTTCACTCTGTAAGACAGACTCTAGGTCCATCCACCTCACTACAAATAACTCAATTTCGTTTCTTGTTATGGCTGAGTAATATTCCATTGTGTATATGTGCCACATATTCTTTATCCATTCATCTGTCGATGGACACTTGGGTTGCATCCATGTCCTGGCTATTGTAAATAGAGCTGCAATGAACATTGTGGTACATGACTCTTTGAATTATGGTTTTCTCAGGGTATATGGAAATCTAAAAAAAAATATGGAATCTAAAAAAAAAAAAAGGTTCTGAAGAACCTAGGGGCAGGAGAGGGATAAAGACGCAGACATAGAGAATGGACTTGAGGGCATGGGGAGTGGGAAGGGTAAGCTGGGACGAAGTGAGAGAGTGGCATGGACATATATACACTACCAAATGTAGAGTCTGTCATACAGAGTGAAGTAAGTCAGAAAGAGAAAAACAAATATAGTATGCTAACACATATATATGGAATCTAAGGGGGAAAAAAAAAAAAAGGTCATGAAGAACCTAGTGGCAAGACGGGAAGAAAGACACAGACCTACTAGAGAATGGACTTGAGGATATGGGGAGGGGGAAGGGTAAGCTGGGACAAAGTGAGAGAGTGGCATGGACATATATACACTACCAAACATAAAATAGATAGCTAGTGGGAAGCAGCCGCATAGCACAGGGAGATCAGCTCGGTGCTTTGTGACCACCTAGAGGGGTGGGATAGGGAGGGTGGGAGGGAGGGAGATGCAAGAGGGAAGAGATACGGGAACATATGTATATGTATAACTGATTCACTTTGTTATAAAGCAGAAACTAACACACCATTGTAAAGCAATTATACTCCAATAAAGATGTTAAAAAAAAAAAAAAGAGGGACTTCCCTGGTGGTACAGTGGTTAAGAATCCACCTTCCTGGGCTTCCCTGGTGGCGCAGTGGTTGAGAATCTGCCTGCTAATGCAGGGGACACGGGTTCGAGCCCTGGTCTGGGAAGATCCCACATGCCACGGAGCAGCTGGGCCCGTGAGCCACAATTGCTGAGCCTGCGCGTCTGGAGCCTGTGCCCCGCGACGGGAGGGGCCGCGATAGAGAAAGGCCCGCGCACCGCGATGAAGAGCGGTCCCCGCACCGCGATGAAGAGTGGCCCCCGCTTGCCGCAACTGGAGAAAGCCCTCGCACGAACCGAAGACCCAACACAGCCAAAAATAAATAAATAAATAAATAAATAAATAAGAAAATCCTTTAAAAAAATAATAATAATAAAGCTATCTATCTATAAAAAAAAAAAAAAAAAAAAAAAAGAATCCACCTTCCAATGCAGGGGATGCCGGTTCGATGCCTCATCTGGGAACTAAGATCCCACATGCCAAAGGGCAACTAAGCCCTCACACCGCAACTACTGAGCACGTGAGCCACAACTAGAGAGCTTCGTGACGCAACTACAGAGCCCGAGCACCGCAACCATGAGCCCACGTGCCACAACAAAGCTCCTGTGCAACTAAGACCCGCTGCAGCCAAAAATAAATAAATAAATATTTTGTTTAAAAATCTCAATAAAAAAAGAATGTGTATATGTGTATAACTGAGTCACTTTGCTGTACAGCAGAGATTGTAAACTGTAATCAACTATACTTCAATTAAAAAAAACAACAACACACTGATTTCTGCAAGCCTTTCCCAGATCAAATAGTACTAAAATTCCTTTTTTTTTCTTCCATTATTTCTCTGTCACTCTCTGATTTTGTAGATGTGCTGGCTCTGCTAGGGAGAAAGGATGGTACCTGGAATTTGATGTGAGGAGGACGAATGAGCCCTTTCTTGCCCTGCTCTTCTAAATTTCCACACCTCAAGCAAGGCTCAAACACCACACATCTATGTAACTCACAACTTTCTAATGCGATCTGTTGGAAATGGAGAAGAAGAGACACAAAGCAAAAAATTAAACACCAATGTTACCCTCATCCTTGGGCAGATACTCACAAGGAGTTTTTGCTTTTTATTTTCCTCACCAGCTTCTCACCTTCTAGTAGTATCTATGCCTGTTTCAGGTTCATGGATGAAACTTGCTTGTCTAATTACAGAGAAAAACTTGATTCAGAAGCATTCAAAATTTAAGATTTTAAATATTTTTAAATTAAATGCAAATTAAATTGAGACACTATTTTTCACCATTCAGACTAATAAAGATATATTGAGTTGGCCCAGGTTTGGGAAATAGGCCCTCATATACGTTGCTGATAGGAATAAAGACGTTAAACTTCTTTGAAAGGAAATTTAACAATACCAACCATAATTTTATATGCATATAATGTTTTCCCCAGCAATTCTTTATCTAGACGTTTATGCTACAGATAAATTCACACTGTTTAAGGATATTTATTGGAGCATTGTTTATAGTAACAAAAAACTGGGAACAGCCTAAAAATCCATCTGTAGGAAGTGGTTAAAATATGGTACCGTCAAAAGAATGAAGCACCCTGTACATGCTGATGTGGAACAATCTCCAAATCATATTACCAGCTTAAAAGAGCTGAGTGCAAATCAATGTGTAAAAGCAAAGCGTACATTCAAGGCCAAGGATGTGCAATAGGTGCTCTGGCACGTCCTGTATACCATGGGCCTTCCTTCCAGGTGGTTGTACCTGTGCTAAATATTTTTAATGTCGCCCCTAGATAGCTATAGATTTAGACATTGATATCAATATCATGTAAATTTATGCAACATCCTAGATAGATAGGTGCTTGTTTGGTCTTAGGAAGCCTCTGGAAGAACACACAAGAAATTAATGACAATTGGGCTCTGTGGAAACACAGTGCCTAAGGTTAGAGAGGAACTTACTACCACTATTTACTTTTCTGTACCATTAACATCTTTATTATGTGCAAGTATTGTTTTAAAAAGTAATTATAACTCAGTTGTAAAAACAATAACCAGTAATGTTAATAGCAGTTGAAGACAATTACTGCACCACCATAAAAATACATCCCAACTTTTTTCATGCAATGGCACACATTGAAAATGATAATATTTGTACAACCCACTGAAGTAATTGGTCAAGGATGGCTTCATGCAGCCCTGGGCTACTAGTTTGGGGCCCCAGTCACTGCAAGCCCCACCCATGGCCTCCCAAGGATCAAAGAGATCTCATCACACCTGAATGCCATCTCTGCATACCAGAAGGTCAGTGGTACACCAGGTGGAAAGTTCTAATCAAAACAGGGGGAAAGGGCTTCCCTGGTGGCGCAGTGGTTGGGAGTCTGCCTGCCAATGCAGGGAACACGGGTTCGAGCCCTGGTCTGGGAGGATCCCACATGTCGCAGAGCGACTGGGCCCGTGAGCCACAATTGCTGAGCCTGTGCGCCTGGAGCCTGTGCTCCGCAATAAGAGAGGCCGCGATGGTGAGAGGCCCGCGCACCGCGATGAAGAGTGGCCCCTGCTTGCCGCAACTGGAGAAAGCCCTCGCACGGAAACGAAGACCCAACATAGCCAAAAATAAATAAATTAATTAATTAATTAAAAAAAAAAAAAACAGGGAGAAAAAAAAAGAAAAACAGGGGGAAATGACACCATCTAAACATGGAGGAATGATTAAATTGGGTACATCTATTCAAAGATGTTTATATAAATCTTAAAAATGATTATTATAAAAATGATTGTTTTAATACATTTGTAGTATGTTAGCGTAACATATTTACAATACTTATACATTATTATTGCAACTGGGTAAAAATAAACATGCATTTTTGACGAGACTGGAAAGACAAAATTTAAATAGTTATGTTTAGGATTTGTTATAGGATTTTGTTTTTATTTTCAAAATGTCTTCAATGATGTTACGTTTTTTAAATAATGTAAAAATTTATCAACACACAAAGGCTAATAAGAGAAACTTCACTGAATTAAGATAATTCTTAATCATGCCATTTTAGGGAAAAATTCTAGTTCAATTACTGGAATTTTTAAACTTAATTTTGCAAATTCTATATATGACTATTTTACTATTGGGCCAGTTTCCACATGTGGATCTTGATCAAAGAGAGGGAATAAGGTGATGATGAGTAAACAATTTTAACTTCCAACATAAATTTAAAGTCTTACTGGAGAATTCCCTGGTGGTCCAGCGGTTAGGACTCCGTGCTTTCATTGCTGAGGGCACGGGTTCAATCCCTGGTCCGGGAAGTAAGATCCTGAAAGCCACGTGGCACAGCCAAAAATAAATAAAGTCTTACCGAAGAGATTTCAGAGGACCTAAGATGAAGAACTGATTTTTGTCACATCACGGTGGTTAGGCCACCACGTCACTCTACAGCTCTAAAGCCTCCTCCCATGATGCTCAGGGTGGAGCCCAAACTCCCATGGCCTGCCATTCAGGGACCTCTCCCATCTAGCACCCCTTCTTTTCAGACTTTACTCCCACTCCTACACTTCAGGTGAGCTCTATTTACTGCACCCCAAGGATAAATGTTCTTCTAGCCTTGGCTGAAAGCTCTCCCCTCTCATTCCTATCTTCTCTGTTCTTTCAAGACTTTTTCTGTGAAGCCTTTTCTGACAGCTCCAATGCTGAGGAATCAATCTTTAAAAACTGACAGCCCCATTGCCTGTCCCCATCATTAGATACTGCCTTATAACACCTTTTGTACTGTTATTTAATTAGTCTCGGTTCCATATCTTGTCCCCTAGAAAGCAAATCCTTTGAAAGAAGTTATATTCCTAAATATCCTTGCACATCGTGGCAGCTCAGTGTTTACGGAATATTGCCTGCCCAGAATGGAGTGCTCTGCTTATTTTAGGCACTCAATAAGTACCTACCAAATGAATGACTCACCTCTGTGACATTGTAATAGATATGTTTTGTAGTCAGCTCTGTGCCTTTTAGGTAAAATTCATTGCTGCATAAATGTTCCCAGAGGTTATATTAAAACATGACATGAATATTAGTTACTGTGACCAATGCCAAAAAAGGAGAATTTGGGAAATCTACAGAGATAAAAGATATCTTAATTATTTCAATTAACGGAATAGCTCTTGACCTCAGATGTCCTCTAATTATTTGCGGTGATCTGGTAAAGCCATCTATGGTGACAGCTTGTTATGGAGACATATCCATAACATCTTCTATCCTGGCAGAGAGCCTCTGCAAGAAGCACTGGTTATTAAATATAAAACAATAGGTCACTGGTTAAGAAACTTAAGGCATTTTCTGTTTGAAGCAATTCTATGTACCAATCAAAAGTCATGTGGTATAAGAATATTCATTGACATGTAAAAATGATCACTGTAAGGCAGACACCAAGAACAGATTATAAATGAGCACATACACTATCATTCTGTCTAAATACATGCACACATATACACATAGTCATAGCATAGAAAAAAGATTGGAATAACCTACATTTTAGTGGCATTTATCTCTGGCTGAAAAAAGATATTTTTGTTTATTTTTTCTTTGCCCTCTTCCATGTTATCTAAATGATTTGCATTAAGTCTCTGTTTCTTTTTGTAAATAAGGAAAATGCTAACTTTTTACATTACCATTTGATTATGTCAATTTTCTCTTCCACCTGTCCTCTTTCTCACTTGCTTGTCCCCTCTACCCTCCATATAAAACTCAGCAAGCTTCTGTTAAGTTTATAGACAATCTGCCTAACTAGAAGGGTGGTTCAGATTGGAATGAGCAAACTCCTTGAAGAGCTCCTTTTTTTCTTATTAATTTTTTTTTAATTTATTTGTTTTTAGCTGCGTTGGGTCTTCGTTGCTGCGTGGGGGCTTTCTCTCTAGTTGCGACGAGCAGGGGCTACTCTTCGTTGTGGCTCGAGGGTTTCTCACTGCGGTGGCTTCTCTTGTTGCGAAGCACGGGCTCTAGGTGCTTGGCCTTCAGTAGTTGTGACTCACGGGCTCTAGAGCGCAGGCTCAGTAGTCGTGGTGCACGGGCTTAGTTGCTCCGCGTCATGGGGGATCTTCCCAGACCAGGGTTCGAACCCACGTCCCCTGCATTGGCAGGCAGATTCTTAACCACTGCACCACCAGGGAAGTCCCAAGAGCTCTTAACATCAAGGTGAGGTAAGCTGTTATTCCACTTAAGAGGATACCTGAGATCCCTGTTCACCTTTTTGGGTTTCATGATCTGCAATACCACAGTCCTTCCAGGAGCCTGACTCATAAGTTACTCACTGAGGTAGGCAGGCAAGTTGCCTTTCTGGCCAATCTGACACGATCCCTACTCATGCCCACCACCATTTCCATGCACACACAGGTAGACGTGCCCTCCACTCAGGTGTAGACAAGCCTGGTGTGAACACAGTAAAAAAAAAACATATTAACCATAGAGCCACAGGCTGCTCTTCTGGTTTCCTCATAAATGGACAAATCGAGTTACCTAAACATGATGCAGACTGGCTCCAAAATCCAAAGAAATTTACCAAATATAGTCCCTATAGTGGTAGGGAGCTTGAGATAAAGAACTTTTCTATATTATTTCTGTATTTCTAAATTTCTATATTATTAATATTAAAATCCCCTCTGGAATTTCACTGGGATGGCAAACCCCTGTTTTCAGAATCTCTCTCTCATCTTCTGTCACAGGGCACCTGCCACTTCCTGCTCTCCAGTTGCTGTCTGCACACTTGCTGTCATCGCATTTGCTGTCATTTGCTGCACAGTTGCTGTCATCACTGTAGGACTAGCATTATGTCCTATAGATGCTGATGGTCAAGATCAGGAGTTGGCAAACTGCAGCACAAATCCAGCCTGCAGTTTGCTTTTGTAAATAGAGTGTTGCTGGAACCCAGCCACACTCATCCACTTACATATTGTCTGTGGCTGTTTTGGCGCTCCAACGGCCAAGTGGAGTAGATGCAACCAAAACCACGTGGACTAACGTCCAAGGTATTTACTGTCTGGCCCTTTACAGAAAACATTTGCCAACCTCTGGTCAAGATCCCTACAGGCCATGCGTTATGATCCAGAATCAGAAATGACATGACCCTAAGCAAGAGAATTAAGCTGTGCTACTTATCCTTCAGGTGATGGCAAACCTGTTTATCTGAATGGAGAAAAAGCCTGCCACCAGATCAGTAGCTGCAAACTGAATGCCACGAGATGCATTAATTTGCTTCCTAAGGAGATCATCTCTGGAACCTCAACCAAATTGAAATCACCACCTTGTTAACTTGACCACAGTCCACTATCATTCTCCATTCTAACGGGAGAAATGGTAGGAAATGATGGGGAAAAGAATGGGAGTATGACAGAAACCACCAAGTCTATGTCTTCCTGATCTTTGATACTGGCATGAATTCCTGCAGCTCCACTCAAAGTGCAGCTTTGATTCACATTTACAATTTTGTTAAGGAAGGGGAACATCAGTGGAAGCCTCTTGGTCCTTCCTCCTATGGTAATTCTTTTTTTAAAAAATTTATTTATTTATTTTATTTATTTATTTTTGGCTGCATTGGGTCTTTGTTGCTGCGCACGGGCTTTCTCTAGTTGTGGCGAGCAGGGGCTACTCTTCATTGCCGTGCGCGGGCTTCTCATTGTGGTGGCTTCTCTTGTTGCGGAGCACAGGCTCTAGTCTCGCGGGCTTCAGTAGTTTTGGCTCGCGGGCTCTAGAGCACAAGCTCAGTAGTTGTGGCGCACGGGCTTAGTTGCTCCGCGGCATGTGGGATCTTCCCAGACCAGGGCTCGAACCCGTGGGATCTTCCCAGACCAGGGCTCGAACCCGTGTCCCCTGCATTGGCAGGCGGATTCTTAACCACTGCGCCACCAGGGAAGCCCCTCCTATGGTAATTCTTACTCCACGGTTCAGGGAGCCAATGTGGAGCTTCTACAGTTTGCTAAGGTCATGTATTCCAATAATACTTTCAGGAACTGGAGTACCAGCCACAGGATGAGCTCGGGGTCCCACTCGGCCTACCATGAGGTGAAGTAGGTCAGAACTCCATATATCATCTGCTCCCCATAAGCCTCCACTCCAGAAGATGGGAACGGCATTCCAGCACGTTATAGTTTCAATCATACCCAGCTTCCAATAGTCTTTGAAAAGTTTGGATATTTCCCATTCTCCAGGGCACTGTTACTAGGGAAGCAGCTTCAGGGAAGGCCAGGAGGAAGGTTCAGAATGTCCATATTTGATAATATTATAGAATCTTTACTAAGGAACCCAGCCTCCACTCCAATCAAGGAGCTCTGGGAGTGCCAACTAACTCCTCCTGACTATCTAGCAAGATGTCTTGATTGAGGTCTCTAAACATGCAGTTGGGGAGGGTGGGATATGATATCTTAGTGGAAGATCCACGGCTTACACTCCTGGGAACCCCATGATAAAATGTAGCCAGAGTTGTCTGTGGATTAGCCATTCCCTAAGATCTGTTAATCACGTTTGAACCGCTGCTTCATATCAAAACCATGCTGGCTTTACTCCTGGTAGTGAATTACTACCACCTGGGGAATCCACCCCAGACTCCTCCAGCCCCACAGGGATCAGAAAGCCCACTTCATGGGCAACTCCTGTGAGCAGCATTCAGAGCCCGTTGGAAAATTAGTAAATTACTAATTGCAGGGGACACGGGTTCGAGCCATGGTCTGGGAAGATCCCACATGCCGCGGAGCAACTAAGCTCGTGCACCACAACTCCTGAGCCTGCGCCCTAGAGTCCGTGAGCCACAACTGCTGAGTCTGTGTGCCACAACTACTGAAGCCCGTGTGCCTAGAGCCCATGCTCCACAACAAGAGAAGCCCGCGCGCCACAACAAAGAGTAGCCCCCACTCACTGCAACTAGAGAAAGCCCACGCACAGCAACAAAGACCCAACACAGCCAAAAATAGATAAAATAAAATAAATAAATTTATAAAATTAAAGAAAAAATAGATTCTGGGCCCTGTTGGAGACGTTTGATAGATCTAATTCAGCATTTCTATCTCTTGAGTCCCTTCCTCTATGCTATGCCAAGGAATTTCCAGCCCTTTGTCACCATTTAGCATGAGCCAGCATTTGGTGCAGGTTTGGGCTGGGCAACCAAAGTTTGCATTAGGACCGTGCCCACGCTAATACATTCTATACAGAATGTCTGCTGAGTAAATCCATATCGATCGATTTGGCCTGATTCAAATTCATGTTTTGCCCTCCTTGGTCAAACATCCTCAAAAGCCATTCCCACAGATATTTGCCCCATTTTTGTAGAATTTGTTGATTCCTGTGACATCCTGGAATATAACTACTGAACTCTTCCACTCTGATTCGGCAGTTTACTCTTGGAGACCATATTGAGTTATCAGGGAAAATGGTTATCAGTAGAAAATACTAAAGCGTTGGACAATGAGAAAAACGCTAAGTTGCTCCTGAAAGGGAGTATGGCTTTTTTAGAAGAAAGGGGAAAAGAAAGAAGGAAAGAGTGTGGGGAAAAGTTCAGAAGGGTTTCAGAATTTAGGACTCCCAGTCCCCTACATACCCCTAGATTTCTCTATTTCAATTATGGGAATCCTTACTCTTTCCTCACTTGTGCCATTACTTGGACATTAAAGTAAGGAAGACAGCATTTTCAGCAGTAGAATTTGATTTTCAGAGATCTCATTCTACAGCTGCAAGCAGGAAGTAATTATTTTATCACGGTCACATAAATATTTTGAGATTCATCCTATTCCTTGAAGACTTTAAAATTTTGAACATGTCCTTTCCTTGCATCAAGTTATCCAATTATCCATCTTTTAAAACAGAGCCCTGACATTTCTCACTGCCCAGGGGCTAGGACAGCCACCTTTTCCAGAACTTTATGGCTCTGGACACACAGTCCCACACAATACAAGTGTTCACCTGATTGATCTATTTCACCACTGAGAACTACAGCCTGCTATATTCTGTCTTGAAATCTGAAAGGAAATCTAACTGCCTTCTACCCAGTTCTGAACTGAAAAGCAATTCCAAATACCCACCTCATATCCCCCCGCATTTATTGCTTGCAACACTTTCTCTGAGAGTGAAAAAGTTGGAGTTCCTTCATCATAAGCAATAGAAACTAGCTCTGGGCTTCCCTGATGGTGCAGTGGTTGAGAATCTGCCTGCCAATGCAGGGGACACGGGTTCGAGCCCTGGTCTGGGAAGATCCCACATGCCGCGGAGCAACTGGGCCCGTGCGCCACAACTACTGAGCCTGCGCGTCTGGAGCCCGTGCTCCGCAACAAGAGAGGCCGCGATAGTGAGAGGCCCGCGCACCGCAATGAAGAGTGGCCCCCGCTTGCCGCAACTAGAGAAAGCCCTCGCACAGAAACGAAGACCCAACGCAGCCAAAAATAAATAAATAAATAAATAAATAAATTTAAAAAAAAAAAAAAAAAAATAGAAACTAGCTCTGACCAACATAAAGGAATAAGAAGGGGTGTTTTAGAAAAGTACTGGTTGACTCCCGGTGCTGAAGAATAGGCTGAACTCTCAGAAGCCAAAGCTCCAAGGTCACAGTAGCAGCCACTCAGGCACCTTCTTTCCAAATGCTGCCACCAGGTAATGAAACAATAATTTCATTCCATCCATATGCGTCTCTACTCAAGCTCTGGGTTTCTAGGGGAAAGTCTGCTTGGTTGGGCCTCTGAATATGCTGATGCCTGTGATTGGAAGGGGGCATTCTGCAAATAAGGGATGCTGATCAGAACAAAATTCAATAAATAAATACTGTACTGATCTTGCAGAATTGTTACAAGGATGTGAAATGTTTGTAAAGCATTTAACAGAGCTCCTGGAACATGCTAACTATTCTTACTATTTCTATCATTACCCACAAACCTGATACCTTCCTTCCTCTTCGGTGAGTGACTGCACGTTACTGTGGGGAACTGCTTTCCTCCATACATCTAGCTAACCAAATCGCTCTCTCAGTATTCATTGATCACTTCATGAACACTCGTGCTTTTATACTTTTGCTCATGATGAACCGCAGTTGGAATATTCTCCCTCGTTCATTTGATGTTTCTAAATGTTATTTGCCCCACATTTTTCAGAAAGTCTACCACATACACTTACTGCTTATGTCACTCATTAGATAATAAGTGTATTTTAGAAAATCTTTTATTTATCCACTCTGTCTCCCTGACTAGATTTCAGGTCACTTGAGGGCAGAGACCATCATAATACATCTTTGCATTCCCTGATCTAAGCTGTGCTTTTACATACAGAAGTTGCTCAAAAAAAATGTTTTTGATTTTCAGTGTCCATACCTCCTTCTCTCTTAGAAAAAGAAATTGAGAGACCTACTGTATAGCACAGGGAACTCTACTCAATACTTTGTAATGACTTACATGGGAAAAGAATCTAAAAAAGAGTGGATTGGGAATCCCCTGGTGGTCCAGTGGTTAGGACTCCATGCTTTCACTGCTGAGGGCCGGGGTTTGATCCCTGGTCTGGGAACTAAGAAACCACAAGCCGCACTGTGTGGCCAAAAAAATAACAATAAAATAAAATAAAGTAAATAAAAATTTAAAAATAAAATAAAAAAGAGTGGATATACATATATGTATAACTGATTCACTTTACTGTACACCTGAAACTAACAAACATTGTAAATCAACTATACTCCAATAAAAATTAAAAAAAAAAAAAGAAAATGAAATTGGGTAATGTTCTCAGGTAAAAAACTAAATTTTCCAACTTTGCATCTAGTACATTTTAGAAATTAAGATGTAAGGAGAAAGTGTTATGCCCTTCTGATGTCATTCTGATCTGGATGTAATGTCTGGAGCTCCAGCAGCCATCTTGGACCTTAAGTGAGGATGGAATCCAGGTTTGGTAGAGAATAAAGATGGGAAGTTACTGGGTCCCTGATGGTTTCTTAGAGCTGCATACTAGTCAGCCCTGGACTGTCTACTTCTGAATGGTCTTCATAAAAGAAAAACAAATTTGTATCTGTTTAAGTCACCATTTTTGAAAGAGGTCGTGGGAAATGCTCTGTTACAAGTAGCTGAATACAATTTCTAAATGATACAACTACATTAGAAAATCAGAAATACAGACCAATTTTTAAAAATTCTTGTTACTTAGTACTAAGTAATTGAGTATGCTTTATTTTTAACACTCTTATGTGAAAATCTCTTAAAAGCTTTTATGATCTCACGACTTGTGTAGTAGGCTGAATAATGGCCCCCCAAAGATATTCGCATCCTAATTCCTGGAACCTGTGAATATTATCTCATGTGGCAAAAAAGATCTGTGTGTGGCATATGTGATTAAATTAAGTATCTTGAGAATTATCCTAGATTATCTGGGTGGGCTCTAAATGTAATCACAAATGTCCTTATAAAAGAGAGGCAGAATGAGATTTGACACACACAGAAAAGGAAATGGCAATGTGATCACACAGGCAGAGACTGGAGTGATGTGACCACAAGCCAAAAGATGCTGGCAGCCACGAGAAGCTGGAAGAAGCAAGAATGGATTCTCTCCTGGAGCCTCCAGAAGGAGAACAGCCCTGCCCACACCTTGATTTCAGCTCAGTGATATTGATTTCAGACTTGGCTTCCAGAACTATGAAAGAATAAATTTCTGCCATTTTAAGCCACCAAGTTTGTGTTGATTTGTTACAGCAGCCATAGGAAACTAATACAACTTGAATTACTTTTCTGCTTCTCTTCTAATGAGGAACTATACTTTCTTCCACAAACCTCCTGTTGTCTTCTTAACTCCTACCTCCCAACATCTCATGCCTGACACATTATAGATGCCCAAAATATATTTGGTAAATGTGTGAGTCCACACATTTTCCTTTTGTCCACCTAAGATGCAATATTCCACAACATACACATGATTAGCCGTCAACTGCATGACACAGGTTAACAACTAGCATACTGGGGGAGTGCACAAAATAAATTTAAAGAATAGACTGGTTTTGCAAGGATCAAGTGTCCACAAAGTTAATCACTGAAAAGAATGTGACACTGCAGGCAGTTTGAAGTGGGGCAAGGACTTTGGGCTTCCTCCTTACAGGCAGGGGAGGGTCACTGAAGGCTGTTGAGCAGGAAAGTGACGTATGTGAAGGTGACCTTTGAGGGAGATAAGGCTGGTGGCCCAGTGTAGCATAGGCTGCAGGTGGATGGCTGCTGGCAAAAAGAACCCGCTGGAGATATTGCAAAAATGCATGCAGCAAGCAACGACCAAGTCAGGGAGAAGCAGTGGAAATCATGTTCCATGAGGGAACTTGTAAAGTGAAAATTGACAGGACGTTGATTTGGGAGATAAAAGGCCAATGTTACTCTTAGCTATAGCTATCCAGCGCTACTCCCTAGTTACATAACCTGAGAGAATTAATTCACTGCTCCACACTTTGTTCTCTTCATTTGTAAAATGGTAGGAAGATTAAAAAATATATATACTTTCTATGTATGAAGAAAAAAATCTTGTAAGAATTGCACTTTCCCTCACTTTCTTCTCATTCTCATTGCTTCCTCTATTTAAAAAAAACTCAGATATCTCCTCACTTATATGTGGACTCTAAAATATGACACAGATGAACTTATTTATGAAACAGACTCACAGACGTAGAGAACAGACTTGTGGTTGCCAAGGGGGTATGGAAGTGGGGGAGGGATGGATTGGGAGTTTGGGATTAGCAGATGCAAACTATTATATATAAAGAGGATAAACAACGAGGTCCTACTGTAGAGCACAGGGAACTGTATTCTGTATCCTGTGATAAACCATAATGGAAAAGAATATGAAAAAGAATGTACAACTTTGAATCACTTTGCTGTCCAGCAGAAATTAACACAACATTGTAAATCAACTATACTTCAGTACAATAATTTTTTTAAAAAACCTCAGATATCTCCTAAACTCTCTTGAAATGATGACACGACAAGAGACCACATGAAGAGAGAGCTCCAAAGTATACAAGAAAGTCAAATGTTCTAATGAAACTTCTGACAGATATATATGGTGTCATTCATCTAAATTGTGGTGTATTATTTCCAATGTAACTTTGACAGCCCCATTAAATATAAATAGTTTGTAAGAACAGTTTAAGTACATGAATAGTTCTCAAAAAATTTGTCGTATGAAACTAACTAGAGAAGAAGAAGGTAAAGGACAATTAAAGAAAAAGGAAGAGGAGGAAGAGGAAGATAGAAGTACGTAGAATGGGTGACTGAAACAACAAAAATTTATTTTCTCACAACTCTGGAGTCCAGAAGTCCAAAATCGAGGTGTCAGCAGGTTTGGTTTCTTCTGAGGCCTCTTTCCTTGCCTTGTAGATGGCTATCTTTCCCCTTGTGTCTTCACATGATCTTCCTTCTGTAAATATCTTTGTTCTAATCTCCTGTTAAAAGACCAGTCATACTGGATTAGGGCCCACCTAATGATCTCATTTTAACGTAATTACCTCTTTAAAGATGCTATTTCCAAATAAAGTCATAGTTTGAGATGCTGGGGATTGGGATTTCAACATATGAATTTTTTGTGGGGGGCACAATTCCGCCCATAACACACACACACACACATATATAGATGTATATATACACACATATCTGAACCTAATTACTGTATACGTAGAGAGATACATATAGACTCATATGTATGTGTGCATATCTATTCGTACACACGTACATATGTGAATATATGTGTATATGTATACACACATACATATATACACACATACATAGAAATGATATTTTTTCTGAACGATTTGAGAGTAAGCCAGAGATGTCATATCGCATACACCTTTACCCCTAAATATTTCTATCTTCTACCCCTAAATATGTCCACTTCCTAAGAATAGGGATATTCTCTTTATAACTGCAGAGCATTATCAACTTCTTACATGCACTCTGAAATAATACTTTTATCTAATCCACCTTCCATACTCTAGCTTGGTCAGTTGATCTAACAAGG
Organism: Balaenoptera acutorostrata; assembly: GCF_949987535.1. Lineage (NCBI taxonomy): Eukaryota > Metazoa > Chordata > Mammalia > Artiodactyla > Balaenopteridae > Balaenoptera > Balaenoptera acutorostrata. Next base: position 63,445,344 of record NC_080067.1, on the reverse strand, counting down.
TCCTTTATAACATAACCCCCCTTTATAACATACCCCCCCCTTCCAGTACAGTGTAGTGTCAGGTATTGCATTTAGTTGCATGTCGTTTATCCTCTTAGCCTTTCTTTGTCTTTCATGACATTCACATTTTTAATAAACAGTCCAGCTTTTTAAAAAATGGAATGTTTACATCTTGTGTGTGTGTGTCTGATGTTTCCTTGTGATTGGATTGAATTAGACTGAGGTTGGCATACTGCACAGGCTGTGTTCTTCTCAGGGAATATCCATGTGTCCCTTCATATGTAATGTTAAAATTTTTTATTTTTTAATTTTTAGCTGCATTGGGTCTTCGTTGCTGTGTGCAGGCTTTCTCTAGTTGCTGCAAGCGGGGGCTACTCTTCGTTGTGGTGCGCGAGCTTCCCATTGTGGTGGCCTCTCTTGTTGTGGAGCACGGGCTCTAGGTACACAGGCTTCAGTAGTTGTGGCACACGGGCTCAGTAGTTGTGGCTTGCGGGCTTAGTTGCTCCACAGCATGTGGGATCTTCCTGGACCAGGGCTTGAACCTGTGTCCCCTGCATTGGCAGGCAGATTCTTAACCACTGCGCCACCAGAGAAGTCCCAATGTTAAATTATTGTGTGTGTGTGTGTGTGTGTGTGTGTGTGTGTGTGTGTGTGTGTGTGTGATGTTAGCTTTGATCACCAGGTCAAAGTCTCACTTCTCCACTGTACAATTAATGTTTAGTGTACAGTTACTTTGTATCCTGCTATTTTCACTTAACACTAGAGAAGATTGGCAGAAACTGCTAGTTTTTCCTCAGTATCCTTTCTCCAAAGTTTTTTAGCTGGACATATTTCTTGAGGCTGGGTATGGTCTTATGACTAAGTCCTGTCCAGTGGTATGGGAACAGAAGTGAATGTGATTTCTAGTTCTATGTTTTAGATGGATAGAACATGCTTCCCTCTTCTATTTCCCTCTTCCCATTGGCTGGGATTTAGTCATGATAGCAGAAGCTAGGTTAGTCATCTTGAACCATGCAATGGAAGCAGCATGTGGAGAATGGCAGAACAACAAGATAGAAAGAGACTGGGATCCTGAGAATTCATGGAGGAGAGCTGCCATACCAGCTGAGACTTTTACAAAGATAAAGAAAGTTCCATCTCATTTGGGATATATTTGGGGTTTCTGTAATAGTTTCTCTACCTCTGTCTTAAGTAACATAGGTATTTCCCCTCATTGCTACATAGTTTTCATAATTATTTTTAATGGCTACACAATATTCCATCAAGTGATATACTAGTAATTAACAAACCACTCGCCTATTAAGTACATATTGCTTATGTTTTTTCATTATTTTATATGATGTTGTGATTAAGAATTTAATGTATAAATGGCTTTTTCATTTTTGTGGATTATTTCTTTAAGATAATTCCTTAGGTATGTGATTATTAGGTTAAAAATAGAAGAGATCATGGCTCTAGGTAGGTTTTGTTCAAATGTCTTCCAAAAACAAACTCTCTGTGGTTAATTCTGATGTGCAATGCTGAAATACTATGCTTTTAGATAACTAATTAAATGTCATGATAAGTGATTTGAAAAACAAAAATGTGAATTATTAAGGTTAATTATAATTGATACATTAGAGGATATTTTTTTCATATTTTCCAATGTCAATGGTATTGCCATGTTAATGCAATATACAAAAAATGTCCAAAGTGTGGGTATGTACCTGGAAGGTATACTGCATCACACCATGACCAAGTTATTGCCTTTTCATTCTTTTCAAATCATTCTCCATTTGATTTCATAAAGCAAAGTCTCCATTTGGTAAAAATCTAGGTAGAATATAATCCATAGTTATACCTGTGATTGCCTTTTAATTATGGCAAAGGACTTGTTTTCTATTTATAGCCATAATATAACATTTTTTAAAAATTTAAGTTTAAAAAGGTCAAATTAAAGAAAATATTAAGTATATATCATATGTGGAAGTAAAAATAGAGACAGTTGAAATCGAGAAGGACTGCAATTTGGAAATAGTTACATAAGGAAAGCAATTGAGCCCTAACAATCTCTGCTAACTCCTTGTGATCTCCAGCAGAGTGTGTTTGTTTTTAATGAGAATAGTATGGTCAATTTACATTGCCAGAATTGGGTACCTTTGACTTTTCCATGATCTGGAAGTAGTTTTAAAAACATTGCCCATTGGCTGTAGTCTATCTGTAAGTCCATTACTCTTTAAAGTTAACAGGCCTGAAGCAGAGATAGTATAGGATATTTAGCAATTTTCTTGAAAAAGGAGTGCACCATCTCAATCTTTAGTTGACAGAACTTTATCACCTATTACTTAACCAGTGTAGTAGGCACTTTACATGCATCACCCCGGTGATCCTCACAATAGTACCGTGGGATGAAGAGCCTAATCCCCATTTTAGAGATACAGCTTAGAGCAGTGAAGGAGTTTTCTCACTATGAGATAGAGGGAAGATTAAATATAAAGTTCCTAATGTGTAATGTCTGGCACATGCAGCAGATACCAAATAGATAGTAGTCATTATTATTGTCATAGTGTTTGGCAAGCTCAGAATTTAGTCTGAAGTCTGCTCAGTTCAATCCCATGTCTTTATAGAACACCATGCTGGGTCCTATAGTATTACAGAAAAAGAAAAAAGATAATTTAAAGATAACACAAAATTCACGTTAAATCCATGAATCATTAACTCAATAGATCTTTACTCAGTGCTTGCTATGTTCCAGATGCTATGGAATGAGCTTCCAATCATTCCATGTACCCATAGTCTAGCTCGGGATGCCACAGGTTGCTACGGTGCCCTGTTCTTCCCCAGCACATGTAATCTGATTTAATGCCTATCATCTGTGCTGAGAGTGTGCTCTGGGGGAAGCATGTCCTGTGATGACCACTTTACCTCCGGTATGCATCTTTGTGCCCAGTAGAGTTTTATTAACGTTTCCCTCCAAGAAACACTTTCAAACTTTTTTTAAAAACCTCTCCATTATATATATATGATCCCAGCTATGCTAAAGAAAAAAAAATTAAAGGAAATTTCTCAGATTTCTTTATGGCTGCTGGGATTTCCAGTATTTCTTGTAACACTTTCCATATATATATATTTTTAATGTATTTATTTTATTTTTGGCTGTGTTTGGTCTTTGTTGCTGTGCGCGAGCTTGCTACTCTTCGTTGCGGTGCGCAGGCTTCTCATTGCAGTGGCTTCTCTTGTTGAGGAGCACGGGCTCTAGGCGTGTGGGCTTCAGTAGTTGTGGCACACGGGCTCAGTAGTTGTGGCTCATGGGCTCTAGAGCGCAGGCTCAGTAGTTGTGGCGCACGGGCTTAGTTGCTCCGTGGCATGTGGGATCTTCCCGGACCAGGGCTCGAATCCATGTCCCTGCATCGGCAGGCGGATTCTTAACCACTGCATCACCAGGGAAGCCCCACACTTTCCATATTTTCTATGTTTTTTGTATATAATAATAGAAAGGAGAAAATAAAGTAAAACCTACTGGTGTTGAAAAATAACGTGTGAAGTCTAACAATACTGAATGTAAATGTACATAGGTGTAGCATCATTTACAATGACCACTGACAAGACCTATCTGCTTCCATTCTCCTTCCCCTTCTCCTACAAAACCAAATGGTTCGTGCAAGCAGGGGTTCAGGGACAGCATGTCCTTCTCTCATATACTTTGGCAGCATTATGAGGTGGTAATTGCATAGGGAATCCTCAAAACAAAATCTGGAAGCAGCTGGGCGAGGCAGCCCTCTTCTGGGGAAATAAGAAAATGCCATCACCCCAAAGGATGTTGGCTGGATTGTAAAGGGCGTTTAGGGCCCTTAAGGCACAAGGGCATTCAAAAGGTATTCGCTGAGAATAATGAATTTTTGAAGCTAAACGGTTATTTTGGAAGTTGAAGCATAAATGTTTATTTTTGTAAATATTGAGCATGTGTTCAAAACTTCTTAGCCTCAATTTCTCATCTGTAAAATGCAGAAAATGACCTCATAAGGTCATTTTGAAAATAATGTGAATAAATGCAGTTATTCAGCACAGTGCTCAGCAGACAGTAAATGCTTAATAAATGACAGTCATTATTTTAACTTTTACTCATTTCATAATCTTTACAGTAATCATCTTACCTTGTGGAACTTCTCCAGTGTTTACAAAAAAGGACTCTAAGGAATCTGAGATATTGCATCTAAGAAAAATGAACATGTGTGTGCATATACATTTTAAAGGAACGATTTATGGCTAAAAAACATGAAAACATTAAACTTTGAGATCTGTTCACTGAAAAATTGTTTATTAAGGTGTTAATGTTTTATATAATTGGTTCAATATTTGTATAATTTAAAATTCTGAGTTGCCCTTGAATAATCCACATATCTACAATACTCACATATAGATAAACTACATATTTCCTGATATTTAACATAGACTTCTCTAACTTCCATTTATCAGACAAAACATTAATCTTTCAAAGCTATACCTTTAGGAGTTCACAAATTCCTATTTCTTTGAGTTTTTTTTTTTTATTATACTTAAACGTTCTTAAAAGAGGAAGCTGAACGCCCCAAACCAAAAGCCTTAATCTGCCTTTCACAATATATATGTGTATCAAATCATCATGATGTACACTTTAAATATCTTACAACCTTGTGAATGACACCTCAATAAAGCTGGAAAAAAAAATGAAATCACACACAAAAAAGCCTTAATCTGAACCAATGTTGAGAAATAGAGCAATGAACAGGATATTTTATTCATCACACAGAAAAAATACAGAATATATCTAGTAATTTAGTTTTGCCTAAAGAGAATATACTTTGTATTTAGAGAAATAAAAGATTAGTTGTCAGGAGTTGCTTTTGGAGAATGATCAATAAGTGTCTTATCAATGGTCAGATACTGATACCAGGGACCATCGCCTCTTACACGCATTAAACTTCGTACTTCCAGCTCCTTTAACCTGTAACAAACAGAATGGTGATATTGTGACTACAGTATTTCCAATTATAAAGTTAATGAATTATCTCCATAAAGAACAACCACTTGAGAGTCTTGCTTTTATGTAAAATATAATGTCCCTCCACAGATCCATGTGTATGCATATATCTGATATGTATCTATAAGCAAAATTTGGGACTTATTTTGGCTTTTATTATCTTGCTTATGTAGTTAGCCAATGAATATTGTTTTTAATCACCCAAGCGTCACTTGAATTGATAATCAATTCTCTCCTCCTGTCCCTGTTCTTTGTCTGGACAGATCACTTTCACTTCAATAGTGATAATGCATTTCCTGTCTTCTTGCCTTTTAAATGTTTACAGGATAGTCATTTACAGAACACCTACTATTATGACCACATACTGTGCCAAGTGCTAGAAATTAAAAGGGAACAAGCCTTCCTGGAGGAGCTCACATCCCCTGTCTATACTGGCTGCCCATCACCATTAGGACAGAAAACCTCTTGAGAGCAGAGATGGCATCTTATTCACCAGCCACCAGCATCACACTGAGCCTGGTCAACATTGGACAATCAATATTTGTAAAGAAAAGAAAAAAGAAAAACCAGGGTTAAGAAAAACATTCTCCGACTCTAAGATCTACTTATTTGTCCTCATCCTTCTTCACAAACTGAATAATCTCTGTTCTAGAAAGATACTTTCCTTCTTCCACAGCCAAGCCTTTGCACAAAACTACCACACATTCCTGGAATAATCCCTTCTCCATCAAGCCTTTTACTTTCCATTTTTATAGACTACATACTAACTTTTTGTATGACTGGAAATCTGTCACAGTTAAATTATTCACTTTATTAACCTTAACCAGCTTACCAATCCTATGTATGACAGATAATACACCTTTCTGATAGTGTATATAAGAGAATACATTTATTTTTTTTTAGGATTAAATATCATCCTTTTTCTTTTCTACTCTTTATAATGCAATTATCCAAAATGCAAGTAATTAAAATATTCATCACAGGGGACTGGTTAATAAATTATTGTTCACCCATATAATGGACAACCTATGCACCCGCTAAAAAGAATGAGGGAAATCTATATATAGTAACATGGAAGGAGAGGACAGATATATCATTAGGTTGAAAAAGCAAGGTATAAAATGAGTCTGTGTGGCATCTTCCCATTTCATTAAAAAGCATAGAAAATCATTTGTGCTATGTATATGTACACATGTACAGAGTATTAAAAATTCTGGAGGACCAAAAATAAATTATCTCTGGGGGAATCAATTACGTAAGACAGTCCCTTTCTATTTTATACCTTTCCTTTAAGCTTCAGTATTCCAAATACCTAAACATATATTTTTAAAAATCTGTAGGTACTCCCCATTCCATTCTCACACTGGCATCTTTCTTTTAGGAGTAAAAGTCAGGGTCCTGTTTTAGTTTTTTAAAAAATATTTATTTATTTATTTATTTTGGCTGCTCCAGGTCTTAGTTGCGGCACACGGGATCTTCATTGCTGAGTGTGAGATCTTTTTAGTTGCGGCATGCGGACTCTTAGTTGCGGCATGCATGGGGGATCTAGTTCCCCGACCAGGGACCGAATCCAGGCCCCCTGCATTGGTAGCGTGGAGTCCGACCCACTGGACCACCAGAGAAGTCCCCTGTTTTTGTTTTTATTTTTACTTTGTTTTGTTTTGAAATTGTTTGGGATCGCTATATGTCTAAGAAATTTTGGAATCTGATGTTTTATCAAAGGTATATGTCTGAAGTTCAAAAATGTCCAAAGCTAACTAAGTATGAGGCATAATGCTATTCCATGCTCTTAAATACTTAATGACAGTTCTATATGGTAACTACATATACATGTAATTACATATCTATAAAACAAGCCAATCATATGTTCATTTAATCATTTAAATAGTTTTCAATATCATAGCAATTTTTGTAAACTACAAAATTAAAGCAGAATGAATGGAAAGCAGATCAATGGTAGCCTGGGGCCAAGAGTAAGGGATGGGGATTGACTGAAGGGACAGGAAAGAGACTCACTAGATGATCAAAATGACCTTGATAGTGGTGGTTACAGTTACATATTTTGTCAAAACCCACTGAACTTAATGGGTACCTTTGATTGTATGTCAACCTCACTCCAAACGCCAAAATAAATCTCAGAAAAGATCATATTTAAAAGTAGAAAAAGAAAATATGAGTGAACATTAAAAAATAATTTTGGACTTGTATATTTACTTATTTTATTATTATCAGAGACCTATATATGACACAAAATTCCAGAAGCTAAAGAAAAAGACTGACAAGCTTGATAATCATTAAATGAGTAAATATATTAAAAGCAATTAAAGCATCAGTACATAGTAAGTGTTAAAAACATATTAGCTACTACTGCACTTTTGTTATCTGAAACATAAAAACACTAAGTGGCAAAAAAAATTCTACACTGTCAGAAGACAAATGACAAGCTAGGAAAACATACCTGCAACAAAAACAAAGGGGGGTATTTTAATCAATGCACAAAATAATAGAAAATGGGCAATTTATGAAAAAGAAATATAAACAACCAATAGATACACGAAAAAACACTCAACTTTGCCAAAAAATACAAAATTGAAATGATGAGATAACATTTTTCAACTGTCTTATCAGCAAAAATGTTTAGGTTTGATAAATTCCTTTACTGGGAAAGGTATGGAGAAACAGAATTATCCTGTATTGGTGACAGAAAAGACCACTGGTACAACTTTTTAAAGAAGAGTTTGACAAAAGCTATCTAAAATTTAAAGCATAACATTTGGTTTATCAGCGCCACTGCTAGGAATTTATATTCCAGATACACTGAATAAATATGCAAAAATATATTCACCACAGCACAATGTATAATTATCAGAAAACTTGGAGAGAGCCTAAGTACCAACAATAGGTCCCCCACCGGTTAAAAAAATTAAGGCACATCCATCCAGTGCAGCCATTAAAGAGAAGAGAGTATATGCTATTGCCGAAAGATCAAGATACAGTTGGCCCTATCTATCTTCGGAGGGCCAACTGTTCTATGCCATTTTATATAGGGACTTGAGCATCCTCAGACTGGTATCTACTGGAGGTCCTGGAACCAATCCTCCTCAGTTACCAAGGAATGACTGTATATTTACATGAAAGGAAGACAAGGCGCAGAACAGTGTTGATAACAGGATTCCATTTGTGTTAATATATTTTGTAAATGATATATAAAAAATATATTTTTAATGCATAAAATATAAGAGATCATTAAATAGTAGTCACCTTTAAGGATGACACTGGGTGTAAGAAGAGAGGAAATTAGGTGGGGGAAGGGGAGGGAGAGGGCTAGCTTGCACTTAAAAGAGTCAGGACATTTCAAAAAAGAATTCTTTTTAATCTGACAGATATTATCTCCTAATAGCCTTCTAGTGTCCAACTCATAATCTCCACTCTAAACAGGCTAATTCTCTCTCCATCTTCACCCTTTTACACAGAGCATCCTACAGTGTTGAAATAGTTTTATTAAATTTCTTCCTGTGGTTTGCAACTGTAGGAAAGGATTTTCTTCCTTGCACTCCAACCCCTGCCCTTTTTTTTTTTTTACCGTAATTCAGCTTTTTCAGCTTCAATTTGAAGGATAGCCATTGTTCTTTCATAATTCTTTTCAGGACTATCAAAGAAAGTTCGGGCAATCCATCTTGATATAGGATGCTACAAGAGAAAATGTGTTTAAAATTAGTGTCTGAAATGTACTTTGCTTTTCCAGTTTACTATTCTCCTAAAATGACCATCTCAGGTAAATCAATAACACTTTTGTGTATCAACCACTTTATATATTTTAAAAATAATTTTAATCTGTTCGGTAGATACTACCTTTGTCTTCATTTATAGATGAGCAAATTCCACAAGGTTGTACAGTTACTAGGTTGCAGCATCTGGACTCAGGCCAGGTCTGTCTCACTCTAAAACCTGCGCTCTTTCCTATTACTCTACACTATGAGTATCTTAAGTGGCAGATTTTGGAGCCAAACCCGGGGTCTGGTGATCCCAAAATGGCATTCTTTCCACCAGTCAGCCAAGATAAACTAATTATATGACTTATCTTAAGATTTAATAATGAAATATTTATTTTCTAAAATATAATTCATTCAGATAATAAAACATGATAAGATATACTGTAATCAAGGCCATCTCACTACAACACTTGTAAAGACAAGTAACAGAATTAATTTTGGGTTGTAGTAGCCATGACAGTATGGTAAAATGACTAATTAACAGTGCAAGCTCTGGAGTCAAGACTGCCTGGGTTCAAATACTGACCCTATCCCTTAGACAAAGCACTTAACCTCTTTTAAGCCTCAGCTTCCTCATCTCTAGGGCAGAAATAATAATAGTACCATTTACATGGAATGAGATAATATTTGCAAAACGCTTATCATAGTGCCTGCTACACAGTGGGTGTTCAATAAATGACAGCTAGCATTAGTATCAGTACAGTTTTCCCTATGGCATAGAACGTAGGATAAATTCTGAATGTTACTCTCTAGGTTGAGAACACAGTGCAGAGTCAGTCTTTAAAAAATCATAAAGCTTAAGGTAATAAAACAATGCAGAAAATTACCAAAGGTTACTTATAAAAAGTGAGCACAAAATGTATCATTTACTTGATATAAAAAATTGAATACAAAACTATATGACAATTGCTAAATTAAGATATTAACCAGTACATTGACAAGACACCTAACTGAAAATAACTTTCAGTGACCTATACCAACCTTGAAATATTCCCAGTGTTCTGGGGTATAGCCTTCTGGAATTTCTGCTAACTCAGCTTCACCTAATAAGAGAAAACAGTGATATTCAACTTTAGTATCAGGAGTTTACAATGTTAATTCTTCACTATTTAAGTAAGAAACCAACCTCTTGTGGTTTTAAAGAACCTTTTGTTTTGCAGCAATGAAGATATCTAATATTTTAAATTCACTTCAATCTGGTGGAAAATCATTCATTAGATACTTTTTAGATGTCTTCTACGTGTAATGCATTGTATATAGGCATTATATGAGGGTTCTCATTTTGTTTTTATATAGTGTAACAAGATATAATAAAAGACATACTATTCCTCTGGTTTTCCTTAAACGTCCTAGACAAAATATTTAGGATTCAAGACGTTAGAAGTACTGTGAGCAGAATTTCCCAGGAGACCTAATATTTACTATCATTCACAAATCCATTCTTTTTTGGAAGATTATAATTTTATATGTTCCAGGATGGATAAAAAAATTCTTCCATCCCCAGCCTCTCTTCCACCTCTATCTCTTTCTATTTTCCTTATTCAGACTTCTCAAAGCTGGTTTTGGGACATGAAAAAGAGGAAGAAGACAGGCCTTTTATGTGGCCTATAGAGTCAGTGACCTTAAAGGTTTTTGGAGAAAACAAAAAGTTAAAAACGAACCACTGTGTGCTATTGCAGATTAAGATTTGGTTATTTTAAAATAAATTCTCATGCTTATGTTTATTTTATTATTTGAAGAACTTTCCCTTATAATATCCATAATTTCTTTTTTTATATTAATGTACACAGGTTCTAAAAATTTACTAATTTAGTCAGTGGGGGAGATACTTACCAATGAATACATTCACCAGAGTTATGCCAATTGCTACTGGAATCCCAGTCAACAAAATGTAGAATCTCTGTTAAGATTTAAAAAAAAAAAAAAAAAGTTTTCACATAACCATTTCCTAACTCCTTTCCTCACACTCAAACTGTCCTCATTACATGATTTCCTTATATTTCTTATAAAATAAACTTGCCAAATTGGAGATGCGGTATAAAATTATTTATTTCTGTAATTTTCTTTTGCTCTAGCTTTTAGATGCCTATATTTAGCGTCAAAAATGAAAGAAGAAAGCAAAGACTAATTGTACAAGTATAATGCAATATATATTTAAGTGATTTTTCATTTTTTGCTTAAAGCAATGTCATAAAAGAAATTTTTATATTAAGAATAAAAGTGTAAGAAGAGGAGGGCGATTTTTGGAGTCTGAGTTGGTCATCACAAGAAAAGTAGGAGCTCAACCATGGGGATGGAGAAGGGCATTAAGCACAATGGACAGGCAAGGGAAGGTCTAGAGGGCAGCCAGTGGGTCACAGCTTTAGGAACAGTGGCAGAGTCCAGTCTTCCACCTTCTAAGTCTCTACGTTTCTTTATAGAGTCTTAAGATACAAACATACAGTCAATGCCCTGCTTCACTCTCTGAAATCAATGTTCCTAAACAACAAAGAAATAAAAAATCATATCCCAAAATAATGGAGTTACATATTTAAAGAAGTCCTTCAATGAGTTCTTTGTTAATTTAAAGAATATATTAGTAATACAAATAATTATCCCCAAATGAATCCATTTTCAGTTTTATAATTTATAGATTTTTCTTTTGGTCAGGGAACACAGATGATTTCAAAACCCCATAATCTTGAGAAGAAAGGAATGTTTCAATTTTTACCTCCAACATGCATGAATTCTTTTTTTGAAGAAGGAAAGGTTCACTAATTTAAAAATAAATCCAGTAACAAACCAGACCTTACTACTTAATCTCAATATTTTTTGAGAAAAGGAATATGAATTTACAAAAAAAATCTTTTATAAAATGAAAGATGTTTTCTAAATAGGAAAAAAATTTCCTATTTATATGTAAAGAGTTTAGTTCAACAAGTTTTAACTCACCATTAATTTCAAAAAACGTCTGTCATAGAATCCAGAAGGCTTGATGATAAACAGTCTTTTCCCATGGTCTCCACTGTGTCGCACAGGAGCTGGAAATATTAAATAACCCTGTTATATACAAGGTTTATATGGATATACTGTTATATTTTGAGATAAAAGTCAGACTATAAGAAAATGTACATGCATAAATGTTTAATATGAATTAAGATAAAGCATCCCTTCTCTGCCAAAATATATATATACATATATATATATATGATTAAGATAAAAAAATACATGCTTCTTTATTTGAGTACTAAAGGCAGGGAAGACTAGGATATCTTTAAACAGAGATTGATGTACTGTTCTAAACTATAGCTCTCCTCATTTTTATTCAACATATTCATCAATATTGTCATCATTTTTATTCATCAATATTCAAGATATTGATATTTATTGAAGAAATATCTAAATGATTATTTGAATTTGTTTCAGTAGCAGGCAGGGAGATCAGATACTCTTGGTGGGCTACGTACCTTTGTTTACCTCTGCAATAAATATTTGTTAATGTTGCAAAAGAAATTAATTTAAATTTCCTCATATGATGAGGCAATATACATTAGGGACTTGATGCAAAATAAATGGAAAGATATTTATTCAATATCTCTCTAGCAGGAATTTGAACTTGTTCAAAAGAAAACACTCTAACATATCTTGATAAAAATCCCTTTATAAGCCATTTCTTTTTTTTTTTTTAGTTGAGGTATAATTTACAATGTTGTGTTCGTTTTTGGTGTATAGCAAAGTGATTCAGTTATACATAAATATATTCCTTTTCATATTCTTTTCCATCATAGTTTATTACAAGATACTAAATATAGTTCCCTTTGCTATACAGTAGGACCTTGTTGTTTATTTTATATATAGAGTTTGTATCTGCTAATCCCAAACTCCTAATTTATCCCCCTCCCCTTTCTTTCCCCTTTGGTAACCATAAGTTTGTTTTCTATGTCTATGAGTCTGTTTCTCTTTTGCAAGTAAGTTCATTTGTATCATATTTTAGATTCCACATATAAGTGATATATAATATTTGTGTTTCTCTGTATGACTTACTTCACTTAGTATGATAATCTCTAGGTCCATCCATGTTGCTGCAAATGCGTAAGCCATTTCTTATTGTAAATATCCTTCTCTTCAAATCCTCTCCCAGACGGTATTTAATCAAGCCTTGCTGAAGATAAACTGAGGCAAAACTCTCACTCTTGGATCTGCTTTCTATGTGATTTCCCTTTCTTGGAAGTCTGGAAGGATCACTATGGCCACTCTAAGCCCTTTCTGCTAAAAGCAGGAAAGGCTCTAACATTACTGAGAAACTGAGGGTTACTGTGCTTCTGCTGTGTAACCGCATTCAAGGAAATTTCCCATGAGTCACTGCTGAATAAAAAACTAATTTCCCATTAATGGAATTTTAGTCATAATAGATGTCAGAAAGATTTGTATCCTTTGTTCAAGCTTAAATGTCAAGAATGACCTCCCCTCTCCTGAAATCTATTCTTTAGGCCCAGGTGACATCTTATCCTCCAAGAATCCAACATGCTTCCCAATCAGATGAGAGCTCTCCTACCTCTGAACTGCTGTATATTCTACTGATGTGTAAACTTGCTTTCACTGCCCCCACTGAAATATAAGTGTCTCAAAGGCAGGAACTGTCTTAAATTTTGATACCACCTGCAGCAGCTTGCAATGAATTTAGAAGGCTAATTCACAAGAGAATTAGAAGCTGGCACGAGTTTACTAAGTATAAATCATCTACTAAGGCTTCTAAAATAACAAGAGAATTTGACAAGGTAAGTATGTATTTCTGCAAATCATTTGAAAGATACAATAGAAATTTCTGTGGACTAGACGAAAAAAATGGTCTGGATAACAGTACAAACCACTCATTAATTCAATAAATATTTAAGTGCCTACTATGTACAGGTCTTATGCTAGGTCTATAGTATAAGAGGGATTTAGATTCTGCTGGGAGAAAAAAATAGATAATATAATTACAAATCTATATTGTAATAGACAACAATCTTTGTTGTCTTTGTTGTCTATAAGGACAACAAAGGAAAGAAACAGGATGCAGTGTCAGAAAAGAAAAGGCTCAGAAGTAAAGTCCCTCTTTAGACAGGTTGGTGGAGTTGTGGAGGTATGAGGAAGGCACATTATAAACTGAGAGAAGTAGCAAGTTAGAAGAAATCTGTAATGGGTAATTGGTTGATTGATTATACCCAAAAGGTGCTGATTACTTAATGCAGTAACCTGCCAAAGGGCTCTCTCACGATTTCTATGAATGGCCTGAGTGTGGTGGAGATGGTATTCCTGATGATACAGAGCTACTGCTACAAGAGTGGCTACTACACCAATGATGAAATAGGATCCCCCCAAAAGTCCTCCTACACATTTACAAAAGGCTGAATCTAAAAGGATTAAGTATAGTAAGTGAAAAGTCCTACTTGAACACTCCAGAAGTTTAGTGGCTCACAAACTTAAGAAAAGTCACTGGTGGGAGTTCCCTGGTGGCCTAGTGGTTAGGATTCCGAGCTTTCACTGCCATGGCCCAGGTTCAATCCCTGGTCGGGGAATTGAGATCCCGCAAGCTGCGTGGCGTGGCCAAAAAAAAAAAAAAAAAAAAAGTCACTGGTGTCGTGTGGGTGTGGTTACCAAAAAATCCCAAAGGTAATCCAATCTTAATCTGACGTACCAGAAATACAGGGTCAGAACAGAAGGAGCCCTCCACCTCCATGTCTTACTAGACCTGCAGAAGTGTGTCCATCCCAGAGTACAGTGTTTTAGAGGGACAATCTGGAGCACGTCCCAAGTTAAGCAACCAGGACGGCAAACAACCTGGAAATTGACCTACTGAAACTAAAAGAACTGAAGCTGACTGGCCTACAAAAAAGAAGTCAGGATAGAGACCAGAGAAGTGTCTTTAAAGAGCTAAAGGCCGTCCAATGACAAAGGCTCACACTATTCTGTGTTGACCTGAAAGGAAGAACTAGGATCAATGTGCAAAAGAGTAATTTTTAGCTTAATACAAGGAAGAAGTTTCTAACAATTTTAGTGGTTGAAAATAAAATTGGACTGCCTCCCCAGTCCCCATTATGGAGTTATTCTGAGTATCACTAATGGAATGTAACAAGGATTAGCATACTACAGGGGGTGGCCTAGAAGATTTCTAAGGTCCTTTCCCTCAAAGAATCTGAATAGATGGCCTCTCTTAGAATAAAAAGACATACCTTTCCTACTGATCAATCTCAATGGTTTCCTTCCAACACCAAGAACTCTTTCCTGCTTTCAGGTCTTTGCACTTAACCTTCCTCTTTGCTTGGAAGCTTTTCCTCAGGCTCTTTGAATGGCTAGCTCCTCACCCCATCCTTCAGAGGTAAGATCAAATGTTACCTCCTCAAAGAAGTCTTCTCTGACTACCCTATCCAAAGCTGGTCTCCCACTTATTCTCCTTAATATCATTTGGTTATTTCCTTTAGAACAATAAGCACTAAGCTGAATCATTCAGTAGTGTATCTCCAGTGCACTTTAGTGTCTGCCACATGGTAGGAGCTCCATAAATATTGTTGAATTTACATTTCTTAAGTAAATTTAATGTTGGTAGGGGATCTTTCTTTAGTCCCTGAAAGTAAATCTTCTCAGAAGAGATAGTATACTCCCAACTTTCCCTTTCAATCAGATGGACAGACAGACAGACAGACAGACACACACACACACACACACACACACACAGAGAAACACATAAGGATTAAACTCTATGTGGGGTTTTAGGGACAGCTGATTACAAATGACAGTATTAGTAGATGTGGAAAGTGTAACAAACAAAACTATGGAAGAAAGCTTGAGCTGGCTGCATTCTAGCAATATTAAACAGTTAGTAATGTGAACTTCTTGCTTTCTTTACATATAATCACCCTACTGTTAAACAACAATTATTCATGTCATTAAATGTGTTAGGTAACTGTTATACTATTAACTGTTCTAAAGGATATTTCATAGCACTAAACTCTTTTCAAATATTCTGAGCCTTCATGATTTGTTGTTGTAGTAGGGCCATCTGCTTACAATCTAAAATTATTAAGGTGAATATTGCTTACAACCAGGTGACTGCCAGGATTTCTGGAACTCAATCCTTCTGCCACAAAAATAGGCATTTTCCTCCACTCTCTACAGCCTGGAATGTCTCAATTAAGGTAGTCAGTAATTACGTGGAACTAAGGTTTCACTAACCAATTTTTTTTAATGCAAATAACTTCAGGAAAGTTACGCTTTGGACAATTGTGATACTTGTGAGGATCAAATAAGACAATACCAGATTTTTTTGTGTCTCCAAGACAACACCCAAAATTGGTCATTCTCTTTCCCTCATTCCAGACTATTCCCAGTTAATGGCACCACCAACTCAATTACCCAGGCTAAAAATCTCAGTCATCTTCCTGTGCCGCATTCATCCGTTGTCAAGGCCTCTTGATTCGAAAATGCAAACTTTCCATTTCTCTCCAAGACCTCTTCACCTCAGTGGCTTAAGTAATCAACATGCCTGATAAGCCATCCAATATTCAGAAGCATCTTCCTAAAACATACTACTGATGCTGCTCTTCCGCTAAAATACTCTCGGGTGCCTACAAAATCGTTAAGATACTTTGGCTTTGTATTCAGTCCCTCCCCTAATTAGGTCCTAACTTCTCTTTTTTTAAAATTTTTTTTTTATTTTTTGGCTGTGTTGGGTCTTCGTTTCTGTGTGAGGGCTTTCTCTAGTTGTGGCGAGCGGGGGCCACTCTTCATCGCGGTGCGCGGGGCTCTCACTATCGCGGCCTCTCGTTGCAGAGCACAGCCTCCAGTCGCACAGGCTCAGTAGTTGTGGCTCAGGGGCCTAGTTGCTCCGTGGCATGTGGGATCTTCCTAGACCAGGGCTCGAACCTGTGTCCCCTGCATTGGCAGGCAGATTCTCAACCACTGCATCACCAGGGAAGCCCAAACTTCTCTTTTTTTAACCTTCTCTCTCAACACCTACCTATCCCAAGAGCCCCATATTCAGATATATCAGAAAACACATCCTTTACTTTTCCAACAATTGCACCTGTTAAAACTATCCCTAGAATCCAGTTAACATGCCTCTTCATCCATGTCTGAATTAAGTCCACACTACTTTGTTTATAAAATCATTTTAATACTCTTCTCAGGTTTTAAAGCCATAATTATATGCACATCGGCCTTCAACATAAAAGTTCTCTGCAGCTGAGGGGAGAACTTAAGCTTATTTCTAGAATCCCTTGATGTTTGACATTTAATAAATAATTAAACAGAATACTTTTATCTGCTTATTTTCTGAGAAAGGTTTTCACTGAGAGTGATTGATGATAACATGACAGTCCTAGATGTTTAAGAAAGGTGAGACCACAGGGCCCTGTAGAAGTTAATGCCCAGTGCTGTAGATTTTTCCCACTCACTCTTTACCACTACCTTTGAGGTAAGTTAAAATTATCACCCTCTTTTTAAAAAAAAACAAAACAAAACAGTTCTTACGGTAAAAGACAAGTTCATTCAAAATGACATTTCTAGAAAGATGCAAAATTATGCCAAAACGTATTTCAGGGTTATAAATACTTGTCAGTGGGAAAGAGATTAGTTTTATTTTATTTCCCTGTCAACAGAAAATAAGCACACTTGTAATAAAATCCTCTTTTTTTTCTTTCTAAATCCTCTTTTTTAACGATGAAGAAATGCAGGTTTGGAGCAATTAAGTGCCTTCCACTTAGCTTCCCAGATGTGATGACCCAAGCTCACAGAGTTACTAAAGTCTGGAGCTAGGATTTAAACCTAGGCAGTCTATCTCCAGAGGAAACAAAACCAGACAAGGTTCTCTCCTCTGCTGGATCTTACGTTCTCCTAGAGGCAGACATAAACAATAATGTAAAGCAGATTACAACCTTTCATTCCACAGTGATAGATTAGGTTTCACATGCAAAATACCTTTGAAAGCAGGTACACTGCTGAAACACAGTAACCTCACTATAGCTATCATATCCTTTCCTGCTCCCAGTGGAAAGGGTGTAGATTACCTGCGAGGATCCTTCCAGAACTCCAAGAATGGGGAGTAGTGTATAAATGGGATCTAGGGGAGAAATTTTACCTCAGTTTATCTCCAGGTAGGCATGATTAAGTACTATGGGGGGAGGGGGTATTTGAAGAGGATATTTGTAATCAGAAATGGCTTACAAAGGAATTTTATCAAGGAATGTAAGCACATGTAGTTTTGTAACAGGTTCAAATTCCTGCCGGAAATTTGTTCAATGCCACTGGTCCTTTCCATTTTTCCAGCAAGTCCCTCATGGCATCAGTGTATAATGCCTCATCATGTGAAGTGAAATAATTCAAATTAAATTGGGAGAAGAGCAGTAAACAGAAAAAGATATTTTTAAGTTGGAGAAGAATCTTTTGGGCTTTAAATTTCACTTCCTCTGTATCTACTTGTATTGCATAGGACAAATCGCTTACAGTATATTTTGATCAAGAGGATTAAATGAATACCTTTAATATCTGAGAATGGTGCCCGGCATATAATATGTGCTCAATAAATGTTAGCTCCCATTATTATTATTCAACTTAATACAGTAGTGCATTATTTTTGTAATAATTGAGTCACAGTTTCCTCATCTGTAAAATGGGGTAACACTGTACTCACTTTGCAGAATCCAAAAGGGAATAAAGCAGACTGAATACAAAGCATTTGATGCTTTGCTATTATGATTATTCATTCCCCTAGAGTTCAACCCACAGTCTCCAAGAGGCTCCAAATAATCCTCCCATGACTGCAGTGACTTTCCTAGGACCTGGGAACTTTTTCTTCATAGGTCCCTTCCTCTCTAAGAAAACATTAAAAATAATTATTTTATGATTCCGTTGATAGAAAACGAATACAATTCAGGCTGGATTCAGCATCACATATGCTTTAACATTATAGCCCTTTTCCTTCTGATTTTAAAAGAAATTTAAATTAAAACATTTTCGTGGACACCTAGAAGTATCATGAAGGCACTGTGCCTAGCAGATGAGTTAGCCCTTAGCCTCTCCACCTGTCCATATATCAGTATTATTACTTAGCATCAGCGGGCTCCTCAGCAACATGACTTCCCACCTTGTGAGATTAAAACGTAGCGCAGGTGGAACATACAAAGAATCTGGTGCCTGAGAGACATGGGTCCCAGCTCTTTGCCTTTCTAACAGCTTCATCCGCAAATTACCACCAACAGGATAGGTGAATGACAAAGCGTCTCACAAATTCTAATTAATTACTTAAACACGATCGATCTGATTACTCTAGGAAAATCATCAGTCTCCTCACATAGCCCATGCTCCGTCTCTCAAGTCCCAAGTCCTCAATTTCTCCCAGCTCTCTCCGGATTCCACCAAGGTCACCCGGGAAGAGTCCTCCATCTCTCCTCCCGCGTTTCTTGATAGCGCTTTCTACCAAAGCCAGTACCCACCGACAGTCTTCGGAAAGTCACGGGTGAGGAAGCCCCCGAATACAAGTCTAGCGTCAAGGCGACGGCCAGACAGAGCGGCCACTGCAGAGACCGAAACCCGCTGTAATAAGCTCATGGCCGCCATGGCTACTGCGGGCAAGAGAAGAGCGGGCAAATGTAACGGGAGCCGAGAGAGCCAATTTCCCAACGAGGGCGAAGCCGGAAAGTGGCCATGTTGAGTGAGGGCAAAGCCAATTCCTGTTCTCGTCATCCGGTCGGCGTGAGACGCCGGAAGTGACATCATTGTTGGCGGAAATGCGGTTTGCTTACTTATGCGGAAAAATGGCTGCCGCCAGTTTGGCTGTGTTGTGCCGAAGAGTCTCGGCGGCCTTGAAGGCTTCCAGGTCGTTAATAAGTCCTCAGGCCCCTGCTAGCACAAGGTAAGTGATGTGAGGAGTAGATCTGTCCATTTCTCCAACTTTGGATCTTGTTTGGTTGCCGAGATGCTGAGAAACGCTTAGGGATGGAAAGGCCGCTGGGATGGCTGGACCCGAGCCCACCTCCGTGAGGAGTGAGTGACCTTGGAGAAGTCCCTCACCTGCGACATTTCCGTATTTTCCTCAAACATTTTGTTGCCACCTACTGTGGACCAGGCAGTTCGTGGGGTCTGTAGAAAACCAGTATTTGTTGAACTAAACCTAGAGGTACGGAAGCATCCTGTTCGGCTGGGTGAGTTGGAAAAAACTTCACTGAAGAGCTTTTGGCTGTGGAACTGAAGGCTGTGTCAGGTTTGGATGGATTAAAAAAGGGGTGGGAGGGTGTACTCCCAGAGTTTGTCAAAGAGATTGTTCAGTAAATGTTGAGTGAATAAATGAAAGTAGCCAAATGAACAGAAAGCCGCCCTGCAAGTGTGAGAAAAGAATATCCTACACGTGTTGGTTATTATTTCTAGGAAGACCGCTTGTCTTCTGGACAGACCGATCATTTTTGACGTTGTGGTGTAAGATTTCCTCCCTTTTATTAGCGTTTGTTTTTAATGAGTTAAATTTTACAGGTAGTTGGGTATGTCATTTTTTTTTAAAAAAGGAAGTAATGTATGTGCTCTTGAATCCAGCACATTTATTGGGCATCTCTCAGATACAGTGAACTTACATTAACCTCAGAGATAAGCAATTTTTTTGGTTTGTTTTTTTGCAGAGGTTCAGGGGTTGTTAACTGGAAAAGTAGCAAACTTGAATCAATCGTCTCTTCCATCTCATCATCGTTTTTCCTTAAAAAATTTTTTGGATTTTTATCATTACTGTTGAATAAATATCTGTTCATTTACAGACACTTTGGAAAATAGGGTAAAGTGCTTTGAAGACGAAAGTAAGCATCAACTATGGTTTTACCATTCGGAGATAAACAGATTTTCTTCTATTCTTTTTAACTTTGAGTATATAGACATACATGAAATTTTAAAATAAAATCAGGATAATATTTACGTATATGCATTTTTACGTTCTACCCTTGTTTTCCAACTTTTTATTTTAAAAAATTTCAAACCAAAAGGAAAGTTGTAAGAGTAGTACAAAGAATAACCGTATACTCTTCACCTATGTTAACCAATCCTTAGCATTTTGTCACACTTTCTATACTTTTTATACCCATGCCTTTATTTTTCGGAACTATTTGAAGCATGTCAGAATTGCAAACATCATGGCACTTCAGCATATATCTCCTAAGAACAAGAACACTGTCTTAACCACAATACTACAATGATCACACTGGGGAATTTTTTTTTTCTTTTTTTTTTTTTTTTTTCCTTAATTTTTAATTCAGAGTCCAGTCAATGAACATTTATCCTGTTAATTGTCGTGTATCATTAGTCTTCTTTAATCCAGAATGGTTCCTTTTTTTCCTCTTTCATGATATTGACATTTTTTATAAGGTCAGCCTTTTTAGAATATTCCTTCATTTGGATTTGTTTGTTTCCTCATGATTAGATTCACATTAAATTTTTCTTGGTAGGAATACAACACTTGTTATACACTTCATTATTGTATTTTAAGTTATTTCCCCAGGTCATTAAATATTCTTTATAAACATGACTTTTAGATGACTGCATAATAGATTATCATACAGATGCACAATAATGTTTTTAACCACTCCCCAGTTGCACATTTACATTATTATCAGCTTTTTGATATCATATATAATGCTTTAATAGACTTTTTAAAAGTATAATTGACTTACAATATTATATTAGTTTCAGGTGTATAACAGTGATCGATATTTTTATATATTACAAAATGATCACAATAGACACTTTGATTTATCAATTCCCATCTATGATAATTTGTCTTTTTTAAAAAAAAATTTATTTATTTTTTATTTATTTGGTTGCATCAAGCCTTAGTTGTGGCAGGCAGGCTCCTTAATTGTGGCTCGAGGGCTCCTTAGTTGCAGCATGTGGGTTCCTTGGTTGTGGCATGCGAACTCTTAGTTGCAGCATGCATGTGGGAACTAGTTCCCAGACCCAGGCCCCCTGCATTGGGAGCTTGGAGTCTTAACCACTGTGCCACCAGGGGAGTCCCTCTGATAATTTCTTTAGTTGAAATTTCTAAATTCAGTGGAATTACTAGGTTAAAGGAGGAAGCATTGGGGTCTCTGATGTGTTGTGAAATTAAAGTTCAGAATGTTTTTATCTGCTTATATGCCCACTAGCCACATATGAAGGACCAAAAATGTTACCTTAAAATATAATTATGTCGGGCTTCCCTGGTGGCGCAGTGGTTGGGAATCCGCCTGCCAAGGCAGGGGACACGGGTTCGAACCCTGGTCCGGGAAGATCCCACATGCTGTGGAGCAACTAAGCTTGTGCGCCACAACTTCTGGGCCTGCACTCCGGAGCCTGCGAGCCACAACTCCTGAGGTCTGGGCGCCTGGAGCCCGTGCTCTGCAACAGGAGAGGCCACCTCAATGGGAAGCCCGTGCACCGCAACGAAGAGTGGCCCCCACTCACCGCAACTAGAGAAAGCCCGTGCACAGCAACAAAGACCCAACGCAGCCAAAAATAAATAAATTAAATAAATAAATTTTTTAAAATACCTTTAAAAATATATATATATAATTACGTCAATATATTGGCTCTGAAGTTACAGGATAGCAACATATATAATGGCATGTTAAAAATAATTTCTAAAGCATTTTATGAGTTTATCATTTCTTGGGCAGAAACCCCAAGTTGATTTTTTGACATTGTAGATGAGGAAATGATTCTGTTTACTGCTTATAAAATCCAAATGTTGTGAAACTTGAATCACTTGTTTATATATGTTCAGTTGCAGGTTTTCTCTTAGTCTGTTGACTAAGAATACACCAAATGTCACATCTTTTCACCAGTGTAGATTACTTCATACCACATTGTCTAGGAGAGGACTGGAAGAATTTTTTGATGACCCAAAGAATTGGGGGGAAGAAAAAGTGAAATCTGGTGAGATATTTGGGTTGACCTATATTAAATAATTTTATTGAACCTTATGTCATTTGGGGATTATTTATTCAGTTTGGGAATTACTTAAGTGTTTCCTTTTTGATTTCCTTTGGGAATGTCTATTAGAGAAGATTAGAAGGACAGTATAATAGTAGAGTTAACTGTTCCTTGGAAGGTTGGCAAAAGGTTTAGCAGAGGAGTAGGTTGAAATTAACTAAAGTGAGGTTTGGGGTTTGTTTTACATTTCATTTTTTTAGAGATAACTGAAAATTTATAATGATATTAAGTATTTTGACATTAGACTGTGAAGGTACATTCTATACTAATACTAACATTTTTTGAATGCTATTGCCAGTCACATTACTAATATTTTCATATGTGTTATCTAATTTAATCACAATTAAATCCTAATTATATATTGTACTATAATATAATAAAGCTATTACACATTTTACAGATAAGGAAACAGGTTTAGAGAGGTTAAGTAATTTGCCAAAGGCCATGTAGCTAGAAAATTATTTCATGTTATGAATTTATCATTTTAATAGGAGCTTCATGGACCTGTCAGCAATTAAGGAACAAAAGTAATGAAGATTTACATAAACTTTGGTAAGTATACTGAGTACATTAACATCTAAGTGTTTGAAGCAGTTATAGTATAATAATGAGGTATATGGGCTTCCCTGATGGCGCAGTGGTTGAGAATCTGCCTGCCAATGCAGGGGACACGGGTTCGAGCCCTGGTCTGGGAAGATCCCACATGCCGCGGAGCAACTAGGCCCGTGAGCCACAACTACTGAGCCTGCGCGTCTGGAGCCTGTGCTCCGCAACAAGAGAGGCCACGATAGTGAGAGGCCCGCGCACCGCGATGAAGAGTGGCCCCCACTTGCCACAACTATAGAAAGCCCTCGCACAGAAATGAAGACCCAACACAGCCATAAATAAATAAATAAATTAATTAATTAAAAAAAAATAATGAGGTATAAACTTTATCTGATTTAAGAAATTAAGTAAAGTGATTTATAGTACTGTTGGTGATATATAAGATCATTAAAATTTTTATAAGTACTACAGAGGTTAAATTACATTATGACAGATGTATCAGATTTCTTAAATAGTTGGGAGTTTAGAAATTTTACTGTAACTGCTACCAGTCATACTACCACTTTTATACTAAGAATTTCAGGAAACTAATAAAGCAAAATGGGGATGAGTTGGTCACATTTAGGCCTTCTTCCTTTTTATTACCTTTTGCATGGTCTGGAAGCTTTAGCTTATTTTCTTTGAGGAAGAGTATTGGAGGGTGCACTTAATTGGAAATTTGGGTAGGTTTTTCTGGCAGATACTCCTGATGAATTAGAAAGAATTGAGAGGATTTAAGACAGATTTGCATTGTATATATACATATATAAATTGAAGTATAATTGACATAACATTGTATTAGTTTCAGATGTGCAATGTAATGGTTCAATATTTGTATATATTGTAAAATGATCACAATAAGTCCAGTTAATATCTGTCACCATACATAGTTACAAAAAGTTTTTTTCCTTGTGATGAGAATTTTCAAGATCCATTCTCTGAGGTACTTTCAAATATGCAGTACAGTATTACTGACTATAGTCACCATTGCCGTACATAACATCCCCATGACTTTTTCCTTTTATAACTGGGAATTTGTACCTTTTGACCCCCCTATCCCCCCACATTAATCGACTATATTTAGCCCAGAGCTATGTTTGTTTGGGCTGCACTGTGTTTTAAAAATTGGGAAGTTTCGCACAAAAATAAGGATTTCTGGCTCCTCTTGAATAATCAGACCTGTGATTTTGCAACACTGAACCTGCATTTTTACATGGTGACAGTTGGCTGGTCTAAATGGAGTAGTGCATACCACTTCTTACCCATCTTGTTGTTCTTTCACCAAGCTCCCTTCACTCATAATTACTATTTGTCTAGCACTGTAGTAGGCATTTAAAGTTTGATTTAAATGGGTTATCTTTGATTTAAAGGGTTGATTTAAAGGGTTATCTTTCATGGCAGATTAAAGAACTGTAAAATGCTTATAAAACCACTAATATTACAGGCTTCTTTATGTGATACAATAAGAAATATATATTTTGTCTTTGTCTCTGATCGCTTAACACACAGCTCCTAAATCCCTTGGAATTGCGTGAGTGATATGAGTGTCTTCTAATCAGGCAGCTCTTGGGGGTGGGGGCTGGGGGGTATTGTTGTGTAGCTTCAGGATAGAGGCTGATTGCCAGAAAGGCCAAGGTGTGATTAGCGGGTGGAGCATTCAGCCTCACCACCACCCCCACTTCTGGGGAGGGAGAGGGACTAGAGATCGAGTTCAGTCACCAGTGGCCAGTGATTTAATCAATCATGCCTGCATCATGACACCTCCGTAATAAACCCTAAACAACTAGGTTTGGAGAGCTTCCAAGTTGGTAAGTACATGGAAGTTCTGGGAGGGTGGTGTGCCTTGAGAAGGCATGGAAGCTTTCCACCCCTTCCCCATATCTTGTCCTGTGCATCTCTTCCATCTGGCTGTTTCTGAGTTGTATCCTTTATAATAAACCAGTAAGAGAGTAAAGTGCTTTCCTGAATTCTGTGAGCTATTCTATCAAATTATCAAACCCATGGACAGGGTTGTTGGAACCCCCAGTTTGCAGCTGGTCAGTCAGATATGTGGGAGGCCTGGAAATTGCTGTTGGCATCTGAAGTGGGGGGCAGTCTTTCTTGTGGGACTGAACACTTAAATTTATGGAATCTGGCTCTGACTTCAGGTAGTTAGTGCCAGGGAGTTGGAAAAGTTATGTTGGAAAAGACAACATGTTACTGTCAGGAGAGAAAAACCCCTCATTTGGTGTCACAAGTGTTATGTTTAAAACAGCACAGATTCATGGTAAAAAATACGTTGTTTTAAAGCACGTTTACTATTGGTTATTGGTAAAGGGATAGTTGAGGCAGTTTCAATATTCATCCTGGCTAAAGCCAAATAATTTATCTTCTGCCACTCCTTCCCCCAAAATTGTCTTCTTCCATACCAAAAAGTACCCCAATTCCTTTGTTTCATTTTCTTTGCCCTCTACATTTATTTCCTTTACTTTCTTCCAGCTCTGATTCTCAATCAAACATATTTATTCACAAAAGTCACTCACACTTGAGCTTTACCACTTCAGTGTTTTGATTTCAGTGATTTGATTGTGTTTGCTTTGGTTTCCTTTCCAGCCTAACATATCCCATCTCTATGAAGCTTTTGTTGATCATCTTAGCCAGAAGGAATGTCTCATTTCTCCCACTTAATTCTCCTGGTAGTTGTTGTCTATACCACTGAGTATACCACACCACATTTCAGTTGTGGAGGGAGCATAGTGGGCTAAAAATAGAATGGGTTTTCCACCCAGGGAGTTCAGGATTTGAATCTTGAATTAGCCATGTGCCCCCCGAAACCTTACTTCTCTCAGCTTTAGTTTCTTCATTTAGAATGTGTAAATAGTTCCAACTTCAGAATTGTTGTGAGAATTCAGTGAAATAAATGTATATAATGTGCTTATTTAGCACATTGCCTGGTGTATAACAGGAACTGAATAAGTGTTATTTATCTTCCATCTTCTCTCTCCACTTGGAATGTAGGGACTACGTTTTATGCTTTTTTGTAACTCTTCTAGCACTTACCTTACTTAATGCAGTATGTGGCACATGGAAAATTTATTGAACAAATGAGTAAGAATAGATGTAGCTCTATATAAAGGATTATTCTAAAGGACTTTTGAGTACAGATCATTAATTTTGATGTCAAAAAATCACAATTAATATAAGCACAGAATAGCATTACAAGCTCTGTTTTTTGATATAGGTATGTTCTCCTGAAAGAAAGAAACATGCTCCTAACTCTAGAACAGGAGGCTAAGCGGCAGAGATTGCCAATGCCAAGTCCGGAGCGGTTAGAAAAGGTGAGATTTGTGGGAGGCTGAAGACTGCTGAGTGTGGGATAAAAGCTAAAAGGTGTGAGTGTATGGTTCCTATAATTCTTGGCAAGTAGATTTCTTTCTTTCTATTTCCGCTTGATTTTTAGTAAACTTACAGTTATGCA
Organism: Balaenoptera acutorostrata; assembly: GCF_949987535.1. Classification (NCBI taxonomy): domain Eukaryota; kingdom Metazoa; phylum Chordata; class Mammalia; order Artiodactyla; family Balaenopteridae; genus Balaenoptera; species Balaenoptera acutorostrata. Next base: position 63,418,568 of record NC_080067.1, on the reverse strand, counting down.
ACTATCACAACTATCTAATTTAGAACATTTCCATCACCACAAAAAGAAATCTCATGCCCATCTGCAGTCACTCCCATTCCTACCTACAGCCCCCAGCATATGCGTGGACATATGTTTTTATTTACCTTGGGTAGATACCTAGGAGTAAAACTGCTGTGTTGTTTGGTAAATCTGTGTTTGAAATTTTAGGAAACAGCCCAACCATTTTCTAAAGTACCTGCACTATTTTACATTTCTAGTTCTGGTTTAGCTACTTCTGCACCAACTAGGTCAGATTTGTTTAATGCTTTTTTTTTTTAATTGATGTAAAAAACCCATAACAAAATTTATCATCTTAACCATTTTTAAGTGTATAGTTTTTTAATTAAAGTATAGTTAATTTATAAAATTGTGTTAGTTTCAGGTGTACAGCATAGTAATTCAGTTTTATATATATGTATTTTTTCCAGATTGTTTTCCAATATAGGTTATTACAAGATATTGAACATAATTCCCTGTGCTGTGCAGTAAATCCTTGTTGCTTATCTATTTTATGTATAGTAGTTTCTGTCTGTTAATTCCATACTCCTAATTTATCCTTCCCCCACTTCCTCTCCTCTTTGGTAACCATACGTTTGTTTTCTACGTCTGTGAGTCTGTTTCTGTTTTGTATATAGATTCATTTGTATCTTTTTTTTTAGATTCAGCATATAAACGATATCATATGATATTCACCTTTCTCTGTCTGACTTCACTAAGTATAATATTCTCTAGGTTCATCCATGTTGCTGCAAATGGCAGTATTTCATTCTTTATTGTGTCTGAGTAATATTCCATTGTGTGTGTGTGTGTATGTATGTATGTATATACGTGTGTGTGTATATATATGTATTTGTACATATACACCACATCTTCCTAAGCCAGTTGTCTGTTCATGGGCACTTCAGTTGTTTCCATGTCTTGGCTGTTGTAAATAGTGCTGCTGTGAACATTGGGGTGCATGTATCTTTCCAAATTCGAGTTTTTCTTTTTTCCAGAAATATACCAAGGAGTGGGATTGCTGGATCATATGGTAGCGCTATTTTTAGTTTTTAAAGGAAAATTTTCTGTAGTGGCTGCACCAATTTACATTCCCACCAAAAGTGCAAAAGGGTTCCCTTTTCTCCACACCCTCTCCAGTATTTATTATTTGTAGACATTTTGATGATAGCCATTCTGACCAGTGTGAGGTGATATCTCATTTGGTTTTGATTTGCATTTCTTCAATAATTAGCAATGTTGAGCATCTTTTCGTGTGGCTGTTGACCATCTGTATGTCTTTGGGGAAATGTCTATTTAGGTCTTCTGCCCATTTTTTGATTAGGTTGTTTGTTTTTTCAATATTGAGTTGTATGAGCTGTTTGTGTATTTTGGATATTAACCTCTTGTCAGTCGCATCATTTACAAATATTTTCTCCTGTTCCATATGTTGTCTTTTCATTTTGTTGATGGTTTCCTTTGCTGTGCAAAAGCTTTTACATTTTGATTATGTCTCATTTGTTTATTTTTGCTTTTATTTCCTTTGCTTTGGGAGACTGATCTAAGAAAATATTGCTATGATTTATGTCTAAGAACATTTTGCCTATGTTCTCTTCTAGGAGTTTTGTGGTGTCATGTCTTATATTTAGGCCTTTAAACCATTTTGAGTTTATTTTTTCATATGGCGTAAGGGAGTGTTCTAATTTATTGATTTACATGTGGCTGTCCAGCTTTCCCAACACCATTTGCTGAAGAGACTCTTTTCTCCATTGTATAGTCTTGCCTACTTTGTCTAAGATTAATTGACCATAGGTGTGTGGGTTTATTTCCGGGCTCTCTATTCTGTTCCATGGATCTGTCTGTTTTTGTGCCAGTACCATAGTGTTTTGATAACTGTAGTTTTGTAGTATAGTCTGAAGTCATAGATTAATTGACTGTAGGTGCATGGGTTTATTTTTGGACTCTGTATTCTGTTTCATATGTCTGTTTTTGTGCCAATACCACCGTGTTTGGATTACTGTAGTTTTGTAGTATAGTCTGAAGTTTGGAAGGGTTGTACCTTCAGCTTTGTTCCTTTTTCTCAGGATTGCTTTGGCAATTCTGGGTCTTTTGTGGTTCCATATAAATTTTAGGATTATTTGTTCTAGTTCTGTGAAAACTGTCACGAGTGTTTTGATAGGGGTTGCGTTAAATCTGTAGATTGCTTTGGGTAGTATGGCTATTTTAACAGTATTATGTCTTCCAATCCAAGGGCATAAGGTATCTTTTCATTTCTTTGAATCATCTTCAGTTTCCTTTATCAGTGTTTTATAGTTTTCAGTGCATAGGTCTTTCACCTTGGTTAAGTTTATTCCTAGGCTTTGTTTTTTGTTTTTTTGACACAATTAAAAAAATTTTTTTTAACTTTCTCTTTGTGGTATTTTATTGTTAGTGTAAAAAAATGCAACAGATTTCTGTATATTAATTTTATATCCTGTTACCTTGCAGAATTCATTTATTAGTTCTTGTGTGGAGACTTCAGAGTTCTCTATATAGAGTATCATGTCATATGCAAATAGTGACAGTGTTACTTCTTCCCTTCTAATTTGGATACCTTTTATTTCTTTTTCTTTTCTGATTGCTGAGGCTGGGATGTCCAATACTACGTTGAAAAGAAGTGGTGAGAGTGGGCATCTTTGTTCCTGAATTTAGCAGGAAGGCTTTCAGCTTTTCACCATTGAGTATTATGTTGGCTGTGGGTTTGTCATAAAGGGCTTTTATTATGTTGAGATATGTTCCCTCTCTACCCACTTTGGCGAGAGCTTTTAACATGAATGGATGTTGAATTTTGTCAAATGCTTTTTGTGCATCTATTGAGATGCTTGCTCATGTGCTTTTTGTCTTTCCTTTTGTTAATGTGGTGTATCACATTGATTGATTTGCCTATGTTGAACCATCCTTGTGACCCTGGAATGAATCCAGCATGATCATGGTGTATGATCCTTTTTAAGTATTGCTGGATTTGGTTTGCTGATATTTTATTGAAAATTTTTGTCTATATTCATCAAAGGTATTGACCTGTAATTTTCTTTTTTTTGTAGTGTCTTTGTCTGGTGTTGGTATCAATCAGGCTACTGATGGCTTCATAGAATATCTTTGGGAGTGTTCCCACCTCTTCAGTCTTTTGGAATAGTTTGAGAAGGTTTGGTATAAATATATAAGTTCTTTGTATGTTTGATAGAATTCCCCAGTGAAGCAGTCAGTCCTGGACTCTTGTTTGCAGGGAGTTTTTAAATTACATATTCTATTTCACTTCTAGTGATCGGTCTGTTCAAATAATCTGTTTCTTCTTAACTCACTTTTGGTAGACTGTATGTTTCTAGAAACTTGTCCATTTCTTCTAGGTTTTTCAATTTGTTGGCATATAACTGTTCATAGTATTCTCTTATGATTTTTTGTATTTCTGTGATATTGGTTGTTATTTCTCCTCTTTCATTTCTTATTTTGTTTATTTGGGTCCTTTTTTCTGGGTAAGCTTGGCTAAAGGTTTGTTAATTTTGTTTATGTTTTCAAAAAACCAGCTCTTAGTTTTATTGATCTTTTCTATTTTTTTTTTAAATCTCTATTTTATTTCCTTCCTTCTGCAGACTTTGGGTTTTGTTTGTTCTTCTTTTTCTAATTCTCTTAGGTGGTAGTTTAGGTTGTTTATTTGAGATTTTTCTTGTTTCACGAGGAAGGCCTGTATTGCTACGAACTTCCCTCTTAGAACTGCTTTTGTGGCATCCCAGTGGTTGTTATTATCTTTTGCCTCGAGGTATTTTCTGATTCCTTCTTTGATTTCATTGTTGACCCATTGGTTTTTCTGTAGCATGTTCTTTAGTTTCCATGTGTTTGTTCTTTTCCCATTTTTCTCACTGTGGTGCATTTCTAGTTTCATACCATTGTGGTCAGAAAAGATGCTTGAGGTAATTTCTATCTGCTTAAATTTGTTGAGGCTTGTTTTGTGACCTAGTATGTGGTCTATCCTGGAGAACGTTCCATGCATGCTTGAATGCATGTGTATTCCGTTTTTTTTTTTTAATGTAGTGTCCCATATGTCAATTAAGTCCAACTGGTCTGTTGTGTCATTTAGGACCTCTGTTACCTTATTGATTTTCTATCTGGATGATCTGTCCATTGATGTCAGTGGGGTGTTAAAGTCTCCTGCAATTATTGTATTATTGTCCATTTCTCCCTTTACATCTGTTAGTATTCATTTTATATATTTAGGTGCTCCTATATTGGGTGCATATATGTTGACGAGTGTAATATCCTCTTCTGTATTGATCCTTTTATCATTATATAGTGTCCTTTGTCTTTCTTTATGGCCTTTGTTTTAAAGTCTATTTTGTCTGATAGGAGTATTGCTACCCCACTTTCTTGTCATTTCCATTTGCATGAAATATCTTTTTTGATCCCCTCATTTTCAGTCTGTGTCTTTCACCCTGAAGTGAGTCTCTCAGGCAGCATATTGTAGGTTCTTGGTTTTTTAATCCAGTCTGCCACTCTGTGTCTTTTGATTGGAGCATTTAGTCCATTGACATTTAAAGTAATTATTTATTAGTGTGCACTTTTTTCCATTTTAATCTTTGTTTTCCAGGGGTTATTTTATAGTTTTTCTTTGTTAATTTCTTCTTTTTGTTTTTCCTTTTGTGGCTTGATTATTTTCTTTTGTAGTATGCTTGAGTTCCTTTTTTTTTCTTGCCATGCTGCGTGGCTTGCAGGATACTTAGCTCCCCAGCCAAGGATTGAACCTGTGCGCTTGGCAGTGAAAGCACAGAGTCCTAACCACTGGACCGCCAGGGAATTCCCTTGAGTTCCTTTCTTTTTGTTTTTGTGAATCTATTGTAGGTTTTTGATATGTAGTTACCATATCAAAAGTATGGTATGTTGACCCATAACTATATCTAATTGCTTTAAGCTGATAATCATACAAGTTCAAACACATTCTAAAAGCTCTACATTTTAATTCTTCCCTCCCCAACATGTTGTGATTTTGGTGTCCTGTTTTACGTCTTCATGCTTATCCTTTTGCTGTTAATTGTAGTTACCATTGCTTTTACAAAATTTCTTTGATTGTTTTTTAATCTATGTACTGGCTTATTTAAATGATTTTCAGTCCTTTTATATATTTGCCTTTCCTACTGTGATTTTCCCTTTCCCATAGAGTCTTGCTTCTTTTCTATTTAGAGAAGACCCTTCAATATTTCTTTTAGGGTAGGTTTAGTATTGCTGAATTCTTTTAATTTTGCTTGTCTGAGATATTCTATCTCTTTCTATTTTAAATGATAATCTTGCAGGGTAGAGTATCCTAGGTTGCAGGATTTTCCCCTTTCAGGGCTTGAGTATATTGTGCTACTCCCTTCTGGCTTTATGGGAGTTCCCTTGTAACTGACTTTTTGTTTTTCTCTTGCTGCCTTTAGAATCCTCTCTTTATCTTTACCTTTTGCTGTTTTAATTATGATATGTCTTGGTGTGGGTCTGTTTGGGTTCATCTTGTTTGGGACCCTCTATGCTTCCTGTACCTTGATATCTGTTTCCTTCTTTGGGCTTGGGAAGTTTTCAGCCATAATTTCTTCAAATACATTTTTGATCCCCTTCTATCTCTCTCTCTCTCTTCTCCTTTTGGAATCCCTATTATGTGTAGGTTGGAGTGCTTTATAGTATCCCATAGATCTCGTCTGTTGCTTTCATTTTTAAAAAATTTTTATTTATTTACTTATTTTTAAATTAAAAAAAATTTTTTTTGGCTGCATTGGCTCTTTGTTGCTGCATCAGGGCTGTCTCTAGTTGCAGCGAGTGGGGGCTACTCTTCATTGTGGTGCTTTCATTTTTTTCTTTTGTCTTTCTGTCTGCTATTTTGATTGGGTAGTTTCCATTATTCTATCTTCCAGATCACTTATTTGTCCTTCTGTGTCATTTAGTGTGCTATTCATTGCTTCTAGATTGGTTTTCATACCGACAATTGAATTGTCTAATTTTGATTGGTTCATCTTTATAAAACTTCTGGTTCCTTGTTATAGTGATCTTTATTTTTATTATTTTTATCTGCTTTTATTTATTTCTTTATTTAAAATTATGTATTTATTTATTTTTGGCTGTGTTGGGTCTTCGTTGCTGCTCACGGGCTTTCTCTAGTTGCAGCGAGCAGGGCGTACTCTTCATTACAGTGCGTGGGCTTCTCATTATGGTGGCTTCTCTTGTTGTGGAGCACGGGCTGTAGGTGTGCAGACTTCAGTAGTTGTGGCACGTGGGCTCAGTAGTTGTGGCTCATGGGCTCTAGAGTGCAGGCTCAGGAGTTGCGGCTAATGGACTTAGTTGCTCTGTGGCATGTGGGATCTTCCTGGACCAGGGATTGAACCTGTGTCCCCTGCATTGGCAGGCAGATTCTTAACCACTGCGCCACCAGGGAAGTCCCTGCTTTTACTATTTCCATTTTGAACTTAGGGTCTGTAGACTGGTGAGGTCTATTTTATTATTTGTTCTTTCAGGGGATTTCTCTTGTTTTTTTAAATTGGGAGTAGTTCCTCTGTTTTTTCATTTTACTAAACCTTCTCTGTCTCTCTGAATTTAGGAAAAACAGTTATCTACTGTGGTCTTAAAGGGGTGTTTTTATGTGGGAGTGTCCTTGTGTAGACTGTGTCCAGTATTTTTGGTGTGAGGGCTGGTTTTGGATGCCAGTCATGTCCTTCCTAAGAGTACTCGTCGTTATTTCCTTGATAGAGCGTGTGACTGGTGTCTAGAGTCTGTGCTGGATGTGAGGCAGGGCTTCCTCTTTGCTCTGTGGCTGTCACCGCCCAGTCGGGTGGGGTCTGCTCCCCAGTTTTTGGAGTAGAAGCCTGAGGGTCAGGTTCAATTAGTCTCTGTTGCCCTGCTCCAAAGGAGGTGATTGCTGAAGCAAGTGAGGCTCCTGTGGTCACGGCAAACCTGTGCACCACCTGTGTGGTTCTGTCCAGAAGCATCCCAAGGTCCTGTCACTTTCTGTGTTGTGTTTGTTCCAGATCTAGTGCAAGGCTGTGGCGTGGAATAGGCTGGGGGTTGGGGCATTGTGTCTGCAGGAACTGAGGTGGCTGTGCTCCAGCCTGAGATCTGGGCTGCCTCTGTGACAGACTTCTCCAGGACCTGTCTTCCCCAGATCTAGTGCTCAGCTGCACAGAGAGGGCAGAGCCAGGGTGCTCTCTCTGGGACACCAAGCCTGGCCTATCTGGGTACTCTTGACCTGGGCCTGTCTGCCTGAGATTCAGCACTTAGCTGCTTCACATTCTTGTGGCCAGTGCCCAATGCGCCCACTGACAATGTCTGCCTGACTAGACACTGCCCCCATGTGTGCACTGATAATAGTCTCTGTGGCTCTGCCCAGATCACATCCCAGGCACCCTAGTCTGTCTCTGCCTAAGTAGACTGAATCTTTGCCCTGGTCTCATGCCAGACTATGGTGTGGAGTGAGCCAATTCGGGGCATTAGCCCTTTCGGATTGGGAAGTACAGCAAGGCAGCAGCTGCCAGTGCAAGGCTCTTTCAGACCTAATTGTTAGCAAGCCAGCATGCGTGCAGTCCTCCCAAGTAGAGTCTAGGCTTCTCTAGCTCTTCTGTCTGTCTCAGCGGATTTCCCACCAGGCAAGGGGGCTTGTCTCCTCGTGCAGGACCCCAGGACTGGGATGGGGATGCCCAGCTTGTGGGTTGATCCACTCCCTCCCTAGGGTGAGGGTCTGCCTATGTGAACCTTCTCTTCCTTACAGATCCTTCCCAGGGTAACAGGTCCTGACCTGATGCCTTTTTTATCCATTCTACCTGGTTACATGGAGATCTTTCATGCAGCATTGGTTATGTAGGAGATCTTCTGCCAGTTTCCAGTTAGTTTTCTGTGAGAATTGTTCCACATGTAGATGTATTTTTGATGTGTTTTTGAGGGGGAGGTGAGCTCTACTTCCCCCTACTCTGCCATCTTGATTCCCCTGCTGTAGCTCAATAATATTAAGTATGTTCACATTACTGTGAAAAGGTAAACTATTATTTAGGTTAGATTTTCTTCATCATTAAAAAGAAATCACTTGGGTTCTTTATTTCCATTCCTAGAGGTAATCAATCCTGTGTGTTTCCTATTTACCCATCAGAATTTCATCAGAATTTTTCTCTGCATGTAGAAATGTACCTGATTATTTTTATTTACACAAATGTGGTTATACAGTTTATACTCTTTTGAAACTTGCATCTTCTACTTACTAGTGTATTTTGGAGATGTTTCCGTATCAGTAAGTGCAGAAGATCTGCCATTATTTTTTTCATGGCTGTACATGTTTAAGGTATTTCTTCCATGTAGAGGTTTTATGTTTTATTTAGTTAGGTTTATCAGGTTGTTTCTTTTTTTCATAGAGTGCTTTCAGGGTCAGCTCTTTATTGATTTTTTTCTGTGCCATAGTAAGTAGTCAGTGAGATTGGAACCCAGCTTTTTGTAATGGCTTCGGTCTTGTTGCCTTACCTCCACTGCTTCAGGTTTCTTTCCCCACACTGCTCACCACCATGAGGACCTGATATCCCTGCAGAGAGTCAAAGAAGGTGTGGGATAAAATCTCAATTATTTACCCTAATTATGGAGAAGGTTATTCTGCCTTTATAAAAATTGAGTTAATCATATTTTGGGGTTTTTAAACTTTATTTTGATAAAACATGAGGCTGACAGAAAAATTACAAGAAAAATACAAAGAGGCATCCTTCACCCAAATTCCCTATGTATTTTACCACGTTTGCTTTATCCTTCTTTGCCTCCTCTCCACATAACTACATTTTTCCTCAGCTGTTTGAGAGTAAGTTATATATGTGATATCCCTTTACCCATAACTACTTTAGTGTATATTGCCAAGAAAAACAAGGATATTTCCTTACATAACCACTGTACAGTTTTCAAAATCAGGAAATTAACATTGATACAATAGTATAATCTACAGATCTTACTGAAATTTCATTAATTATTCCAACATGTCCTTTTATAGCAAAAAAAATCCTGGCTGGTGTGTTTTCAGTGTTGTCTCTTGAGTCTCCTTTAATCTGATTACTCAGTCTTTCTTTGTGTTTCATGACATTGACACTGTTGAAGAGGATGGGCCAATTTGGGTTTGTGATGTTTCTCATGATAATCATGATGATTGGCACTAATATCATAGAAATGATGCTGTATTCTTCACAGTGCATCATATGAAGAGGCATGCAATGTTGATTTGTTCTGTTACTGAACTTGTTAGCGTTAGTATTTGGTTAGCCTGGTGTCAGGTTTCTCCACTGTATAGTAACTAAATTTTTCTTTACATTGAGACCATGTAAATATCTTTTAAACCCTCCAACTTGGACTCATTGGTTTTAGCATCTACTGATGATGATTTTTGCCTCAATCAGTGATTATTACTGTGATGTTTGCTAAATGGTGATTTTCTAATTTCATTGTTCATTCTACATTATTTGTTAGCTTTCTTCTGTAAGGAAGGGCTTTTCCTTTTCTCCATGTCTTCCTTTCCTTTCCTTTCCCTTCCCTTTTCTTTCTTGAGTCATGCATTCCAATTTTATTCAATGAGTTAAAATCCTTTAGTATCATCATTCTAGATTTGGCCAGTGTGTTTTCCTTCAAGCTGGCCTATATGTCCTCATCATTCTTTGATGAGGAACAGCAAGATATTCTGGATTCATCTTGTACTTTTCCTGCCCCAACCCTGGAATCAGCCATTTTACAGAGGAACCCTGATTCCTTTGAATGGAGAATGGTATATTTAGAAACTAAGATCTGGGTGGTACATGTTTTCATTGCTACAGAACATTTGTAAAGTAGTGTTATTTTATTTTTAGGTATATTTGGCAACTCTTCTTTTAAGGAAAGTTATGCTTTAGAGACTCTTTTAGGTGGATTGGCTGTTTATAAGTAGCACATTGTTTATTTGATGAAAAAACTTTTGCTATAATGGTGCTGTTCTAATAAGACTTTTAAACTGCAATAATAGATTATCCCCTCTGCCTGCTTTAAAAAATATATTTCAGAGGTGAACTTCAGCCCAGTAAATCATATGTACTATACTTTCTGAATTAGTAGAATCTAAAATAGTAAAAGTTTTAAACTGAAAGTGATTATAATTTTTTTAACCTCAAATACGGTTTTCTCAGTGCTTTGTGACATACTACTAACGAAAATTTATCAAGAAAAGTTTTAAAAGAATTATTCTCTATTTAAGATATAAGCTGAGGCTTTGGAACTATGTAAGGACACTTTTGGCTCTGGGAAAGTTGTAAACTAGAAAAGAAAGCTCTTTGAAGTTGGCTTTTTTGAATGGAGTGTATCTAATTGATACTTTTGATTTTCTTTCTCATCTGTTGGCATGAACATGAATAATTGGATGTTAACTCTGTGGACTTGGTAGCCATTTATTTTCTGTCTTTGTGAGCTAACATTAGATTTCAGTTAGGAACCTCAGCCCTGACCTTGGGCACACTCTTTAATGTAGTCAGTCAACAGCCAGGTTTACTGAGTTCCTAAGGGTCAGAGAGCTTTGTATTAGGCCCTGATCAGTGTGGTCTCTTCACTCTTCTAAGTTTGTCTGTCTTCAAGATAGGATTTGTCATTCTTACCCACCTTTTATTTCTCAAGGATTTTATAGAAATTCATATAGTTGAGAGGAAGTAGTGTGAGGATTCAGTGTGGCTTTGAGTCAAGTAGGCCATAAAAGTGCTGAGTGTGAGCTGCATATATAGGTTATGAAGTAGTTTAAATATGTGGCTTTCACATCTCTCTTAGGTTCCACAGCTACCTGGGGAATTATCTTTATAATCTAATACCCCTCTGCTTTTTAGGTTTCTTATAAGGAACAAGTATGTATATGAAGTATTTCATATCTGTTATGATGCTTAAGATAATACACATATATCACTACCTAAACATGGCTGTCAGGATTTAGAATTATGAAAAAATTTAGCTCACCTGTCATTACAATCCCCAATGTATAAATATTTATTTTTGAATAAATATATATTGCTCAGCCAATATATTATTATGTACAATGTCAAACATAATAGAAGTGTTAAAAGAAAGAGGTAAAAAATAAATAGAAGTTCTAATGGTATCTTCTGGTGTCTTGATGGATCTTTGGAGATTAGTATCAGGATAGGTTGGTATTCCATTCCCTATAATAGCAACAGCTGCCAAGTAGGTCAACATATCTGTATCTGAGTGTTAGGGACACACTAATTAATTAAGGCCAAAACATAGGTTTTAATATTTAAAAAGCAGCTGTTAATCACTTCTTAATAGCTCATTGAGTTTTAAAATGATGAGTCAAATTGGGTCTCCAAAAGGAATCTATGCAAGTGTATCCTACTCCAAACAAAAGTAATATATGGAAATTTGAGCTGAATAGATTTTCATTTAAATGAAACTAAACTCTAAAAAAATTACAAAAGGTGATATTACACACACCTATGTATATACATACCCAGCCAGAAAGATTTTTAGGAAATATTTGACAGAATGGTTCTTTGACAAAAAGATTGATCATAGGTTTTCTGTAGCATAGTCATTATGTGTTTTCTTTCTTTGGAATTCTGTCATGTGGTGATTGTTGAAATTATATCTTTCTATTCTCTTCTCAGGTAGTAGATTCCATGGATGCATTAGATAAAGTTGTCCAGGAAAGGGAAGATGCCCTAAGACTTCTTCAGACTGGTCAAGAAAAAGCTAGACCTGGTGCTTGGAGAAGAGACATCTTTGGAAGAATCATCTGGTACATAGTGGCTCTTCTAAGATGAGAGTGAAGTCCCATGCCTCATTCCCCATCCAGTATCTTTTAAGAATATGAGATATATTAGCTGTATCTAATATACAGAGAGGTCCCAAACCCCTTTTGAACTTCAGGATATGAATGAAGGTAGCTGTATCTGGTAGCCAGGCATCCCATTCCCATGATTCAGTTATTTATAGGTTCTTTATAATAGTGGTTCTTAATCTTATGTGAATCAAATGACCTTTTAAGAATTTGATGAAAGTTATAGATCCTTTCCCCAGGAAAAAGTTACATATGCACATGTAATTTTAGAGGGTTATAAATCCCATGAAGCTAATTTTAGGACACACCTATCCTCTTTGCCCATTAAGAACCTGGAACTATTAAAAAAGAAGTTCTCCAGGAATAAGGCCACGTGAACTGGTCTCAGTTTGCTCCCATTGCCATTAAGATAGGCCCTAGTTCAAATTTTGAATAAAATAAACAGTTTATTTTCATTAAATCTTTCCACCTTTGTGGCATCTTATCCCCTATGTCCAGTTCCAAAGTCCTGTCAGACGTTGGGAAAGGATGTGATAGTAAACATTCACACTGAGGTATAAGTAATTGAGAAGACCCAGTGTATTCTCTCTTCCAGGGGTTTATTTGCATTTGGGTTGAACTACCAAAAGGAAGCATCTTTAGTAAAATTTTTGTCATCAGTCAGCAAGATGAGGAAGGCATTTTGGGTGGTTGGAGACCTTCCCTGTACTCTTGAAATTACACTACAAAATAGCGCTTACGCATTTGGTAGATTCTTTTAATGGAGTTTGCGGTAATGGGGCTGCTTGGAGCCAAATTTAGGGGAGTGGCTGTGTTGTCTGTAACTGTGTAATCCAGTACAGAAGAGAGAGGAATTGCCAAAACATCTGCCTAAGAACTTTGATCTATTTTATTTTCTACTAAACTTTATTGGGATTAATCCAATTGAGGCCAGTTAGGAAAGGGTGAGGATACGGGTGAGAATGTATGTCAATTTTAGAATCTGTAAGAGTGCTATTCTCATTAAGGTTTAAAAATTTTTGCTTTTTAACTTTCCTGGAGTTAAACAAAGTAGCGAACAAAGCAGTTATATCAGGACTTCCCTGGTGGTTCAGTGGTTAAGATGTGGCGCTTCCAATGCAGGGGGCTCCAGTTCAAATCCTGGTCTGGGAACTAAGATCCCACATGTTGCGTGGCCAGAAAAAAAAAAAAAAAAAAAGCAGTTACATCATCTTTCCAATGTAGCTTATTAAATGAAACATTATAATTCCAATGCCTTTTCCCTAATTTTCTGTTGCATGTTAAAATATTTAAATTAGCCTTTTAAATGCAGAGATTCTTCAAAACATTACATCTGAATTTTTTTTTCTGACAAAAAATCATGTGGCAGTAATGTCAGAGAATACTTTTTGGATGTGTCTTTCCCTTGGTTGTTGAAAAATAGTGGTAGACTATCGTCCTGACGAACTGAGGGGATTCCTGATGAACTGAGGGAATTCAGTACCTTTATCTATTCCGCTTAAAGCAGTGTGGTTCATTGCTGCAGTGGCACTGCCTGTCAAATTATATACTAAATGCCAAAATTACAAAGAGATTGGAACTTAGGCTTCTGATATTACAGATTAACTCTGGATTTTTAGAGAAGATTGGTTATATGCCCTGAGATTAATCCTTCTGTTACTTTTTTAATTGAAATATTTTCAAATAAATGTTACAGTATGAATTCACAATTTCCTTTTTTCCTACTCAGCATTATGATTTTTTAGGTTTTGTTATGTTGAGGTAGATATAGATAGATATCTATGTCAGTTGGTGCAATTTACTTACATTTTAAAAACAAAACATATACATGTAAATATCAGTGTTTCAAATTATATGTTTACGTGTCTATGTGTACATATATAAAATTAGTACACACATATATATGTAGTAAAAGTACAAAATATATCTGGTAATGATACACTCCTGTTTACGGCTAGAAGCTATTGTGAAAGTAGAGAACTTAAGCTGTGTCTTTAAACTTTTATATATATATATTTTTAAAAGTAATCTGAAGCAAACATTGCAAAATATTAACATCTGCAATTTTGCAATGGATTCATAAGTGTCTTATATTTAAAATATAAAAATTTTTAAATCTTTAAAAAGCCAATTACATCTCATTTTATTGAAAACATATTTAGTTCAAAGAAGGCTGAAACTCTGTAAAAAGTGAAAATGTATTAAATGTTTTCTGTAGGGTGATACCTTTTTGTTTTCTTGGCAGGCACAAGTTCAAGCAGTGGCCTATACCTTGGTACCTAAATAAAAGATACAATAGAAAACGATTCTTTGCAATGCCCTACGTGGAACGTTTTGTCAGGTGAGCACAAGTACCGTTAGTACTAAAATGTATCTTTACATCAGATGACGTGTGTTAAGCTTTTATATAACTAATACATGTTCATTGTCAAAAAACTAGAAAAATCAGGTAAAAAAAGAAATTAAAGTCTTAGGTAATTTCACCATCCAGAAGTAGCTACTGTTAACATTTTAATGTATATCCTTTCAAAAGTTTTGTTGTCTTTCTATTCATAAACCTCTGTGTAAGTAGATGGTTAAATCTTTTTGGATTGTTAAAAGGAAGGTCCACATACTTCAGCTGCATAGAATGTGAGCTCATGTTATTGCAGGGCTGGTGAAATGAAATAAGCAATTGAAGAAATTAACTGCACTGGCTTTTCCTCCTCGCTGTCTCCAAACCTAATGTGCAATTTGATCCTTTTGTCCCTTAGCTGTACTGGGTGAAGCTGTAAATAACGTGACTTTAATGTATGAGAATTTATGAATGCAGTGTCACTTTTACAGGCCTTAAATATATTGTTTTTGAAACTACCTTTAGCCTTACCTTCAGAGCATGCAGCATAATCTTCTGAATGTTCTTAAGAATAGCAAACGTTTATTCTTTCACATGGGTTTATTTATTTATTTATTTTTAAATTTATTTATTATTTATTTATTTATGTCTGTGTTGGTCGTTTCTGCGCGAGGGCTTCCTCTAGTTGCGGCAAGCGGGGGCCGCTCTTCATCGCGGTGCGTGGGCCTCTCACTATCGTGGCCTCTCTTGTTGCGGAGCACAGGCTCCAGACGCGCAGGCTCAGTAATTGTGGCTCACGGACCCAGTTGCTCCGCGGCATGTGGGATCTTCCCAGACCAGGGCTCGAACCCGTGTCCCCTGCATTGGCAGGCAGATTCTCAATCACTGTGCCACCAGGGAAGCCCAGGGGTTTATTTTTTTAAATGGCCAAAATTTAGTTGGAGCAAAGACTGATGAATAGAATGCGTAATCTGATTTCAACTTTGTTTAGTCTTTATACTTAATTTATAAAGTAGCTTATATATTTTGTATATATATTTTTATCTCTATCCAAATATAACCCTTATCTCAAATTTCTGTGACCTCCCCCATAGCACTGGCATACTGTAGTTATTCAGTACCTTTTTTTTTAAATATAAAGGCCTTTATTTCACCTTCACTCTGGAATGAGTTTTGCTGAATATAGAATTATTATTACTTTTTAAAATAAATTTATTTATTTTATTTATTTATTTTTGGCTGCATTGGGTCTTCGTTGCAGCGTGTGGGCTTTCTCTAGTTGCGGCGGGCAGGGGCTACTCTTCTTCGTTGTGGTGCACGGGCTTCCTATTGCGGTGGCTTCTCGTTGCGGAGCACGGGCTCTAGGTGCACGGGCTTCAGTAGTTGTGGCTCGCGGGCTCTAGAGCACAGGTTCAGTAGTTGTGGCACATGGGCTTCCTTGCTCCGTGGCATGTGGGATCTTCCTGGACCAGGGTTCGAACCCGTGTCCCCTGCATTGGCAGGCTGATTCTTAACCACTGTGCCGCTAGGCAAGTCCCTGTACCTGTCTCTTAATTGTATTGTTATATTTCAATTTAAGCACAGTAGAGGCTAGGCATCCATGAATTTATCATTTGCAATTTTGATAATTCCGAAGTGACCTTAGAGGTCAACATAATTTAGCTGAGGCACAAAGGCCTAATGCCCTGGGATGCTGATAGGTAGAGGCAAAGTCAGAGTGGCTAGTCCAACTAGCACTAAGCGTCATCTCTCAGCATGGCTTTATTCTCTCAGTTGTAGGGGAAATGATGTTAGACTGAGTGCTATTTGAAATTAGGGAATTCCTAAACATCTCAGGGCGTATCTCAGGATGTAAAATATCTCATGTATTCAATAAAATTACATTATTTCTAAAAATAAAGGAGAAAGCCCAGGCTGTTAGAGGCTCACAGGTCTGTTCTTTCTTTCCAGTCAGGAAATAGGAAGGAGAATTGGTGTAGCGTTACAGATGCTTTTTTCTTTTTTTTTTTTTTATAAAGCTATTCTTTTTTTTTTTAAATTAATTTATTTATTTATTTTTGGCTGTGTTGGGTCTTCATTTGTGTGCCAGGGCTCCCCCTAGTTGCGGCGAGCGGGGGCCACTCTTCATCGCGGTGCACGGGCCTCTCACTGTCGCGGCCTCTCCCGTTGCGGAGCACAGGCTCCAGACGCGCAGGCTCAGCAATTGTGGCTCACGGGCCCAGTTGCTCTGCGGCATGTGGGATGGCTCCCAGACCAGGGCTCGAACCCGTGTCTCCTGCATTGGCAGGCAGATTCTCAACCACTGCGCCACCAGGGAAGCCCACAGATGCTTTTGATTTCATGTTTCTTTGACTTGTGTAGGTTTACAATGATTATTCAAGTTTAATAATATACATTACACACCTAATATAGAGACGGGCATGACTGAGGTCTTTAAGTGATTGATCTGGACATATATTGACAGTACCGAGTAACAGGGAAATAGTTTTGTATAAATTGCTGTTATGCTTTTATTTACCTAGATTGAGAACTGAGAAACAAGCCCGCATCAAAGCAAGGAAGAGAAGTTTAGCAAGCAAGAAAGAAAAGTTTCTTCAGGAAAAGTTTCCTTCCACATCTTTCTGAAGCCCAGAAGTCAAGTCTTGTCTAAGATATCTGAACTCTTAATTTACCATTTTGTTTTTCTTGGATTACAATCTGCATACAAAAGTAAATACATATTAAGTGGTTTATAAATAACTTGTGTTTTTAGTCAAATGACTGTCGACTGTTTTAAGTGTTATTATGGCATGCTAAATCTGGAAGTGGTCAAAATCAGGTATAAAGTTCAGATTAAAAATTCCCATTTTATAAACTCTGACATCTAAGCAGACTTTTAATCGCCTGTATCTTAGAGTGGGAAAGTGATATCAACTGCTATAGCAAAGGCAATAAGGTCATTTTGGAATTCAGGTAACCTTTTTACTACTATTGTTACTAGATATGAAGGGGCTGTGGATTCTACTGTTAATAAACAGTGAGTACTTCCATTCAAAATAATGATAAATACATTTAGTACTTAAAGTAGCAAGTTACAACACAGCAGTCCAAAAAAAAAGTATTTCTGGAATGGCTAGTAATTTTTATTTAATTTTAAAAGCCTAAGGTAAAAAACATAGGCAGTAAGTTTTACTAGTCAATAAAAAGCAATTCTACCATAAACAGAGTTGGAAAGCATTTTACTGAAAGCAAAATATTTAGAGAAAATAGACATTTATACAAAATTATAAAATGCTTGTAATAAGAATAAGTGCATTTCAAGGAAAGCACAAACTTATTTTAATTTACAGAGCCAGTTAAAGCCTTAAAAAATTGAAGTGGAAATTGAAGTATGCAAAAATGTATAAACATTCTACAAAAGATGGTTGTTCTTTTCCTGAGTATACTAAAGCTATGAAACATAAGGTAACATAGAAGGTAGACGTTTGGGAACTCTTCTCAAGGGCATTTCCTTTCTACACACTGCTTCCCTCCTTCTTCATATTCTTGTTTGGAAATCCACATCTGCTGAAAGGTGCCCTGTGAAATGGAAAGAAAAAATTACCTATGTACCTTTCTATTAGAAAATTTTTTCTTTTAATATCTTCATTATCACAACTCCTAATTTTTGAAGAACTCTTAAACCCCTCCCCAAATAGTACTCAAATTACACCCTTCTTTTTTCTGCCCTCCAGAACACGCAAAGACACTATTTAGTCTTGCCCAAGTTTATACAGAATATTAAATCTTTCTGTACTGTCATGAGAATTTAGAAAATGCTGGGAAAGGAAGATGAAGAGTTTAGCTACGATGGACTGATTAAGGCAACAACAGAAATTTGTTGGAAGGCTTGATCCTAATACAGCATTGATGAAATGTTCTAGCATTTGATTAATGGTTAACATTTATAACTCAAACTAGGATAAAGTTTTACAAGTACACAAACGACAGTACACATGCACTATGCAAAATAAACAGAAGGTCAAAGGAGGAAAATGACTAACGGAGGAAGGAACCTGGACTACATTACTACTAAGACATGTAAGCGGGAGAAATCCATTCCCTATGATTATTCAAGTGGATTCATATATTGTATCCAGTTTTGAACTCTGATCTATTAAAAGACTAGAAACAGAACATAGACCAGAAATATATAAATGGAGAGTTACAAACATTTAATAGTTAATAGCTTTTTAAAATGTTTACCATAAGTACTTAGTGACATTTACTTTGGCTGCTCTGAGGTGAAGGGGAAATCCTCCAAATGTAGGGTGCAGATAAGTACGAGGACTTCCTCCTGATTCACGGTAGGCACCAGTCCAAGCAGCATGCAAACCCCAACACCATGACTTCACCATTTGCCCCAAGAACCAATTCCTGACTTCCTCTACCTCACCAACAGGCCAGGGAGCAACCAGAACCCAAGAAGGAATGATTTAATTTTAAATGTGCTGCAGATAAGTCCTGACTAGTGCCAGTGGGAGTACTGTTAAAAGAGGCGAGGATAAGTTAACAGATGCCCGCCTCTGTGTGAGAGGGGAAACTGTAATTAGGCTGACAATACCCGCTAATAAGGCATTGAGGCATTTTGTCATTTTGGAACATGTAAAACTGGTATCAGGTCCTCTACTAATTTGATAGCTAAAAAATGCAAAGATAAATGATCCATGGGGATTTTTATTCTTTCTACTAAATTTAGTATTTTCAGTGATACATTTAAGTTAAATAAGAAGCTTCAGCTATTTTGCAAAGTAGTTTATCTACTAACCAAAGAAGCTAGAATGGAGCCGCCGATCCATGAACTAAACCTCCGTTCCACTGTTGTATTGTTTGCAATCAGTTTCAACCGCATACTCTAAAATAGAAAGGGAAGAATAAGTATTAGGAGGATCAAATAGAACAAGTGGCTCAACTTAGGAAATTCAAGTTATGACTTTTTAGTGGCTCTGGTTCAAGCACTAATTACACATCATTATTTTGTAGTAGCCAGATTAATAGTAGGCATAGGTTGGACTACTGTATAGGATTTTAAAGTACTTGGATTATGTCTTGTAATGTGTAGTTTAATAAGAAATTATATAAACCTTACAAAACTGCGTACTAGAGAGCATGGCATTCAGAATTTAATCCTAAAACAGCAAAATAAGTACTCAACACTTACTATAAATCAGGTACTGTGCTAAGTGCTTCAGATATTATTTCATTTTGTCCAACACCAAGTGTAATTATTATCCCAACCTGCTGCCCTTTCTGTAGTGCTCCTCAACTTGCTGACTTACTTTTTCTAGGCCTTCAAAATCCCTCCTCTCTTAGTTCATCCCTCATATCTTAGTTCACCCCTCCCTATTCCTCCCTGCCCCCATCCAAATCAAAACACAGACGTAAGATCTCAGGAAAGTTTATTCACACTGCTTTCTTTCAAGTTAGTGTTTCTGTTCTGCTGGAACACTCTCTCAATAAACATGGTTTTATGGCTCAGCACTATCCCTATCTCACTTCCTGTATGGAGAGATTTTCCCCCTACCTAGGAATTTGCTTCTGGGGATAGTTCTCAAATTGTTGATACTTACAAATTATTCTATATATGAACATACAGTTTGAGTCTTTTTCACAGTGAAATAACTGTGTATGTAGCAGGGGTGGAGTATGTGGAATGGGAGGGAGGGGTGCTGAGAGCAGGAGGGATGAATACAGGGTTTTGTAGGTGAGGAACTGGTTGATACCTATTACGATGGATTTCATTACATTTTAACTGCCTCCTAAAAGACAAGGATAGTATCTAACTGGTCTTGACCAGACCTTGGACAGCCCAAGTCTATATTCATTATTCTGGGACTTTTATGAAATCTAATGATTAGTACTGTAATTTAAGGTAAATGCCAGATCAGTCTATATCTCCAAGAATGTAAGGAGGTATCAATCTTGTGCCTATATCAATACTTAAATAACAAATAAAATGTGGCATATATAAAACAGTCCTTTATATGAGAAACCAAAGGCTATCAAGTACACAAATTCTATAGATTCTGTTAGGGCCTATGTAATCTCTAATAAAGTTTTTTAAAATGTAATATTTATTGCAGAATACCTTACACAAAACTACTTGATGGAAGTTTAAAAATCTAAAGACTATGACTACTACTCTGTTACTGATGTACCACGTAAACTACCTTCTCCCTAAACCAGGTTCTTCTGTCCTTTTGAAAGTTATCACGGTGCACCAAGGGATGTTTTTAAAACATAAAAGCTCTTCAGTCCTCTGCCAAATTTTATCTTGTAAGTCTGCTATTAATATGTGACATGACCTGGTACCTATCTCTGTGGGTTGAACTGTATCCTCCAAAGAGGTATGTTGATAATCCCTGGTCCCTGTGAATGTGACCTAATTTAGAAATAGAGTCTCTGCAGATGTAGGGTGGACCCTTAATCCATTACAACTAGAGTTCATTTAAGAGGACAGACCCACAAGGGGAGAATGCCATATGATGACGGAGATAGACACTGAAGTGCTATAACTGCAACCCAAGAAACACCAAGGATTGCTGGCAAATCATGAGATGCTAGAAAGAGGGAAGGAAAAATTCTGTATGTTTCAGAGAGCATGGCCCTAATGACATGTTGATTTCAGACTTCTAGCTTCCAGAACTGAGAGGTAATAAATTTCTGTTGTTTTAAGCCATCCAGTTTGTGGTACTTTGTTACAGCAGCCCTAGGACATAATACACCATCGTGCTCATCTTTCCAGCCATATAGCTCTCCCCACTTCTACACAGACTATAAGCCAACGGCTTCAAAATACTAGAATATGCCATCTTCCCTTCATATTCTGCACATGGTATTCCCTCTACCTAGATGTCCTTTCATAAACTGCCAACCAGCTGAACTCCTATT
This sequence comes from Balaenoptera acutorostrata, assembly GCF_949987535.1. NCBI lineage: Eukaryota > Metazoa > Chordata > Mammalia > Artiodactyla > Balaenopteridae > Balaenoptera > Balaenoptera acutorostrata. Next base: position 63,397,512 of record NC_080067.1, on the reverse strand, counting down.
CATTCAAACAGCTTCTTCATGAGGCTTTCCTCTGACACTCCTAGGGAGTTAAGTGCTTGCCCCTCAGTGTTCTTAAGAGTGCCTGGGGGCTTCCCTGGTGGCGCAGTGGTTGAGAATCTGCCTGCCAATGCAGGGGACACGGGTTCAAGCCCCGGTCTGGGAAGATCCCACATGCCACGGAGCAACTGGGCCCGTGAGCCACAATTACTGAGCCTGCGCGTCTGGAGCCTGTGCTCCGCAACAAGAGAGGCCGCGACAGTGAGAGGCCCGCGCACCACGATGAAGAGTGGTCCCCACTCGCCGCAACTGGAGAAAGCCCTCGCACAGAAACGAAGACTCAACACAGTCATAAATAAATAAATAAAAGAACGTGAATTTCTTTAAAAAAAAAAAAAAAAAAAGAGTGCCTGGTTGATGACATACTGAACCACTTAGCACGTTACAGTTTTTATTTTCTGCATGTCTACTCCTCGTAACTGACTAAGCCCTTGGTGGGAAGGGACTATATTTTCTATCCTTAGTGCCTAGCAGACTATAGGTACTTAAGTATGGAATCAATGAATAAAGTGAGATTCAAACAGTACAAGAGTAACTAATAGATGTCATCTAGAAAAATTTGATTAATAAGGGGTATTAACTTTAAGTAATACCATACCAGGCAGACACAAAATACCATCAATCTACTGAAAAACAAGCTATCTATATAAAGTTCCACCAGCAGTGAGGATACGTATGACAGAAAAATACCACTAAAGAACAAACAAAACTTACTGGGGGTGTTTTCTGAGAGAGTTCGCGATTCAACCTGTCAGTAAAGCTCTGAATTAGCGTATTTCCTCCTGCCACTATAACGCTGCCATAGAGACCCTGGGATGAAAACAAAAATAAATTAGTTCCACATGTTTCCAACAGTTTTAAACACAACTACAAATAAAACCATGTCTTCCAGTACAATTTTCCCTTTTTTAATTTTTTACTTCTACATAGACCTAGTAGTTTAATCAAGTGGTTCTCAATCCTGGCTGCACATTCAACTCATTAGGGAGCTTTAAAACACCAATGCCTGGGGGCAATTAAATAAAAATCTCTGGGGATGGGGTCCAGGAAAAGTTTTTGTTGGTTTATTTAAAACTCTCCAGATGAGGGCTTCCTTGGTGGCGCAGGGTTAAGAATCCGCCTGCCAATGCAGGGGACACAGGTTTGAGCCCTGGTCTGGGAAGATTCCACGTGCTGCGGAGCAACTAAGCCCGTGCACCACGACTACTGCAGCCCGTACGCCTAGAGCCTGCGCACCGCAACAAAGAGTAGCCCCCTGCTCTCTGCAACTAGAGAAAGCCCGCGCGCAGCAACAAAGACCCAACGCAGCCAAAAATAAATAAATAAATAAATATATAAAAAAAGAAAACTCTCCAGATGATTCTACTGTGCATTAAAATTTAAGAATCACTATCTTAAAGCAATTATTCTACAATCCAATCATAATTTTCTGGCAGATAGCTGCCAGTATTTCATTAGAGGTATATTTCATAATTACATCATCTCAGAATGCACATCTAGAAGTTAACAATGTTTAAAATTAGACAAGGTTTAATGATTATGGTGGATAATGCATACTCTGACAATAGTCCCGGCCAAAATGACTGCTACCTTGCTCTTTTGCAGAGATGAACTTTTTCAAAATCCACGTGCTGAGGCCTCCCCCGCCAAAAATAAATTCACAGTAATAAGGAGTATATTTACCTCTAATCTGCATGTATGCATCACAAAGTTAAATGTCAGCCTGCTTTTTTAGTGGCTAAATTCATATTTAAAAAATTTATTCCAAATGTCTAAATCATCTAACTTTTGAAAGAGAAAATGGAATACAGAAGCATCTCCTCTGCAATCAACAATAGTTTAAAGGAGAAAACTCAATAAAAAACAAAGTTAGCAATGTCTTACAGTAAATGTAGTTCAAATCAACTGCCTTTCCCTAAAAAATTGCATACTTACAACCCCATTATCCTAGAAGCAGCACATCCCTGGCAGGTAGTTAGTTGAAATAAAGAACATTTTTCATAACTACCCGGAAGTCTTTTTTGAACAACATGATTTTTTATAGACCCTTAGCTATTAGCACTATGCTCTAAGCAAATGAATTAACTCAAAGAAAATCAAGGCAATACGTTGGCTACAAATTAAATCTAGCGTTTAAATAAGATATAATCTATCTAATAATTAGTATGGTATGGAATATGGAGTTAGTCCTTAAAACTTGGCAAGAGGGTTTCCCTGGTGGCGCAGTGGTTAGGAATCCGCCTGCCGACGCAAGGGACACGGGTTCAAGCCCTGGTCCGGGAAGATCCCACATGCTGCGGAGCAACTAAGCCCGTGTGCCACAGCTACTGGGCCTGCGCTCTAGAGCCCGCGAGCCACAACTACTGAGCCTGCGTGCCACAACTACTGAAGCCCGCACGCCTAGAGCCTGTGCTCCGCAGCAAGAGAAGCCACTGCACTGAGAAGCCCACGCACAGCAACGAAGAGTAGCCCCCACTCGCTGCAACTAGATAAAACCTGTGTGCCCCAACGAGGACCCAATGCAGCCAAGAAAAAAAAAAAAAAAAACTTGGCAAGAAATAAACTGATGAAACAAACAGCTTGGCAAAGCACAAAAAATATGAAGTTTATATCTAAACTCCATGTAAAAGTTACATAATTTAAACCTTAAACCACACCTTCCTGAAAAATAAAAAGTAAAACTGTACTATGTACATTAAAAATCACCAATAATCTATATCTTGGTATGTCACGTTTTAGGAAATCTCTAGAACAGCAGTGTCCAAAAGAACGTTCTGTGATGATGGAAGTGTTCTACATCTGCACTGTCATAAAGCAGCGACTAGCTACATTTATAATGTGGCTAGTGCAACCAAAGAATTGAAATTTAAATTTATGTTTATTTTAACTGAATTGCCACATGTGGCCAAAAGCTACCACACTGGACACAGCTCTAGAGTTTTGCATTTTTCCTTTTCTAGTAGAACTTCATTTTTTTACATATTTTTATAAAATGGACTTCAAAGTCAACGGCCAAAGTTGCCAACTTAAATAATGATGGCCATTATAAATAATGGGGCACTAGATTGCCCTAAAAGATACCTTTATGCCATAAACGAGACTGGCACTTACTGGTCTGATATCAATGTCGCACATTCCAACACTTGTAGTGACAACATGACTGACGCCCAGCATTGTATTTCCTGATAACCCCTATAAGAAAACAGAAAAGAGTAGTCACACAGAAGACCTTCAAACAATAAAGCACATCCAAAAAAGTTTAGTCAGTCTTATTTAGGTTTTGTAATTACAGAGATCTTTAAAGGAAAAACCAGGCTAATTATAAAAATAAGCTTTTATACCTTTACATTGGAAGGGTCAAATAATCCTTCAGGAATCTTTAACCGTTCTGCTCCAAAATCACAGTTGTAGCCATTGGGGAATTCATAATGAACAGTTGGCATCTGTGCGGCTACTCTGAAAACATATCAAACAATATTAAACAAAAGACAAAAACAATCCTCTTCAGAATTATAAACTACTAAGGAATCATCAACTTATAAGAAAGCAGAGTGGTAATATCTTATTTTCTTTTAAAATGTTATTCAGTATTTCTTAACTTTTTACCTTTAGACCAGTTAAGCATATTCTACATTTTTTTAAACTAAACAAATCAATTTCTTTCCTCATTTATGAAGTACACAGTTTAAAAAAATTTTTTTTTAAATTTTTATTTATATTTGGCTGCATTAGGTCTTCATTGCGGTGTGCGGGCTTCTCATTGCAGTGGCTTCTCTTGTTGCAGAGCATGGGCTCTAGGCGCACAGGCTTAGTTGCTCCACGGCATGTGGGATCTTTCCGGACCAGAGCTCAAACCTGTGTCCCCTGCATTGGCAGGCGGATTTTAACCACTGCGCCACCAGGGAAGTCCCTACAGTTTTTTTTAAATTGAAGTACAGTTGATTTACAATGTTGTGTTAGTTTCTGGTGTACAGCAAAGTGATTCAGTTATACATTAAGTATACAGTTTTTTTTAAAGATTAGTATGAAGGTTTTAATAAGCTATTAAGTTTTAAGTCTTGCAGAAAAAATAAGAAAACATACTGTTCATCGTAAGTTGAATCTGATACTTGAAGTACTGAGGCTTGAAAATCCTGGATAACACACTATGGATTTTAAAAAAAGGGTAAGAAACAAGATTATTGAGATTTGTCTTTCAGTCTATACTTTTGTAACATTATTTTAAAAACACTTTTCTTAATAAAACTGTACCACATTCCTGGATGGCTAACTCATTTCAAGGGTATAAATTTACCCAGTAAGGACTCTGAGCATCAAGAAACCCAATTCTAAACACTCGCATTATAAGCTAAATTATATAACATTTAAATTACAACTGTTATGGAAAAATGATGAGATAAAAACAAGTGGGAACCCTTGTACCCCAGTCCTGCATAACAAAATTGGTTTTAGAACACTGTTTTCCCATTTTTAAAATTTTTTTCTTTAAAATTTTTATTGGAGTATAGTTGATTTACTGTTTTTCCCTTTAAAATAAGCTTAGAAGCAAGATTTCATTAGCTGAATATATATAAAATGCATATATATTGTATCTTATGGAATTTTTAATGACTGACATAGTATAAAACAGTTAAAAAATTTGCAGTGAAATACATAGGACCTCTGAGCTGCTAAGGAAAAATCCTGTCTAAGGTCTAGGTGCAATTATTAATCATCTTCACAATTTTTCCTTGTACCAAACACCCACAAAATATCTTTATCCTTAGGTGTAAGAAACTGTCAAATAGGATATATCCCTGCCAGAGTAAATGATGACTTTCATATCCTTTTACTGTTAAAAATGAATGTATATTGTGGTGTGAGAGGTTGTTTTACTAACCTCTCCCCTGTCAGTAAGTCATGTTCGGAGATGGATTTTTCAGTAAAGAAAACCTTTTGTTGGCTCCTTGCTGTGAACAGTAACACATTTTTTTACATAGCTGACTCATATTAGGAAAGAGAACGTAACTGAGGCAGGTCTCTATACACTAAAACCATTTTCTTACTCAAAAAATGTACAGAATAGCATAATGCTTGTTTTTATCCCAAAGCTCCTTTCAGGTCTCACCACAGTAATCCAAGTGAATATACAGTACTTTGTTGAGATATCTGACAAGCATGAAAAGCACCCCCCTACTCCGCCAAAAGCTATTAATTTTGTTTGTAAAATATCATTAAAAATATAAGTTTGAAAATATAAAGTGCTCATACTCTAGTCAAAGACTTACAGCCTATAATGCTTTCGTAAAGAGAATAAGGGTTACTTACATTACACATGTAATTGTGCCAAGACCTTGTAACCTGTGGCAACTTCTCTTTTCTTTTCCAGTTTGCTGGAGATCCTTCACGAACAGCTTCCTGAGTGCCAAGAGCAAGCGCTAGGTTAACAGAGTTCACAACATGGGGGTGGGGAGTTGGAGGTAAATCCCAGAAATAAAATTCATTCATCACTTACTTTTGATGCAATCATATATGGAGGAATCAGTTCTATATTCATTTCTTGGAAGAGTTCTCTGCACTGCATAGTAATAAAGTCTCCAGCAAGAGGGGATTTTACAATGCCTATGAAACAGATTAAACAAGGCTAAGAAAGCATTCCATCCAAACTCCCTGGGACAAATTTCCTCTGTGTATTTATACATGATTAATTGTTTTCAAGCAGAATTAACGGAACTATCCCTCCAAGCATGAATGAAGCCATGCATCAGTTTTAAATATACACTATATACTAAAGATTTGGAAAAAAAACACTTAAAGACATGATTTGGGAACTGCTATACTTTGATAGTCCAAGTCATTGCTTTATTTCATGATCTGTGTCCTCGGTGCGCCCTGGTTAAATACAGTTACCTTGCTGAAGGACATAGCCGTCGTGAACTGGAATTGCAGTGGTATGAGTGGCTCCACTGTCCAAGATAAGCCCAGTAGAACGACCATTAGCAAATCTAGTTTAAAGCATTAAGGAAAAGAAAGTATCAAGGTTCCTAAAATAATGTTTATTGTAAAGGGAAGGTTTTATTAAGGCATTTTTAAAACATGTGCATTGTGGCTTAAAATGTGTTAAAGTAAATACGGGGATGAAAGTTGGCATCAAATAATAACTTTGGTTTCAAAACAAATGACAACAGGCAGGACTTCCAGAATGGTGGTGTGAGGAAGTCAGAGAAACCTTTATCCCAGAGAGACATCTGTTAAACTGGTCCAAATTAGCACAATTATTCAAAGTCCCTGGCACAGATCAAAGGGCTTACAACAAACGGAGAAGCATTTAACAAAATCTATAGAAACTTGGTAAGAACAGTGGGAGGCTGTGACATTGGAGCTAAGAACTAAAACCATTCTCACAAACTCACAAAGGATTAAAGAACCTTTCAGCAGTTTGGCAGCTGAGTGGCAGTTACCATCATCTCCCCCAACTCAATAGGAAGAGCTATTCCAGGCAGATTCAACAGCCAGTGAATATCAGCAGACTCCACTTATCCCATTTTCCACAGCTCTGTGCTGCAGAAGGCCTACATCATGTGAACATCATAAACCGACATTTAGGAGTAGAGCCATTCACTGGATCATCAAATATTTACTGAGCATCTATTATGTGCCTAGTGATAGGTCTGGTGCGCAATAAAGGAGGGCAGCAGGGAGGTCATTCTCTCACTAGCATTCCTTAAGCAGAGACGACACAAAGAGGTGAACCAAAACTGTCTCTGCCCTGAAGGATATCCTGATAAGTGCAGCAGAGATCAATAAAGCTATAAAAAGAACAGTTTAAGGTGCCATGGGGGAGTATATAGGCGTACAACCAATCCCTGGGAAATTCAAGTGTAAGCTGGGGAGGGGGACATGGGGAAGAGGAGAAACATGCGGGAAGGCCAGGAGGCAAGAGAGCATGGTTAAGAGGTCAGGGAAGTGCAGCGTAGTTCACTGAGGCCTGAGAGGAGAAGAAAGGCAAGGCTGTGGAAGATGATTCTGGCTTAAATTAGCAGACTGGCAATTAACAAAGATGATCAGAGCTGCAGTGTGAAGAATGGGCAAGATAAGAGGAAGGGGTGCACCTAATGCAATGGCAGTGGATAGAGAAATAAATGGATCTGAGGGTTTGGATTGGGGCCGGGGGAGGCTGGAGAATAGACAGTCTTGATAACTACTGAATTTGAAGTGTTAATGAGAAAGATTTCTGGTCTAGACAACTGGGAGTAAGATAATACACAAAGGAGAAAGAATAAATTTGATGGGAGAGAAGGTCAATTTTGGATATATTGAGTTTAAAATGCTTAAACAGATAACTAATAGAAAAAGTTCTAGTAGACAGCTGGACGTGGGCCTGGAGCTCACAAGAAAGATCTGGGATACAGATATGGATTTGGAATTTGTCAGTGTATAACTGGTATCTGAAGCCAAGGAAATAGATAGTTAAACCAGAAAGAACATGTCAAGAGAGATGAAGGGCTAAGGGCAGAGAACTAAGGCACGGGCAGGAACGATCAGAGGAAAGAGGTCTGAGAATAAATGGCCAGAAAGATAGGTTAATAATTTATCTTTGCTATTACTGGTACTCCATTGATCTCTGGTCATCTATATACATAAACACTAATTTTATCTCTGTTAGTACAAAGTGATACAGTAACACCAGACTGAAAGTATGTAAGCCCTCCTAAAGATGGCAATTATAAAACCTGGACAAATTATTTTAAGTGACCATTTTAAGATACTGGAAAGTATTCAAAAGTAGTCAAAACTCAGCCAAAACTTATTCTCATGAAACTGCAACTAGAAGGGGTAAAAACTGCAAGTTTGCAGCTTCCTCGCCTAAAAGTGCTTCCCAGCTCCATGGCTATGGCTCAGGAAAGCAGTGATGAAAAATCGCAACTTTACCACCTTGAGTGAACACAGAAAGGAGTTCAGGGCTGGAAGAAAAGCTGGACATTTAAGGTAGAAACTCTGGAAGTAAGAGAACCACAGAAGGGATAAAACCCAAAATCTGAGTATAAAATCTACCCAAATCTCTGGTTGACAACTGAACTATTCAACTGCAGGACTGCAGGGGGACCAACAAAATGCAGAGAACAGAAGGGCAATGCATTCTTGAAAAACAGAGGTGCACCAATGAGTTCTGTGATTTTGCTACCTTTTTAAATAAATGAATTCTCCAACAGTATGCAGCTCTGACAGCAGAAGGCTGAAGCCTGCCTCGCAAATTGAGGTGTCAAGAGGACAGAGCCTGAGGCTGGCAGATATGAGAGCCCAGCTATCAATTAAGTCAGATAAAACAATAGTTCTCTTCTCACTAATATTTTTGTTTTGGAAAACAGAGTTATCTTTTTCATAAAACTGTTATTTTTGTTGATGTTAATGTGTCTATTTTTGTTATTTTTAATTAAATTAATAAGAAAATGTTAAAAGGAGTCTTAGTTTTAAATTCTCAAACAGTAATATTGATAGTTATAACCTACAAAAAACAGAAGCTCTGCATCATCCTCAATAATTTTTAAAAATGTAAAGGAATCCCAAGGCCATGGTTGAGAAGTCAAAACAATTTTTAGAATAATACTAAGATGTTCTTTGCCCTTTTCACTGTCATTCTCTCATAAATGTACAAGAGTTTTTTTCCAGAGGCTATGTCATGTGTGATACACAACAGACTGAATGTGATATGAGAATCCAACTTCTGCTATTAAGTCCAACATTAAAGAGATTTGAAAAATTGTGAAACGAAGCCACTCTTCTCATTAATATTTTTGGTTTTGGAAAACATAGTTATTTTTTATTAAAATATTTTATTTATATTAACATACAATGGGCTTATTAATTTACTTAAAATAAGCAAATATAATTTTTAAGTTTCTGTCTTAATTTCTAATATGGCAAATACTACCAGATATGATCCACATAAATAAAAGCTCTAGGTATAAAAAGTTTGAGAACCTCTGGGCTAGAACACAGTAAAAAACACCAGTCAGCAAAAGCCAGAAGTGTTAGGAATTCTAGAGGACAATCTACTTCCCTTACCAAATAAATTACAAGAGAAAATAAAGGGGAGGGTGGGTACATTCTACAGACCACAAGAGACCTAAGAGACATATCGAACAAAATACAATGCATGATCCCTGTTGTTTGGGTCCTGATCCAAATATACGAAACTGTTTTTTAAAAAAGAAAATAAATTGTGGTTATATCTTAAAAAAAAAAAGAGACATATGGTAACATCTTTTAGAGATACATGCTTAATGTCTGGGATTTACTTCAAAACCATGGTGGGAGGGGGAGTGCCTGCGGTTATAGCTAATACCACTTAGCTCTGTGTTGAAAATTGTTGACCCTGGGTGATGGGCACATGGAGGTTCAATATAATATTCTATCTTATTTTGTGTAAGAAATTTTCTATAATAAAAAGTTAAAAAATAAAACAATACCAATTCTGTTTACATACTCCTTGTAAGGAAGCAGCCAAACAGATCTTATGTTCAAATTCAGAACTGCCGTTTTCAAGCTGTGGACTGGGACCAGTTTGCTTACTTTGACTCCGATTCCTGACAGGATTATTATGAAAATTAAATGATATAATGCACACAATGAGTCTGCTAATACTCTCCTTCCTCTACTCAAAACCTGCAATGGTTCTCTAGAGTCTAAAGTTCACATTTTTAAAATCTAACATGCAAGACTTCTACAGTCTGATCTAAACATATTTTTACAACTTGTTCTGAAGCCGAACATAAATCTTCAACTCTAAACTAAGTCACTGTGAAGAACGCTTACACTTTCCACCTCCACAATTGTGCTAAAGTCATCTCCAAGACACACCACAACAGACAAATGTTAGATTACAGTTACCACAGTGATTCTCACACATATAAAATTCACTTGAATATTACAGCAATCCAGGGAGGTATACTGGATAAATGAGTAAAAAGTGAAGTTCAAATTTTAAGTACCTAATTCAAGATCAGTTTATAAGCACTGGAACTTGAACTCTAAATATAGGGCTCCTTCCCCCACATCCTGCAACTAAATTCTCTTTTCTTTACAAAGGCTTGTCAGGCTACAATATTACTCCACTTAACTACAATTGCTATTTGAAAAATTCAAATTAATCATGTACTTCTTTATGACTTTTGCCAATGCTATTTTGAAGTACTATTTAAATCTGTTATTTAGTTTTCAACAAGAATATTACATTATTCTTTGAGATCAGGACATAATATTTCCTTGTCTGTCCCTTAATATGCTTGTAAAAAATATTTGGCGATTAAATTTTAAATGAATTTACAGCCAATTTCCACTTTTCTAAGGTACTGGAGAAGAGGAAGAAAATGGCAATCTTTGAATTCAACTAGGTCAACTGACTTAGATACTGTCCTGTCGTCACATTCCTCTTCTAAAAACAAAAATTTTTGTTTTTGTTAAACTTTGTTAAATTAATGAGAAGAATTTGAGTGCTTCTTTCCTATCTCTCTCTCACATTTTCACATGCATCAGTTCCAATAAGAATACTAAAAGACAGATATCTAAAAGCAATGGAGAAAAACGCCTCAACTTCCAAACAAGCAAGAAGTGGCTCCTGTCTTCCTGCTGAGGGCATCACCTTTAGCAGCACCACAGTTACTCCTAAAGAGAAGGTGGGTATTACACTTTCAAGGATACGCTGTCAAAACGGCAGTTTTGCAAAGGAAGAATGCAGGGATGTTGTAGTGTTCAAACATTAACTCTGTCAGTTTCTCTCTCTTTGCTCTGGTATTCCACTTGAAAAGAGGGGAAAAGAAATGCAAATTATTTATTGTTTAAAAACTAAAGTGTTAATTTATCTCAAAATTCATTTCAGCACTATATTAACAAAGATGTAAAACATTAATAATAGAGTAAAATACCATGGAAAATCTTCTTTATCATATCTTTACAACATTTATTTCTATGTATTTGTAATAAATTTAATAAATATAAAGTTTATTATTTAATAAGTAAAATTGTTTGCTGCTATGAATTCTAGAAATTACACTTTTCAAAGTATATGGAAATCTGGATTCTTATAAACGAAGTATTATTAAATCTTTTTTTTTTTAATCTTAAGAGTGAATCTAAGCATGAGGGAGAACCCAAATTCCGTTTGGAGGCATCTTTGAGCTCGTGGAGTAGACATCACGAGCAAAGCTCACCCTCCCGAGTTGAAGAAATTTATGGACAAGAAGTTATCATTGAAATTAAATGGTGGTAGACATGTCCAAGGAATATTAAGGGGATTTGATCTCTTTATGAACCTTGTGATAGATGAATGTGTGGAGATAGCAACTAGTGGGCAACAGAACAATACTGGAATGGTGGTAATATGAGGAATAGTACCATCATGTTAGAAGCCTTGGAACGAGTACGAACAACAGCTGTCTTCAACAGAGAAATCAACTGCTTCCACATGTCCCCTCTCCACATTCTACTACGATGAAAACTGGGTCGTGTACATTTTCTTACTGAACTTTTTTGTTAAATAAACTTTGGTAATAGTCAAAAAAAAAAAAGAGTGAATCTAGTCATCAAAATCTTAAATATGCATTTTAAACGACCAAATTCTCCCACTTGTAGATGGTACTCAAAAGAAACTAGAGTTTAGAAAACAATAACAAAATATTGATAATTTATAATCATTATCTAGTCTTTTGGGCCCTTTTGACTCTATATCAAATGTATTTCACAAGAGACTCTGGTCTAGCAATTTCCAGCCCTAGTTCAACATTGACTTTAAATATAAATTTTATTATTTAATAAGTAAAATTGTCTGCTATGAATTCTAGAAATTACAGACTTTTCAAAGTATAGGGATATCAGGATTCTTATAAACATGAAGTATTATTAAATCTTAAGAGTTAATCTAGGGACTTCGCTGGTGGTGCAGTGGTTAAGAATCCGCCTGCCAATGCAGGGAACACGGGTTAGAACGCTGGTCTGGGAAGATCCCACATGCTGCAGAGCAACTAAGCCCGTGCACCACAACTACTGAGCCTGCGCTCTAGAGCCCGCGAGCCACAACTACTGAGCCTGCATGCCACAACTACTGAAGCCCGTGCAACCTAGAGCCCGTGCTCCTCAACAAGAGAAGCCACCGCAATGAGAAGCCCGCGCACCTCAACAGAGTAGCCCCCACTTGCCACAACTAGAGAAAGCCCGCACGCAGCAACGAAAACCCAATGCAGCCAAATAAATAAATTTATATTAAAAAAAAAAAAAAGAGTGAATCTAGTCACTCTTAAGGTTGAGTATAAAAGCAGATATACACTGCCCTTGAGGGATAAGGGACAATTGACCAAAATGGGAAGCAGCCCAAGGAAATCAAATGTTAAATTCCTGGAAAAAATAGATAAATAACCACCAGAACCCACTAGCATGCTTTAATTATTGTTCTTTGAGTATTTTAATTATTGAAATAATAAAAATAAAAGTTGTAAGAGTATTTATAAATGAATCTCCCTTTCCCTAATCTTCAAAATTCAAAATAAGAATTTCTATGTCTCTTAAAGAAAAACGAAACACTCTTCAAATGAGTAAATAAACAACCTAGAGAAACTCGAAAAAGTTTGTCTCACCGGTGCTTCTGACATGAGAACAGGATGCAGGCTGGCTTCTGATTTGACATGCATTTTGTAGGTATGATCCAAAATAGCCTGGAAACTATCCCAATCTTCAACTAAAATATAAGATTAATACCTTGAAAATAATGCTTAATCGAAGATGAATACAGCATATTTTGAGAAACTGTGTCTAATGGTTTAACACTAATATTGATACTGTAATATACAGAACCTACTTATTTTACAGCTCTGCCTCATAACACAGCACTTTATATAGACATCGTCTTTGTCTTCTAGATACGGTTTCTCCAGCCCCAACAGTTACAACCCCTAGACCTGTCCCAGGTGTAATTAATGTATCAAATAGACCTAAAATACCAAATAAATATTATTCAGTAAGTACTTATTAGAGGCCCAAAATGCAATTCAAATGGTAGGAGAAAACACAGAAGAACTGTATGATCTAGAGCGGACATTTAAAAAGCTTACAATCTATATGAAAAAAGATGTAAAGACTTCCAAAAAAATTTAGAGAATAGTATGTTTTCAATTTGCCTTCCACCTAAACATTCCACTGAAACTGCTCGCATAAGTCACTAATGAGCTTCTAACAGGCAAATCCAGTGGATGCTTCACATTTGTAATCTCATCTGACCTCTCTAAATTACTATCTGACAGTACTGACTCAAGAGTTTACAAACTTTTTCTGCCACAGTCCAACAAAGCAATGTCATTCCTTGTAAACATACTTCTATAGGCCTATCAGGATGGGGGTTTTTTGATCAATGGACCTCCTCTGTAGCTTTAACTTCTCTTTCCCCTTCTTAGCGTAAAGCTCAGTGCCACAGCTGAGAACAATGAGAATCACTGGACTTCTTTACTTCTAGAACTTTTTCTTCTCTTGGCCTTCTCCTGAATTTTCTCCTACTTCCCTAACTGTTCCTTCTCATTCTCCTTCACAGGCACCTCTATTGGTTAAATACACGGAAATAAATTTTCATAAGGAATCCTATCCTCAATCCTCTTCTCATATCCCAAACTCTTTCTGGTAAAAAAAAAATCAACTCCATGTCTTAAAATCTCTCTCACCTGCCTATTAGATCAGCACCTATATTCAAACACTTTGAACTAATAAACTCATCTACTTGCTGTGCAGAAAGAGCTAACTTAGCAGACCTGAGAAAGGCCTGCTTGCAAGGCTGACCCTTGGCTGGCATCTAGGAACTTGTCTGGTAAACAGTTCCCTACACTGATATAAAACTTTCCCCAAATACGAGTAGCTCACTGTGCCTAAACTGTTTATACAGTGTGGTTTATGTGGAATACCTTTCCTTCTGGGAGTCTGGGGTTTTGGAACATGTTAGGCACAGAGTACCTACATGACCAGCCCCTAATAAAAACCATGGGTACTGAGTTCTTTTATTTTCTGAATCTAAAAGACACTCATTTATTCCAAGTATCAAAATAATATAAGAAATAAAATATCTGTAACAAAAAATGTCCTTCCAGTTTTTTTTTTTAACAGCTCTATAGAGGTATAATTTTCCATAACATGGATCCATTTTAAGTGTACAATTAAATGATTTTCTTTTGTAAATCTTTTGTAAAGTTGTGTGAATATTATTACAATTTAATTTTAGAATATTTCCATCACCCCAAAAAGAAACTTTATGCCCTTTTGCAGTCACTTCCCATTCCAACTACAGCCCCAAGCAACCACTACTTTACTTTCTGTCTGTATAGATTAGCTTTCTCCGGTCATTCCATATTAGAGTAATCATACATTATGTGGAGTTTTGCATCTGATTTCCTCCATTTGGCATAAGACTTTTGGGGTTCTTCCATATTTTAGCTTATATCAGTATTTTGTTCTTTTTATTGCCAAATAGTACTTCATTTTATGGGTATACCACATTTTGTATACTCATTCATCCAATGATGCACCTCGGGCTACTTCCACTTTTCGGCTAATATGGATAATGCTGCTATGAAGGTTTGCATATAAGTATTTGTGTGGACATATGTTTTCAGTTCTCTTGTGTTGATACCTAGAAGTGGAACTGTTTGGATTATATGGTGAATTTATGTTTAACCTGTTAAGAAACTGTCAAACTTTTCCAAAGCTGCTGCACCATTTTTTGTTCTCTCCCAGAAATAGATATGGAGGTTTCAGTTTCTCTATATCCTCATCACACTTGCTATTGTCTGTCTTTATAATATAGCCATCCTGTGAGTGTGAAGTAGGGTACTGAGTCTTTAATGAGCTCTACTAGTAGACCACACACACATGTTCCTGGTTACTGGAGGGATTAAGCACATCCTTTATGACTTCACTGTAAGCTCTTGGAAGCTTGCACTGGTTTCCTCTGGACTTCACTACATGCCCCTTTTTTCTCTGTCAGTTCTGCTTTGTATTCTTTCAGCATAATAAACCTTAACTGTGAGTACACTGACATGCTGAGTCCTGTGAGTCCTTCTAGTGAATAATTGGACCTGAGAGTGATCTTGGGTCTTACACTTGCTTTTTAAGACCAAAAAACTTGCTCCTTCCCCTGCTATTCCAACCTCAATGCATGGTACCCCCCATTCAGTAACTCCAAAGAAAAATCTAGGAAACTTTCTCAACTCTTTAAACACTTAGTACCATTTGTCTTGGATATCTCTGACAGCCACCTCAGGATCTCTGCCATCAGTATTAAAATTTTAACCCTCTTCATTTCTCATTTGGACTCACCTCCCTAACTGATCTTCCTATCTCTAGTATCTCCCTCCAATCCAGCCTACAGAGTACTGTTAGACTAATCTTTCCAGCTGGCATATGTGAGCATTTATACATAAAATGCTGCTTAAATTCCTTTGGAGTTACCTTTCAGTTACCAGCTTAATATACTCCTGGCATTACAAGCCCTTTTATGATTGCTCTCTGCCTACCTTTCCTGCAATTGGCCATAATGTACCTACTGTTACAGTCATACTTAATTGATGACACTTCTAAACATGTAAGTTTCTTCCACAACACCATCTCTTCACACATGCTGGTTGCTCTAATTTACCCAGCCTTGTCAGTCGGGCTAATTCTTATTCAGTGATCAAGATTCAGTACAAAAGTTACCTCCTTTGTGAAAACCATCTCTGACCCCCAATGATAGAGTTAAATACCTCCCCTCTCTAATCCCACTGCTTATCAAACATAGTTATATTATAGCACTTATCCTATATATATATGTGTGTGTGTATATCTATATACACACACATATACACACATCTATCTCCTCTACCTATGAGTTTCTTGAGGAAAAGAAACACGATTTATGCATCTTTGTATTCTCAGTGCCTGGAACATCAGTTTATGGAATAAAAACAACAAAAAATAGCTGATGTTCAACTTTTAAGAAGCCATTGCTTTATATCTAAAATATACTATGCATACTTTACATTTAGAATCAAATCCATAGAAAAAAACATCGTACCCATCCCATTTTTCAGTGGTGAAATGGCCTCTGTATTCTCCCTCGGAACACGCAGGGCATTAGTATCTATGTAATAGGTGGGACCACCTTGTTTGCCTTTATCACCATCTATTTCCATCAATGTACTTCCATCATCTCTTTCTACCACCATACCAATAGCGGTAGGGAAATCCACCTGTAAGAGTCAAAAACATTATTTACAAATTTTACCTGCTTTTACCAAGGAGTCATTTCCACCAACTAATGTCTTTTACCATATTTGAGTCAGAATTTCCGTGTGAATTTAACTCTACATGAATGGCTCTTGCATATCCAATTAACTCTACCATTCCACTTACCTTGGGACAGTCCTCACCAGCATACCCAGCTCTCACAGTATAGGATCCAATGTCAAAAACAAGGGCTCCTACTTCATCTGAAAAGATGAAAAGATAATTAACATTAACGACTTACAAGTATCATGTGAAAATTAAGAGTACTTAATGTGCTTATATTCATATTATTACTAGCTTGAACCTAGTTTTAAATACACCTTAAAGATTCACTTAATTAAAATATAACAAGTCATACACAGTATATCGGGAGAGGTTCAATCAGGAAAGAGGTGGTACACTAAAATTAGGTAATTTAAGGAGAGTTTACTTATTAAAGGGTCTACTTACAAAAATACAGGCAAAATATAGGAAAACCAGAAAGGATAGTATGGTACCCTAGGACTAGTAATAACAGAACTCTGTTGCCACACTTAGAATTGAAGAAACACAGGGAAGGAACTGTTACCAGAACCCGGAGAGAGACTTGTATTGGGAGGGCATCAGACCTTCAGTTGAGGGATGGAATCAGCCTTGGCTGACCCTGAGGAAAAGGAACCAGACTAATACATTTGCCAACCTCTCTCCCCACTGGCTAGGGTGATCTTCGAATTTCTCACCCAAACTGAGCCACTTCTGAATGTGATAGGAGCCCCTATTAATAATTATACCAGGACAAGAGGCACAAAGCAGGAAGTATGGTTACCCTACCATTGGCCAAACCAGAGGCCAAGAAAGCCCACTGATGCAGTCTACAAGTGTCAGTCTTTAAGGGCACACAGAGGGTGGAAATGGGTGGAAAGTGGATCTGGAGGGGCAAAGGAAAGCTATCCAGTATACTAAGGTATACCATTTTTTTCATACGTTAATCAACATTATATTTCATGCAATTAGGGAAGAAACTTAGCAAAACCCCAAGAAAAATAAGGAACCTAAAGAATAAGAATTTAAGGTATAATAATATAGGCCAGGTAAAAATCATTAAAATGAAGGTATCATTAAAGTTTGCACATTTCACAGATTTGTAGGAGATAAAAGTTTAATACTGAGAGAGAAAGCTAGTATTTTTTTTCATATTCAAATTCAGAGAAAAGCCTCTAATTACACTTTAAAAATACTTCACCCAAAACAGCACGCCTCCTAAAACAAAGCACTTGGGTTTTCTAGGCACTGATTTTTCAAAGAAGGATTTTTTCACTCAGTCATTAAAAATAATAAAGAAATACTACTTAGCTCAATTAAATTGACAAAAATTAGTAAGGCTGATAAGACCAAGTATTGTCAAAGATGTAGAAAAAGAGGAGCTCTTACACATTTGCTAGTAAAGTTGTAAACTGGGACTTCCCTGGTGGTCCAATGGTAAAGAATCCGCCTTCCAATGCAGGGGATGCAGGTTCAATCCCTGATCGGGGAACTAAGATCCCACATGCTGCGGGGCAACTAAGCCCACGCGCCACAACTACTGAGCCCATGCGCCTCAACTAGAGAGCCTGCGTGCCGCAAACTACAGAGCTCTGGAACCCACGCTCTGGAAGCCGCACACCACAACTAGAGAGAAGCTCACGCGCCGCAAAAAAAAAGTTGTAAACTGATACAACCACTATGAGCAATTTAGTCATATCTACTAAAGTTGAAAACGTGCATACATAGAAATTACACTGATGTCTTCTCTAGAGAAACTCTCTCACGTATATCACAAGGAGACATGTAAGAGAATGTTCACTGGCTATGTGATCTCAGGTGATTTACTAACCTCTCTGCCTCACTTTCCTCATGTGTAAAATGTGCATAATAGTCGCTATCTTGCAGGATGCTAGAAGTATGGAAGCACTTAGAACAGCACCTGGTAAATAATAAGCACAATAAGTGGTAGCTGCCATTATAATTATTATCATCACACTGCTTGCAACAGGAAAAGGTAGAAAGATTAAATGGTCTCTCAGTAGGAAAATAAACTACAGTTTATTCATAGAGTGAAATACTACATAGCAGTTAAAAAAGGTCTAGATCTACCTGTATTAACATGGATAAATCTCAAAAGAATTAAGTTTAAAAAGCTAGTTACTATGCACACATATTTTGATACTACTTAATTCATTATGGATTCACACACACTTAATAAAAGTATAAAAATATGCATAGGGTTGGGGAATATTACATACCAACTTCAGGTCACTGGTAACCTCTAAGGAGGCAGAGAAGAGGAATCTATATCAACAATATAGATTTTATCTATATTGTTGATTTCAACAATATCAATTTAATTTCGTAAAATATCTGAGGCAAATTTGACAAAACATTACATTTATTTAATCTCAGTAGTGAGTACAGAAGTATCATATTAAACTTACATATACTTTATTTTTTAATGTTTAAAGTATTTCAAAAACTAAAAAAACAATTTTTAAAATAAAGATCAATTATTACACTACAATTATCACAGTTGAGAGATGGTGTCTTTACAGCATAGTGATCTCATTTTTATTGAAATAAAATGAAGAGCCACCTATGTTTGAAAGGAAGTTTCTGTATTTGTTACATTTCCCAAAGTAATCAACTTTTCTCTATACAATCTCTGATCCAAATTATTTTGTCTGAAAGAAAAGGTCCTTAAAAGCAGAACACTGTATTTGTTTTCACCACAGCATGTAAACTCAGGTACAAACAGTAAGGATTGTATACCAATGACATGAATTGGTAAATTCTAACACTTTGATTAACCAGAATGTTGGGTAAAGAAATATCCTAACTAAATGAATTAATTGCTTGGTTAACCAAAATTTTCTATTCCTGTTCTCAAGGAGCAACCTTTTGCCTTGCACCAGGGCTTTTAACCTTTTCTGTTCCATGGACCCCTTTGACAATGATCAAGGCTGAAATTCATATGTTGAAGTCTTAACGCCGAGTAACTTAGAATGTGACTGTGTTTGGAGATAAGGTCTTTAATGAGGTGATTAAATTAAAAGGAGATCATTAGGGTGGGCCCTAATCCAATGACTGATATCCTTACACGAAGAAGAAATTTGGACACAGATATGTGCAGAGGGAAGACCATGTGAAGACACAGGGAGAAGACGGCCATTGAAAGCCAAGCAGAAAGGCCTCCAAAGAAAACAACCCTGTCAACACCTGATCTCAGACTGCTAGCCTCCAGAACTGTGAAAAAATTAATTTTTGTTGTTTAAGTCACCCAGTCTGTGGTACTTTGTTATGGCAGCCCTAGCAAACTAATACAGACAGCTTAGGACACTTATGAATGTCGTCTTAGAATGTTTTCAAATAGACTATAAAAGAAACTCATTAGAATAAAATTCAGTTAGTTATATCCATGGACTCCTTAGGGAGGCCAAGGACTCCATGTCAGGAGCCCCGCCTCTAACTTACCCTTTCTTAGGTAACCTGCTCCACTCTGACAGCCTCAATTTCTACCTAAACAGCGGTACTTCCAATCTCAAATCTCTCTCTCAAGCCCTCACCTTCAACCAGATCCGGATCTCAAACTTCTTACTGTACATCGCTTCCACCTGATGTCCCAGGGGTACCTCAAGTTCAACATACCTGAAGCACTGTCTCCTTGTCCCCATCCTGCCTAATCTAATCTCAGCTGTGCTTATCACAGTTAGTGGCTCCAGTCATCAGAGGCAAAAATCTTCCTGAACACCTTCACATTTCATATCCCTCATCAAGTTCTGACAAATATTTCTGCTAAATATTTCTCAAATCCCTTCTTCTTTAATACCATTGCCACTGCCTTGAGTCAAGCTCTTATCTCAACCAGGAATTACAACTCCCTACAGGTATTGTGCTTCCATCTTTACTGTCTCAATCCACCTTTCAAACTGCTGCACTGTGATCTTTCAAAACTGTAACTGAACATTTTGGTACATAAATCCTTCAATGAAAAGAAAAGGGAGAATCATTCAGTGGTTTTCCATCATCCCAAGATAAAATTCAAATTATTCTACCCAGGTGATATTCAAGACCTAGCATAATCTGGCAGCAGTCTCTCCTCCCACCTCATACACTACCATTACTGAAGAGTATGTTGTCTCCTAAACACACCATCTACTCTGCATATGCTGTCCCTCTCTATTCTTCTTTCATCATCCTCATAACCTCCTTTGTAAAGTCCCTTGACTCCTCCACATTGAGTTAATAACTTTTTTGTCTGCGCTACCTTTGTATCTTCTACATATTGTCATTATTGAACATACTTCACTGAATTTATCATCCATATAAGACACTACAAACTATAAGATGCACCATTAGTTCACGCACCGCTAGGAGAAAAACATGCTGCCACACCATCAATAATATTCCAACTTCAGCTCTTTAAATGTGTGTGTGTGTGTGTGTGTGCGTGTGTGTGTCTGGGGTGGAATGTACAACTAAAAATAAATGAAATATGGTGTCTATTTATTTGACTGACTCACCTACAAGACTGCGAGTTTCTTGAAGGCAGAAGCTATACTTTGCACATAGCAAGCACTCAAAATTTTTTTGTGTGAAAAGAAAAATCTAACAAATCAGTTATTTTCCTGTCTTAATCAGTGTGGTAAACTGGACATAGTAGAATTTTAATTTGAGGAAGACTCTTGATTCTCAGAATTTGGAAACCCTTTCACAGTAAACCCTTTGGAAAATGTGACCCACTATAAATACTGGCCATACAGTAGTAGCTCAAACACAAAATCATACACTTATTTTTGTGAGTTTTATATACTTTATATGTGAAATAGGCTTTAAGATATATTCCTCTACATAAGCAAATGAGAAACAGGATGTTTATTCTGAATACCTAAACCATACATGAATATGTTGTGGTTCTCCATACTTGAAAAATGGCTTACGGAGAAACAATCAAAATCTTTTTATTTTTAATTTTTTTTTTATGGGGAAGGGTTTTACTGAAATGCCTTTTCTTTTCCTGCTCCCCACTTACTAGAAAGTTATGTAACTCTGGGCTGGTTAACCTCTTCTACACCTCATTTTCTTCTTTAATAATATGGGGATAAGTAGTACCACCTCCAGTGGTTGTTGTGGATTAACTGACCTAATGCATGTATTAAATGCAATGCATGAAAAGCCTCTGGAACAGTTCTTGGTACACAGTATGCACTCAATAAATGTTAACTGTTGGCATTATTAGTATCCATTTCTATGGTAGTCACATTTAACAATGCCTTGTAAGGAAATACTCAGTGGACAGCCTTTAGGTTCTTGGATCAGTGAACCTGAAAGTCAAGAGTCAGCAGCCTCCATGAGGCAAAGGCACACAGATCAAGTCTTTCTGTCAGGATTACATCTTCAGATGGGGAAGAAGTAAATCATGAAGATCCACTAGGCTTTCTCCAAAGTAAAACTAGAAAACTACTGACTCTCACATTTGAGAAATCCAAACCAAAAGCATATATGGAGAAGGAGAGGGTGAGGGTCAGCGTGTCGCCTGAGTAGAGACTCAAACTTCACTCCAAAACCACTAAAAACTTTGAAAACCTTATTTTCATCTCCTACCTATAAAATGCCATCTGCTTCTGAATGCAACAATAACAAAAGCAACACTTTGGGTTCGTCTCTTTCTTCCCTAACTCATCAAACACAACACAAAGCATGAATCATATACATCAGTGCTTCATCTAGGTATCTTGCAAAAACGGAGGCTCTGACAGTAGATTTAGAGTGGGGCTTGAGAGTCTGCATTTCTAACGAGCTTGCAGGTGAGGCCGATGCTGCCGATCCCTGGATCATACTTTGAGCAGCAAGTGAAGTATTATCCCACTTAACCTTCACAACCACCCCAATGGGTAGCAACCATCATTCCACAAAAGAGGAGCCTGAAGCTGGGAAAAGTTAAGTAACTTGCCCAAGGCCAATGAGCTTACTAAATGGTGAGCCTGATATTCTAACCCCGGTCTGTGTAGTCCCCAGGCCCGTGGTAATCGTTCACTACACCGCAGCCCACCCAACCGTAACCATCCTTCAATTACATGTGTTCCTAAATTAAGCCGGAGCAGACCCGCCCACAGGTAACTCCGGAGCATCCACAGTCAACAAATAGGCAAAAGTCACTGAAAGGCGTGATGCAGAGTGAGCGCGGGGCGCGGATACAGAGGAGGCTGCATCCTGAGTAACCGCCACTCCTTCCATCAGTTCCACTCCTCGGGGCTCGCTCTGCCATCTCCGGGACGCCGGGGAAACCTTCAGTCCACGCCAGCGAACTGCCAGGACCTCCCAAGTTTAAAAACATGCGAGCGCACACACGCCGACAGAGCCGGCTGTGAGAGAGGGGACCCCGGGGCCCGTCACCCCAGCCTCGGCTCGCCGGGCCGGGCCCCCGAGAGGAGCTGCCCGCCCATCCCCGGGGCGGCGCGCAACCTCGAAAGCCGGCTCCTCCGCGGGCCGAGGCTGGAAGGGGCCGCAGGGGGCGGCGACTCCGGGTGCCTGCGGCGCTCGCTGAGCCGGGTGGGCTCCAGGGGCGGGCAGAGCGCGGGGCGGGGATGGGGCGGGGAGGCCGGGGTCCCGAGAGGGGGAGACCGGAAGGGCCGCCGGGGAGGAGAGGGGAGGGCTGGGGGCGGCGGTTACAAACCCCACGCGCTAAAAAGGCGCGCTCTCTCCATCGGCGGCGCTCACTCACCTCCCCCGTACACCCCGCCGCTCATGGCTGCTATCGACGCGACTCCTACGCTAAAGGCCACCCGGCGAAGTGACTGCAACGGCCGCGACTGCTGGTCCGGAGAAGCGCTGGTACCCGACTCCCTTAACTTCCACTGCCACCCCCCTCAGGCAACAAAGCGGCGTCCACACACCCCGGCGCGCAGTCACACTTGCTGTCTCCCCATATCAGCCAATCACGAGAGGCCCGACTACGCTTCAGCCAATCAGAATGAGGCTGTGCTGCATCCCTGCCGCGGCACCGCCAGTTTAGCCAATCGAAGGCAGCTATGGGGGCGGGGAGAGGGGGAAAGCGACGGAAGGAGGGAAGGAGTTGGGTTGCGGAACTGGGGGGGCGGGGCTTTTCTAGTGGGCGGGAAAGTGGGGCGGAGGGAGCAGGAGCGGGAGGAGGAAGGCCGAAGGCAAGAGTCGGGGGCGGGCCTAGGGGTGTGGCTGGGTGCGGAGGAGCTGTGGGAATCCGGTAGAGCGAGGTAAACCTCTGGAAAACAGTCTGGAATTTGAGAAGATGTCTCCACGCAATAGTTTCGACGGTTCTGGATTGTAGTGAATGAAGGATTTTTTTTTTCTGAAAAAGTATTTTCAACTAACTTATGTTGAAAAAATTAAATGTTATGTTCCACTTCGGGGTAGGAGGCACCAGTGAATCGTACAAACCAATAGGACCCAGAAATTTTAACAAAGGTTATTAATAATTAAAAGAAGAAGGAGATGATACAGTATCCCAGCTAAATTTAGGTAGCACTTAGAAACATATTTTTTTAAGTGTCATCAATTTCTTTTATCCTGTGAGACAGGTATAAAGCAATGTAATCAATCCTCATCCAAGCGAGCACCTAGTCCTAAATACATCTCAGGACGGTCTGCTCTTAGTCCCCTATGTCTCCCAGCCCAGTCCAGATGACCGTTCTCTCTCCCCTGGATTACTGCAACAGCTGGTCGCTTGCCTCTTGGCCACACTGCAGGCAGCCTGATCTGTAAAAATGCCCAAATCATGATCATGTCCCTCCAACTAAAACTCCTAGATCGGTTGTATACCCTTGTGGGTTGAGAGCCATTGTTTCTTATTTTTTAATAAATTTATTTATTTATGGCTGCGTTGGGTCTTGCTGCCCGCGGGATGCGCCTGGATAGCCATTCTTAAATTGGTTTGTCTAGAGTCTAGACATATAGGTAGTTCTTAACCTTAAGAACAATTGAATAAAACCCCATCAGTCTCTGCCAGTAGCGCGGCAGAAAGTGATAGAAGGGTGGGGAACAAGGCTAGTGAGAAAACCCTTTCCTATTCACTTAGCAGTATAGTCTCAGTATCCCTGATCATTTAGAAACTCCGTTTACCCAACGAGATAATGCAGAAGTCAGCAAACTATGACCCCAGAGCCAAATCCAGCCTGCTTTTGTGTGTGTGTGGTTTTTTGTTGTTGTTGTTTTTAATTTTTTACAAAAAAATTTTATTGAAATATAGTTGATTTACAATGTTGTGTTAGTTTCAGGTGTACAGCAAAGTGATTGTTACACATGCATATACAAATGTATATACAAATGTATACATATTCTTTTTTTACATTCTCTTCCATTGTAAGTTATTACAAGATATTGACCATAGATAGTTCCCTGCTTTGTTTTTGTATGGCCAGTGAGCTAAGAATGATTATCACATTAAAATTTTTTAAAAAATATTTTTAAGAAAAACATTTTGTGATATTTGAAATTCACATTTCTGTGATAATAAGCTAAGTTTTACTGGAACACAGTTGTTTACTGGAACACATTTATGGCTGCTTTTGCTCTGTAAGGGCAGAGTTGAGTTTTACTACAGAGGCCATGTGGCACACTAAGCTGGAGGATGTATTTACTGTTGGATCCCTTATAGAGTTTACTGACCCCAGAGACAGTGCATGTAACACATCTACCACAGTGCACCAAGTACTCTATGTTAACTGTGGGCCCCATGATTACAGTTCTCACTGTGGATACATAACAAATCCCCCAAATAATTCTATTTCCACTCTATGTCTTTATGTTGTGTTAGACTAATAAAGCTGATGAGTTGCAAAATGAATAAAATATAAAAACTATTACTTTGGTAATAGCTAAATATTGAAGAGATACTATTTTTGTTTATAATACACAATAATCCATTTTTATCAATTTACCATTTAAACACATAGTAATTCATACATAGCAATTTAAATAGATTATATATATTGATATCTCTCATCAGTACTATCTCTAACATCTCCCATGGAAATAAGATACCATCTGGGTTGAAAAAGAGTGAAATATTTGTCCCACTAGTTCAGAGTGCATCAGAAAACAAAACAGTTCTGCAGGGTTAATGAGGACCACACCCCTAGCCTCCAGGGAGGTCTGAGATTCTGTGACTGTCCCCTCCCACAGAGAACACACTGGAGTGCTGGGGACTCTTCAGTCTGACAGCACAAAGAGACAGCTTGAGAAAATACTGAAAAGTCATGGTTAGATGTTTTTACTTAAAGTGTTTTGCTTCATTTGATAATTTGGAAAGATATTAGAAAACAGATCAGCACAATGAATGTAGCCGACATTTTATAGTAACTTTAAATGGACTACAGTCTATAAAAAATTTTTGAATCACTATTTTGAACACCTGAAACTAATATATCGATAATACTGTAAATCAACTGTACCTCACTTTAAAAAAAAAAGAAAACGGATCATTCGTAATTTCAGGTCAGCTTTTTCTCTTGATGTATCGGGTGGACACATTGCTTTATAAACCACTTGAAATACACTTCAAATGAAATGAACTTCAGAGTACATTTGATGTCAGGATTAATCACGTTAGTGCAGATAAAGGGGCACAAGTAAGCCTTTCATAAATTTTAATCAGCAAAAAATGTAATAGGGCAATAAAATTATTGGCCCTAAAGCACTAAATTGCTGGAGGAAGGGACTTTTGAGAAAGGAAACCTATTCAGCATCCTAAGGGAACTGTGCATCCTCAGTAATAATGACATTATTTCCTCTGAGGCAAGACTTATACCATGGCAGCTTGTTTTCTGCCATTCTTCCATAATTAGAAAACTGGTGGAATATACATTAAAAGAAAAATACTGAACCAGCAGAATCTATTTTACAAAATATAAAATATCTGAGAGATTTTTTTGCATTAATATTTCTCCTCTATAGCCTATAGTTTCTCTAAAGTCTTGACTCAGCCTACGTTATTGTTACTGATAGCTAGTCAGATCAAACAACAACAACTCAAGGTTATTGTCTGTATGTCAGTTCTCAAGGGCATAATATACCAAAACAATCAATGCTTGCAATTTTCCTGCCTGAGCCAGCATATTCTGTATGTCAACCTAAAAATAAAAGGTATTGAAGTAACATGTATGTAAACATCTACCCACAGTAGACTCAGTGGTTGACTCTGAATCCAGATCTATAGAAATAAGTGCCCTTTCAGAAATCCTTTGTAATCTCTGAGCATCAAGAATTTCCTGTGTATTCGGTGCAACCCTCGGTTTTGCCTCGCTGAGTCGCTGGTCTTCTATTATTGTAACACTGCACCAGAAAGCGTCTGATGCTGCATCCTCGCTCCTTCTTTTAACCAGCTCTGTCAGAATTCAGATCAGAGCAGTCATTACAAAATGTTACTGCTCTTGTCCTCTGTCTTAGCCTTTAACGAGCTTAGAGTTGAAAAAGAGAATTGCAACTGTTATTAATGCAAGTTAGGAAACACATTCAAGGGATTATCATCTGTTAAGAATAACACAAAAATTTATGTACATTTAGAATTATTTCATGCTGCAAAATACATGACATTAGCAATTATGAAAAAGAACTTTCAATGTAAACATTTTTGTGTGGATATGTGTATATAGAAAGAGTCATCGTAAGTACCCTCCTCTTTTTATAGAAGCTCCAAAAATAAAACACTCATGCAAGCACTACTGAGATAAAGAATGAATATCTGGAGTCTAGAATTTTTTACCAATAGACCTATGATCAGTCAGATTCATCTGTTTGCCATTAGAATAGTAAGAGATCTGCTCACCATTTCAAATAATATGACCTAGATATACAAAGAAGCAAATGAAATTATATTTGATCATAGCTGGTACCTTTATAACACAATAATTGGTTGGTTATAGTGTTAACAATGTGATCCTGAAAAGACAAAGAAGTAAAGCAGATGAAGTGCTAGATGCTCTCTGGATTTTATGTCTTTACTATTTCATTATCACTTTAAAATCTCTTTGTTCATTTGATATAGCTCTTGTGAGATATCACAACGAGTAAACGATGTCAGCATTTAATCGATTGGTACCATAAAGGGGTACTATGCTGCCGTGGGTTGCTTTGGGGCAACTCATGGGCATCCCACTGATCTAGGACAGTGCCAACACCGTGTTATGGGACTGTTACACAGCCCAAGGAGCAACGGTGAATGGAGTCCGAAGTTCATGCTCCTGTATTGCTTCATTAGAACAATTGAAACCATTTTGGAATCAGAAGAATTTCATCTGCCATATGATAATAATGACTATAAATTACTGACCTCCTAATACATGCTATCATAGGAAACGTGCTTTATATATAATATTTTCCATGTAATCCACACAACATCCCCATGAGGGTTTTGCATAAGAGGCCCAGAGTGTCAGCAAGTTGCCCAATATCACACAGCTATTGAAAGAGTCAGGATTTGAAACTACCAAGCATGCTGTTCCTACTTCCTAAGATACCTTTTTCTTTCTACTTCCTCTACACTTTCAGTAAAGTTTTATTACATATATATATATTTTTTAATCAAAATGTACGAAAAGAAATGTCTCTCTCCTACCTGTGTCCCTAGCTGCCAATTTTCCTCTTCAGAGATGTTCTATGCTTCTACAAGTAATTATGTAAATATATTCCCCCCCCCCATTTTTCTGATATAAATGGTAATTCACATTACGCTAGTGGGTTTTAAAAAGCATTCTCCTTGGAAACTAATTTTAAAATGTTTACTTTTTAACATTTTTATTTTAAAAAATTTAGTGGATAGCCTATACACTTGGCTAGAAACTGAAACAATACAGTAAAGTCCCCTACATACGAACCCTCAACTTGAGAACTTTAAAAGATTCAAACATGCATTCGCATGTCCAATCATGTCCAATAGTTAGTTCACGTGTCTGGCATACACTGTCATGTGTGTGCATCTTCTACAAGTGGTTGTGCTTTTGTATACTTTACTATACAGTACTGTATAGAGTACAGTAGTACAGTATCTTTATTTTAAGGCCAGGGTGTCCGGAAGCAAGGGTGAAAGCAGCAGTGAAGTAGCTGGTACTGCTAAGAAGCGCCAGGAATTGGACACCCAGAGAAAGGACAAAGAGAGACAACAGGAAAAAGAAATAACTGAAGAACTGAAGGATTCTTGATGCAGGAAATGGCAAGGGGATTTTTTTATTTGAGGAGGCACTGTTAGTTTTTGAGGCACGGGACCCGAACGTAGAATGGTACACGAAGGTTGCAACAGCCGTTCAGAATGCAATCCAGTGCTACCGTGTCATCTATGACGAGAAAAAAAGAGCTACTACCCAGACATCACTGGATCGTTTTTTCAAGAGAGATAGAATTGAATCCAGCAAGGAGCCAGAACCTGTGCCATCAACGTCAGGCGTGACTGAAAGTGCAGCTTGCCCTCCGTCTCCTATTGCTGACGATCCTTCACCTCTACCATCTCCCACCTCTTCTCCCTCCTCCAGTCAGTAACTCTTCTTACCTGCTCACTCGATGCCAGCCCCTGTATGCCAGCTGTTGTACTGTACTACTGTACTTTTCAAAGTACTGTACTGTAAGATTAAAAATGCTCTCTTTATTTTTTGTGTTTGTTTTTTACATATTATTTGTTTGAAAAGTATTATAAACCTATTACAGTACAGTGCTATATAGCTGACTGTGTTAGTTGGGTACCTAGGCTAACTTTGTTGGACTTAACGAACAAATTGGACTTATGAACGTGCTCTCAGAACGGAACTCATTCGTATGTAGGCGAGTTACTGTACAAAAGAGTGAAAAGCAAGTCTCTCTCCCTCCAGTCCTTGAAATTTTTCAATTCTTCCCACCAGACTGAACCACTTTCACCAGTTTTTTAATTTTATTAATTTTGGCTGTGTTGGGTCTTCGTTGCTGGGTGCGGGCTTTCTCTAGTTGCAGCGAGCGGGGGCTGCTCTTCCTTGTGCTGCGCGGGCTTCTCATTGCGGTGGCTTCTCATTGCGGAGCACGGGCTCTAGGCGCACAGGCTTCAGTAGTTATGGCACAAGGGCTCAGTATTTGTGTCCTGCGGGCTCTAGAGCACAGGCTCAGTAGTTGTGGCGCACAGGCTTAGTTGCTCCGCGGCATGTGGGATCTTCCCAGACCAGGGCTCGAACCCGTGTCCCCTGCGTTGGCAGGCGGATTCCTAACCACTGCACCACCATGAAAGCCCACCAGTTCCTTTTGTAAGCTTCTAGAGATCATCTTTTCAAATAAAAGCATACATTTGTATCCCTTCCCCCACTATATTTTGTTTATTTAGATAAGCAGTAGCATATTGAACACATTGTTTTGCACCTGACTTCTTTCACTAAACCATAATACCTTGAAGATCATTCCGTGTTAGTTTGTATACTATCTTTTAAATTTAAACATCAGACAGAATTCCATTACATGTATACAGCATAATTTATTTCACCAGTTCTCTATACATGGACATTTACGTTCTTTCTAGTCTTTTGCTAGTGTGAAGAATACTGCAATGACTATCCTCTTCTGTGTGCATATGTGAGAGAGCTTTTATGCAGGATGAATTCTCAGAAGTGGAATTGTTGAGTCACAGGATATATGCATTTATTTCAATGGTCATTGCCAAATTACAGAGGTTGTACAATTTACATTCCCTCACTAGCATGTTCAGAAGTACACTTTTTCATCCAAACCTCACCAACACAGAACGTTATCAAACTTAGGTCAAGATGGAGTTTTTATAAAAGATGTTTCATTCATTCACTAGCTGTTTAGGTAGAGCTCCTGATTTTACTGATTGAATCTACTGATTCATGGTATACCAGACCCAGGAGTACATTCAAGGGACTCCAGACTGTGGATGACAAAAGAAAGGTGAACCTTTGATCAGCTAGTTTATTGGATACCTACTCTAAGCCAGGCACCGGGAATACAGGGAGAAGTGAGCCTGGGTTCTCCTCAGGAACTGTAACTGTTCCCACTTTTGGTGAAAACGGCTGCAAACACATTCCAGTTGCTACTTGGAGAATGGATGCCCAAGTTCATTTAGGCTTAGACCTCCAAAGCTTGAGAAGTGGTGGGTGGTGGTTCTGCAATTTTTTCATTTGAAGTCTTTTATCTTCACTCTGGCATATGAATAAGACAGTTGCAAACAAAAGAGAAGGCATTTGGCACACCTCATAGGTGGTACTCACATTTTAATTGCAGGGTGCTCTGTATCTCCAGCCAGGGAACAGTCTATAAGGTTTGTTTTATTTTGTTGGTAGGTGGGGAGAGGGTATTTCTTTTGTTCTTTTTTTGGGTGGTAGGGGAAGGATATCAAAGTTTTTTTTTTTAAATATGAGAAACAGAGGAATTATTAATTATAAAATCATCAGTATTTGCAGATGATTCTAATAAATGCCATCTTCCAGCTCTAAACTGACTACACAAAAGGCTTTATTTTGTGGAAAATTATTTTAATCATTAGATATGTAAAATAATAAGCCGAATGTTTAGTTTTTAACAGATATCTGGTCAAAATGGATATCCTTCCCTGTTAGGGTATACTTGAGAGTGCAACAGTTATAAATGCACCATATATTTATAATCTTTTTTTAAATTGAAGTATAGTTGATTTACAATGTTGTGTTAGTTTAAGGTGTACAGCAAAGTGATTCATATATACATCTATCCATTCTTTTTCAGATTCTTTTCCTATGTAGGTTATTACAAAATACCGGGTATAGTTCCCTGTGCTATACAGTAGTTCCTTGTTGGTTATCTGTTTTATATATAGTAGTGTGTATATATTAATCCCAACCTCCTAATTATTCCCCCCCCCCCTTTCCCCTTTGGTAACCATAAGTTTGTTTTCTATGTCTGCGGGTCTATTTCTGTTTTGTAAATAAGTTCATTTGTATCTTTTTTTTTTTTTTTTTAGATTCCACATATAAACGATATCATATGATATTTGTCTTTCTCTGACTGGCTTACTTCACTTAGTATGATAATTTCTAGGTCCATCCATGTTGCTGCAAATGAGGAAAGCCTATATTTAAACTTACCATTATGTTTGTTGATTTCTGATTTAAAAAATCAAAAAGTGCCCATAATCCAGATGGAAACACCCAATCGTTGAAGAATTTGAACATAAAATTAGGTCGTAATTAGCCTATTATGTGTAATCTATACTATAAAAAATACTATGATTTTTGAGTCCAGCCTTTCTTTCCCACCCCTCCTGTTACCTCATATAGCTTCTATAGAATCACATTACACTACTCTTGAGAGTAGTGAGATTACTCACCTTGGTTACCAACTGTCAAACTTTGATAAACTTACACAGGGATTAAAAGGCTGCTGATTTTACTGTTTGTAGCATCAGTGCTGCACCAAATCCAGGAGTATTTTTTGGGGACTCTAGACTCTGGGCAACAAAAGCAAGCAGAATAACTTACAAGCTGAACCTTTGATTATTTCATGTTGTTCTGTCAGCCGTTAGAAGGATCAATGTCATTCCCACTGTGCCAGCTGGGCTATAGTAAGAAACAGAGACAGCAGTGCTCCAAGAACGTTTTTGGTGTCTATCCCCTGGGACATGTGAACAAGGAGATTCTGAAGGATTCAACACGATATCCCTTCTGGAAGGTTCTTGAGTAACACTTGACAGTAACAGTTTTAATTGTAATTGCTAGTTTGAAGCCTTATTTTAAAAACTTTACCTAAACTTGCTCTACTTCACATAGCTATCACTATGATCATAATCCCAACTATTCACTAATATTTATTGAGCTGTGTTTATTGCAAACTGCTGACCTTGAAGTTACAATAGGAATAAGGCAAAGAAAACCAGGAAAACAAACATATAGTGCAGATAAGTATTGAAAGGGAACACAGAGAAACAAAAATAGTTGTACATGACTAGCAGAGTTATGTGTACGTTTTTAAATGTTTTGTTTTGTGTCATAAATTTGTTTTAAACATTATTGGCTTTAACAACACATTTAAAATTTTACACTAGGAAAGTAGTTTTACAGTCCTAAATTGGGGTTTTAATTTCCAGGGTAACATTTTGGTACGTATTATTTCAGGGTTTTTTCCTTTGCTTATACTATCTCTTTATCTCTATAAAGATATAGATATAATTTATAAATAATTACAATATTTTAATATATAATTATATATAGTTACATATAATTTTATTTATATAATTTGACATATATAATATTTAATAAAGTAACAACATACTATGTAAGTTCACATTCTGTTCTGAAACATGCTTTTTTCACTTAATATATTTGGACAGGTTTCCACAATATCATATATAGATTTACATAATTTTAAAAAAATGATTGTTTTGGACTTCCCTGGTGGCACAGTGGTTAAGAATCCGCCTGCCAATGCAGGGCACACGAGTTTGAGCCCTGTTCTGGGAAGATCCTGCATGCCGCGGGGCAACTAAGCCCGTGCGCCACAACTACTGAGCCCACGTGCGCCTGGAGCCCGTGCTCAGCAACAAGAGAAGCCACCGCAGTGAGAAGCCCGCGCACCGCAGGAGTAGCCCCCGCTCGCCGCAACTAGAGAGAGCCCGCGTGCAGCAATGAAGACCCAACGCAGCCAAAAATAAATTAATTACTTAATTAAAAAAAAT
Source organism: Balaenoptera acutorostrata (assembly GCF_949987535.1). Lineage (NCBI taxonomy): Eukaryota > Metazoa > Chordata > Mammalia > Artiodactyla > Balaenopteridae > Balaenoptera > Balaenoptera acutorostrata. Next base: position 63,364,520 of record NC_080067.1, on the reverse strand, counting down.
ATTTCACTGTAGGGATAGTTCGTTATTTATTTAAGCAACTGCCTATTGATCGACATTTCAATTATTTCTAATGTTCTGCTGTTATAAATATTCATGTAGATCAAATGATAGTTTTATCTCCTATTATAGATACCTTGGATGTCTGTGTCATTGCATATTTGTGAACTGATTGATGTATACAAGTTTAAAATTTTTTTACGTTGACATTGATATTAATACATCAATCATTTTCTTTATAATTTTTGTACTTAGCATCACGCATAGAAAGGTGAATAAGGACTTCCCTGGCAGTCCAGTGGTTAAGAAGCTGCACTTCCAATGCAGGGGGCATGGGTTCGATCCCTGGTTGGGGATCTAAGATCCCGTATGCTGCATGGTGTGGTCAAAAATAAACAAATAAATAAATAAATAAAAAGATTCATTTAAAAAAAAGGTGTATAGCTACCAGGAACTGAGGTATTTTGTTGTCGTTTATTTGTTTTTCAGAAAATCTAGCCCTCTGCTGAATTCTCCAATATGTACTTGGATGGCCCTGCTCACCATTTTTTCATTTATATCAGGAAAACTGCTCAAAACCAAAGCAGGAAGGGGTAGCTGCTGCCCAGGACTCAGCCACCCTGCCCTGACTGTGCTCCGGCTGCTGGCAGCTGAGTTGATCTTCCGAGGCTCTGGCTGAACTCTATCTCCCGGCTAAATCCAAATTCTGACTGGCACACTGAGGCACACTGCTTGGGGTCCTGCCTGGCCTGGCTCTCCCCACTCCGGCTTCCCTTGATTCTGCCTGTGCCCCTGGCTAGCCAGGCACAGCTGAACTCCCAGGGTGCCAACCTCAATGGTCTTCCTGAACTCTATACTTGCTCACGCCTTCCAAACTAGTCTCACACCCTTGGCTGCAACTTTTTAACTCCTGACCTGCCTTGTTTGTTGTGTGGTCCCCAGCTCTGAAAGGCTAACAGAACAAATGCCGAATGAAACTCCTCTTCAAATAGTTCGCAGTGTATGGAGTTTGCAATGATGCATATTTGTTACTCAAGGAAAAAAAAAATCCATTAAGTAGGAAAAATCCAATTAGCCCTCTGCAGACAATGCCTCACACACACTTTCAGATATCTAAAGTAAATCATAGCATACTCCTAATACCATCCACAAAGAGATCTGGGGCGGGAGGGGGAATGCCAAGGGAGAGAGGTGAGGAGGACATATATATATGAAGGAAGTTAACTCTTACAATTAGCTATATTCTAATGAAAATAAACTGATTCGGAAGACCTAGAAGATGACACTACAGCATAATAATTTATAAAACAGTGTGGAATTTTCAGTAAACTTTAAAAAATACTCTTTCTTGAAGTTTATGAGAATTTATTGTCACAAGTTGTTTTCTTGCTCTAAGAATTCATTTTCTGATAAACTGTACAGAATATCTTGTAAAAAATAAACCCATGGAATAGTATTTCTAAAATGCAGTAATTCTTTTATCCTCTCTTTTGTCATTTATAACTCTTTCTTTGAATCTTTCGAAGAATTTCCAATTTTCTTTGTAGACTGACAAAAATAACTTCAAATCACCTTGGAATCTGTGTATAAGCATAGGATCATGGCATTTCTTTCTGAGAGAATTTGTCTATTACTTCTATTAAATTTTAAAGATGAGGAATAACAAATGATAATCCCTCATTTTTTTGCCACCTAACTCCAGCCCTTGTTTTCTTGCCTTTTCCTGACATTGGAATGTCAGAGCCTGGATTTCCCTTAATCATGTCTTTAGATTAGTTTTCTATTACTGCTGTAACAAGGTATCACAAAATTAATGGTGTAAAACAACACAAACTTATTCTCCTACACTTCTAAAGGTCGGAGGTCCAAAACTGAATCTTAGGGAGAATAAATCAAGGCATTCACAGGGCTGTGTTTCTTCTGGAGGCTCAAGGGGAGAACACATGGCTTGTCCTTCTCAGCTTTAGAGGTTTCCTGCAACCCTTGGCTCGTGGTCCCACATCACTCTGTCTTCTGCTTCTGTCAACACATCCCCTTCTCTGAGTCTGACCCTCCTACCTCTGTTTTATAAGGACTCTTGTGATTTTGTTGTGCTCACCCAGATAACCCAGGATAATCTCCCAGTATCAAGGTCCTAACCTTAATCACATCTGCTAAGTCTCTTTTTTTTTTTTTTTTTTAAATAACATGAAGCAATAGGAAGAAGAGGTGACACATAAATTTGGAATAGTATGGCGATCAGAATAAGATAAAACAAAATATGAGTTTGCAAGTGTTTAACACACGTGTTACGTGCTGATCATATGTCAGAAATAGATGCTGAGGAATACAGTAAACAAAATAGATAGAAATCCCTGTTCTCATGAAATGTACATTCTAGTGATTATCTTAATGATTTACTATAGGATAGTTCAAACTACATGACATTAACAGGCATAATGATCAATTGTGATTTTCTGGGTAGCAGTGTATGAAACCTTTAAAAGTTCTAAAAAAAAAAAAAAGGAAATTAAACATGCTTACATTGGCTCATTCAGATAATGTGTTGTTTAAATGCTTAATGGCTAAATATTCCAAAGGCAGGGTGTTCAGATCCCAAGCTAATCATTAAAAGTTAATACTTTTTATGTTGACATGATTGTTATTGAAAAGTGTACTATTTTTGATGGGAGGCAATGTAATTTCAAAACCAAATCAACATATTTGTAAGCTGGTATTGTATTGAACTGAAATCTGACGATAATGAGGTAGCCCAGGAGAAAAGTGAGTTCTTTGCATCATTTGAAGCCTTGTGTAATTAATAGGATAGCTAAAATTGACTTTTCTTTTTTTTTTTTTTTTTTTTTTTTTTAGGGTGGGTGCTTTTTACCCAGTAGCACCTAGGCCCCTGGATATGAATGCTTTCAAGTTAAGTCACTATTCTTTTTTTTTTTTTTTTTTTCCCACAGACACACACTGTATTTTATTTTTACAAGAGATAAATAGACTGACACCAAGCATTGTACATGGATGACCACAACAAAAGCAACAATGATTGCAATTACCAAACATGAAACACACTCATACTATGTCATAATATTGACATTCAGTCCAGTAATCCTCCACTGTAACAGCTCCTTTACTTTGCAGTGAAAATTGATTTGTATATTCTTTGCCTCTGAGTCCTTGTGGGATTTTTTTTTTTTTAATTCAGACAGAAAGTCACAAAAATTATACTCATCCTCATCAGTTCACTCAGTCCCATGTAATTAATTTTTTTTTTCATCTTGATCTTTTGTTAGCACTTTTATGAGTTCATCAGTTTTTCATTAGAGTTCTGAAAATGCTTATTCATTCAGTTCAGCAGTACAGTCAGTTACCAGAAACCTGTACTTGTCAGAGTCTTTTCCATGAATTTCTTGAAGATGAAACCCTTTTATAGGAACATACTTGCAAAATCATCAGAGTACACCCAGAACTGTCTGTAAATGACAGAAGACTTAAAAATGACCATGGTTAAAGATTTGATGAAAGTTCATAATAATGCAGTTGACAAGAAAATTAGTTATTTCTGAGATATACATTTTAAAGTAATAACTAGGATTATTACTTATAACCTTATACCAGAACATATAAGATTTTTAGAAGTTTCCTGTAATGTCTGAAACATTTATATTAACATATTTCCATACATATTTCCATACAAATACAAATATAAGATTTTTAGAAATTTCATGTAATGTCTGAAACATTTATATTAACATATTTCCATACATATTTCCATACAAATACAAATATAACATTTTTAGAAATTTCATGTAATGTCTGAAACATTTATATTAACATATTTCCATACAAATAACCCAATGAAAGTTTAGTATTAGTTGTTTTGTTTGTTTTTTTATACTGCAGGTTCTTATTAGGCATCAGTTTTATACACATCAGTGTATACATGTCAATCCCAATCGCCCAATTCAGCACACCACCATCCCCACCTCACCTCAGTTTTCCCCCCTTGGTGTCCATATGTCCATTCTCTACATCTGTGTCTCAACTTCTGCCCTGCAAACTGGCTCATCTGTACCATTTTTCTAGGTTCCACATACATGCATTAATATACGATATTTGTTTTTCTCTTTCTGACTTACTTCACTCTGTATGACAGTCTCTAGATCCATCCACGTCTCAACAAATGACTCAATTTCGTTCCTTTTTATGGCTGAGTAATATTCCATTGTATATATGTACCACTACTTCTTTATCCATTCGTCTGTTGATGGGCATTTAGGTTGCTTCCATGACCTGGCTATTGTAAATAGTGCTGCAATGAACATTCGGGTGCATGTGTCCTTTTGAATTATGGTTTTCTCTGGGTATATGCCCAGTAGTGGGATTGCTGGGTCATATGGTAATTCTATTTTTAGTTTTTTAAGGAACCTCCATATTGTTCTCCATAGTGGCTGTATCAATTTACATTCCCACCAACAGTGCAAGAGGGTTCCCTTTTCTCCACACCCTCTCCAGCATTTGTTGTTTGTAGATTTTCTGATGATGCCCATTCTAACAGGAGTGAGGTGATACCTCATTGTAGTTTTGATTTGCATTTCTCTAATAATTAGTGATGTTGAGCATCTTTTCATGTGCTTCGTGGCCGTCTGTATGTCTTCTTTGGAGAAATGTCTATTTAGGTCTTCTGCCCATTTTTGGATTGGGGTGTTTGTTTCTTTGATATTGAGCTGAATGAGCTGTTTATATATTTTGGAGATTAATCCTTTGTCAGTTGATTCATTTGCAAATATTTTCTCCCATTCTGAGGGTTGTCTTTTTGTCTTGTTTATGGTTTCCTTTGCTGTGCAAAAGCTTTGTAGTTTCATTAGGTCCCACTTGTTTATTTTTGTTTTTATTTCCATTACTCTAGGAGGTGGATCAAAAAAGATCTTGCTGTGATTTATGTCAAAGAGTGTTCTTCCTATGTTTTCCTCTAAGAGTTTTATAGTGTCCAGTCTTATATTTAGGTCTCTAATCCATTTTGAGTTTATTTTTGTGTATGGTGTTAGGGAGTATTCTAATTTCATTCTTTTACATGTAGCTGTCCAGTTTTCCCAGCACCACTTATTGAAGAGACTGTCTTTTCTCCATTGTATATCTTTGCCTCCTTTGTCATAGATTAGTTGACCATAGGTGCGTGGGTTAATCTCTGGGCTTTCTATCTTGTTCCATTGATCTATGTTTCTGTTTTTGTGCCAGTACCATATTGTCTTGATTACTGTAGCTTTGTAGTATAGTCTGAAGTCAGGGAGTCTGATTCCTCCAGCTCCATTTTTTTGCCTCAAGACTGCTTTGGCTATTCGGGGTCTTTTGTGTCTCCATACAAATTTTAAGATGATTTGTTCTAGCTCCGTAAAAAATGCCATTGGTAATTTGATAGGGATTGCATTGAATCTGTAGATTGCTTTGGGTAGTATACTCATTTTCACAATGTTGATTCTTCCAATCCAAGAACATGGTATATCTCTCCATCTATTTGTATCATCTTTAATTTCTTTCATCAGTGTCTTATAGTTTTCTGCATACAGGTCTTTTGTCTCCCTAGGTAGGTTTATTCCTAGGTATTTTATTTTTTTTGTTGCAATGGTAAATGGGAGTGTTTCCATAATTTCTCTTTCAGATTTTTCATCATTAGTGTATAGGAATGCAAGAGATTTCTGTGCATTAATTTTGTAACCTGCAACTTTACCATATTCATTAATTAGCTCTAGCAGTTTTCTGGTGGCAGTTTTAGGATTCTCTATGTATAGTATCATGTCATCCGCAAACAGTGACAGTTTTACTTCTTCTTTTCCAATTTGTATTCCTTTTATTTCTTTTTCTTCTCTGATTGCCGTGGCTAGGACTTCCAGAACTATGTTGAATAATAGTGGTGAGAGTGGACATCCTTGTCTCGTTCCTGATCTTAGAGGAAATGCTTTCAGTTTTTCACCATTGAGAATGATGTTTGCTGTGGGTTTGTCATATATGGCCTTTATTATGTTGAGGTAGGTTCCCTCTATGCCCACTTTCTGGAGAGTTTTTATCATAAATGGGTGTTGAATTTTGTCAAAAGCTTTTTCTGCATCTATTGAGATGATCATATGGTTTTTATTCTTCAATTTGTTAATATGGTGTATCACATTGATTGATTTGCGTATATTGAAGAATCCTTGCATCCCTGGGATAAATCCCACTTGATCGTGGTGTATGATCCTTTTAATGTGTTGTTGGATTCTGTTTGCTAGTATTTTGTTGAGGATTTTTGCATCTATATTCATCAGTGATATTGGTCTGTAATTTTCTTTTTTTGTAGTGTCTTTGTCTGGTTTTGGTATCAGGGTGATGGTGGCCTCATAGAATGAGTTTGGGAGTGTTCCTTCTTCTGCAATTTTTTGGAAGAGTTTGAGAAGGATGGGTGTTAGCTCTTCTCTAAATGTTTGATAGAATTCACCTGTGAAGCCATCTGGTCCTGGACTTTTGTTTGTTGGAAGATTTTTAATCACAGTTTCAATTTCATTACTTGTGATTGGTCTGTTGATATTTTCTGTTTCTTCCTTATTCAGTCTTGGAAGTTTATACCTTTCTAAGAATTTGTCCATTTCTTCCAGGTTGTCCATTTTATTGGCATAAAGTTGCTTGTAGTAGTCTCTTAGGATGTTTTGTATTTCTGCGGTGTCTGTTGTAACTTCTCCTTTTTCGTTTCTGATTTTATTGATTTGAGTCCTCTCCCTCTTTTTCTTGATGAGTCTGGCTAATGGCTTATCAATTTTGTTTATCTTCTCAAAGAACCAACTTTTAGTTTTATTGATCTTTGCTATTGTTTTCTTTGTTTCTATTTCATTTATTTCTGCTCTGATCTTTATGATTTCTTTCCTTCTGCTAACTTTGGGTTTTGTTTGTTCTTCTTTCTCTAGTTTCTTTAGGTGTAAGGTTAGATTGTTTACTTGAGATTTTTCTTGTTTCTTTAGGTAGGCTTGTATAGCTATAAACTTCCCTCTTAGAACCGCTTTTGCTGCATCCCATAGGTTTTGGGTCGTCGTGTTTTCATTGTCATTTGTCTCTAGGTATTTTTTTATTTCCTGTTTGATTTCTTCAGTGATCTCTTGGTTATTTAGTAACGTATTGTTTAGTCTCCATGTGTTTGTCTTTTTTACGTTTTTTTCCCTGTAATTCATTTCTAATCTCATAGCGTTGTGGTCAGAAAAGATGCTTGATATGATTTCAATTTTCTTAAATTTACTGAGGCTTGATTTGTGACCCAAGATGTGATCTATCCTGGAGAATGTTCCGTGCGCACTTGAGAAGAACGTGTAATCTGCCGTTTTTGGATGGAATGTCCTATATATATCAATTAAATCTATCTGGTCTATTGTGTCATTTAAAGCTTGTGTTTCCTTATTTATTTTCATTTTGGATGATCTGTCCATTGGTGTAAGTGAGGTGTTAAAGTCCCCCACTATGATTGTGTTACTGTCGATTTCCTCTTTTATAGCTGTTAGCAGTTGCCTTATGTATTGAGGTGCTCCTATGTTGGGTGCATATATATTTATAATTGTTATATCTTCTTCTTGGATTGATCCCTGGATCATTATGTAGTGTCCTTCCTTGTCTCTTGTAACATTCTTTATTTTAAAGTCTATTTTATCTGATATGAGTATAGCTACTCCAGCTTTCTTTTGATTTCCATTTGCATGGAATATCTTTTTCCATCCCCTCACTTTCAGTCTGTATGTGTCCCTAGGTCTGAAGTGGGTCTCTTGTAGACAGCATATATATGGGTCTTGTTTTTGTATCCATTCAGCCAGTCTATGTCTTTTGGTTGGGGCATTTAATCCATTCACATTTAAGGTAATTATCGATATGTATGTTCCTATGACCATTTTCTTAATTGTTTTGGGTTTGTTTTTGTAGGTCCTTTTCTTCTCTTGTGTTTCCCACTTAGAGAAGTTCCTTTAGCATTTGTTGTAGAGCTGGTTTGGTGGTGCTGAATTCTCTTAGCTTTTGCTTGTCTGTAAAGCTTTTGATTTCTCCATCGAATCTGAATGAGATCCTTGCCGGGTAGAGTAATCTTGGTTGTAGGTTCTTCCCTTTCATCACTTTAAGTATATCATGCCACTCCCTTCTGGCTTGCAGAGTTTCTGCTGAGAAATCAGCTGTTAACCTTATGGGAGTTCCCTTGTATGTTATTTGTCGTTTTTCCCTTGCTGCTTTCAGTAATTTTTCTTTGTTTTTAATTTTTGCCACTTTGATTACTATGTGTCTCGGCGTGTTTCTCCTTGGGTTTATTCTGTATGGGACTCTCTGCGCTTCCTGGACTTGGGTGGCTATTTCCTTTCCCATGTTAGGGAAGTTTTCGACTATAATCTCTTCAAATATTTTCTCTGGTCCTTTCTCTCTCTCTTCTCCTTCTGGGACCCCTATAATGCGAATGTTGTTGCGTTTAATGTTGTCCCAGAGGTCTCTTAGGCTGTCTTCATTTCTTTTCATTCTTTTTTCTTTAGTCTGTTCTGCAGCAGTGAATTCCACCATTCTGTCTTCCAGGTCACTTATCCGTTCTTCTGCCTCAGTTATTCTGCTATTGATTCCTTCTAGTGTAGTTTTCATTTCAGTCATTGTATTGTTCATCTCTGTTTGTTTGTTCTTTAATTCTTCTAGGTCTTTGTTAATCATTTCTTGCATCTTCTCAATCTTTGCCTCCATTCTTATTCCGAGGTCCTGGATCATCTTCACTATCATTATTCTGAATTCTTTTTCTGGAAGGTTGCCTATCTCCACTTCATTTAGTTGTTTTTCTGGGGTTTTTTCTTGTTCCTTCATCTGGTACATAGCCCTCTGCCTTTTCATCTTCTCTGTCTTTCTGTAACTGTGGTTTTTGGACCACAGGCTGCAGGATTGTAGTTTTTCTTGCTTCTGTTGTCTGCCCTCTGGTGGTTGAGGCTTGCTAAGTCTCTTTTGCATGCCCAGGGTCCAGGGATTAGAACGTGGACATTTTGGGGGGACCATTATTCTGTCCTAATCCAGTCACATACTTGAATCTACTTTATAATTTTGCCTGGCTAACTCACTAATGGAAAAACACCATTAATATTTTTTGCTTTTAAAACTAAAGTATAAAGGCAATAGCTATGTCCATGAAAAGAGCAGAAGAAGATATTAGGGCAAATACAGTTCTGTAATGATCTATTTCTGTAATTACACAACCACATATTCTCTCTGCCAGTTCCCTCCTTTCATACCTTGGTTCCATCCATTCTCATATCTCCCATGCCTGGTCTTTAACCAGGATCTTCTTTTGGGCATTAGGAACTCCCCATTCTAAGATCAAGAAGCTCCCCTACATCCTTGAACACAGTTTCTCTTAAATATAGTTCATGACTAACTACGATTAAAGTTTGGTTTTCCACCAATACCACTGTCATCTCTAATGTAGGCCACTTCCCATTGTGTTTTCCCAGTGCTCACAGGGTAAGGAGGCATTGGTATATTCTATTTAATTGCTACTTCCCTACTTTTTCTCCACCACTGCTCTCAATACCATATGTGTTTTGGAAGCCCAAGCCATTCACTTACACATCCTTCCCTTCCCCTACTTTCTCTAATTATCTATGGAATTCAGGATACTCTCCACTTTCGTTGATCATTTCAGGATTTCAATCCTTCTCTCTACCCTATCTATCGCCATCAAGCTCAACAGCTGCATACAAACTTTCCAACATTCTGACCTCACAATTCTTACTAGGATCAACATAATTCCTTAATCTTCACATGCCTCCTCTCCTTGCCAGCTGGGTCCAGTAACGCTCACTCATTGATTCTGCCCTGACCTTCCATGGTCGAAGGCTTTGGGAAGCTCTGCATCGTCATTTGGAAAGCTCAAAAGTAAATAGACCTTCTTGCAGTTGAACTCTGACTTTATTTTTCATTTCTAGAAACTGGGCTTTGACTTGATGTCAAGAAGTTACCAAGGAATAAAATTGGTTTTCATCTTGCTCCCTTTTGTTTAAGGCCTGTGACAGTCTCCTCTCCCCATAGGCCTCCAAGGGTCCTGACCTCTCTCCTCCCCCCAGTTCAAGGCTGGGGCTTTATCTGTGGCAAACTTTCCTGGCACTTGAAACCTGCCTCTCTGTGTCATCTCAACTCTGAACATTACCTGCGTCTAGAATCCAGCGGCCACATCCATCCTGAGGCTGACCATTCACTTGGATCCTGACTTTGATAGGTTCACATATTTCCTAACTACTGTGTTCTGCCTGCTTGGCTGGACAGTCTTCCAGTACCAACAGCTGGGTCTTTATCCTCGGCACCTGTTCACCCAAGTAGACTGGTCCAGCTTCAATTCAGTCTACCCCACTAAGCTGCAATGAACTTTTCTGTGACCAGCTATGCAATGAGATATAATAGCCCCCATGATTTCTACCACTCTCTCACTGCTATCCAACTGGGTTTTCCTTCTCCCTTTGTTCTCCAGTAGCTCACCACACAGGCTCTCTGCTTTTTTCTTACATTATTTCCTTCCCTCACCGCTCCAGGACATTCCAAACATTTTAGATCCTCTCATGTCTTGGTTTCTCTGCCATCTTCTCTCTGCCAGTATTCCAAACTTGATTAGTCCCTGGGGTCATCATTAGGACCATCTACAAAACTTCCAGTTCTCTTCCCTCTAGGTAACTGGTAGAGTCTTACCTCTCCAACCCCTCTGCTCTGGCCAATGAAACGTAATCGTGAAAAGTCTCGTTTCCAGGCAGAAGCTTCAAGAGAGAACGCTTCCTTTACCACATTCTCTTTCCCTTCGCCTCCATGATCTACAGCACACTCTGGGTGAGGAGAGTGGCCCCAGTTGACTGACAATGGACACGTAGCGACAGAAGAAATAAATCTTTGTTGTTTTAAGCATTTGAGATTAGGGGGTTGTTATTGTACATAACCTAACCTATCCTGACAGATACTGATCCTCCCATCTGTTTTCTCCTCTCATATTCCTGGTCTGTAGTGGACCTGGTTGTTTCACCTGACAGCATTCCTTTGCAAACCACCCCTTCCTCAATTTGGGTTTATGTAATTCATGACTTCAGGGGTGAGTGTATGACTCAGACCCAGGCAGTCAAACAATCCCATCCACTAGGCCCCAGTGATTAGTCCAGTGGTGGTCACATTACCCAAGTTGGGCCTACTGTAGTCTATATTAGGGTTTGGCTGGAAAATTGGGAGAGAAATGCTCTTTTTGCTGGGGCTTGCTAAAGCAGGTAGACTGTATACTGGAGCTGGCAGTGGCTACTTAGGAAAGCAGAGCTAAACAATGGAGAAAAATATAGTTTTGATGATATTTTTCGAGGTTCTGGATTTAGCCATGTCATAAATCATTATGCTCTTTAGACGTTCCTGTTATGTAAGCCAATACATTTCCTTTTTTTCTTTAATCTATTTTGAATTGAGATTTCTGTCACTTGCAACTGCAAAAGTGCTGATTAAAACAGCTGCAAAGCATTAAGGGAAACATCAGGAAACCATACAATTTTCCTTTATACTTTTACCCTATAGAGTATCAACTGAATTCTCACTGGGATCAGCAATCCTTTTGCTCAGCTTTATTTACTTCCTAGTGTACTCCTCATGGGGCATATTCCAAACATTCTCTATTCTCCTTAATTCCTTTCCCACTCCCTAAGATGAGCTAGCCTTTCACTTCTCTGAAAAGAAATTCATCTCTCTTGAGTGTCCTCCACTTTAACCCTATTCCTGTGTATTTTCATCTATCCATCTCTTTCCAAACTTAACTGTATCACTTGTTCCTCTGCCGGTGGCTTTTGTGTCCTGGGTTTCCTCTTATATCTGTGATCACTCCTGTGTCTCCACTTCTTTCCACTGCAGCCTGGGAACAACTGTTCACAGCCTCTAACTATCTTTTCTTCCACTGCAGATTCCTGGTATCTATTCCTCTGGCTTTATCTGTCACCCACAGGCAAATAGCTCTCAAGTCTATACATTCCAGTCTTGGCCTGCTAGACTTTTGCATTCACATGCCCCAGCTGGAAATGCACCTCAAACTCAACATGTCCAAAAGTGAAATTATTCTACTCAATTCAAACTCTGAGTTATTCTGGACAATCTCAGCTTCTCTCCTCTGTACCCTCAGATCCAGTTAGTTACTATGTCTTATCAATACCACCCGATGATACCTCTCCAAACTATACCCTCCTTACTGCAAACACAGCTACTAGTTCTGGCTTTTATTATCTGCTTTGCAGACTCATACAATCATTGCCACAGTTTCCCTAGGATGATCAAACTCCAGAAGGCCAAAACCAAAATGAAGTAAAAAGATACAAAATGAAGTAAGTTTTCAGTTGCTACTTCTTGTCCGGGCACATACATCAGCTTAGGACTCTCTGTTGAATGTTTGCTAGAGACCTGTTATTTTCACAAGCCAGATCTCAATATTTCATATCCACAGTGATATCCTCAGCACACTTGGGAATAGTACATCTTATGCTCAGGGGCCATTGCTGCAAAATTCTTTTGTAGTCCTCATGGCCCCACTGAAAATTTCAAACATGCTATTGCAAAAGTTTCCAGAACCCATGCAATATCATTGTTTTGTTAGCGAGTGTTCGCCCGACCTTGTCCCAGACCCTTTGACCTTTTTGTTCCACTACTATCCTGAACAGCCTTTTATAACAGGGCCTTACAATACACTGTTTTATAAAAGTCTCAACTATAGGTGTATAAACCTGTAAGAATCGCTCTAACAGCGATAACCTACCCAGCCTCCTGCCTCTCCCCTTTTTAGCTCATTCTCTTCAAAAAATGGTTCCAGTTCCTTTCTTGAAGCACAGCATGGATCACTCTTTAAAAAATTCAGTTGCTCACACTAACTACAGAATACAACCCCAACTCCTTTGCCTGGTGTCCTAGTCAATTTGGGCTGTTATAACAAAATACCATCAACTGAGTAGCTTATACAGTTGACCCTTGAGCAATGCAGGGATTAGGGGCACCCACCCTCTGTGCGTTTGAAAATCCGAGTATAATTCATAGTTGGTCCTCCCTATACACAGTTCATCCGTATCTGTGGTTCTGCACCTGGGATTCAACCAACCGGGGACGGTGTAACACTGCAGTATTTACTATTGAAAAAAATACACATGTAGGTGGATCCATGCAGTTCAAACCTGTATTGTTCAAGGGTCAACTGTAAACAACAGAAATGTATTTCTCATAGTTTTGGAGGCAGAAAAATCCAAGATCAAGGTGTCAGCCTCTCTCCTTGGTTTGTAGATGACTACCTTCTATCTCTGTCTTCACATGGTCCTTCCTCTGTGTGCACCCATGGCTGTGTCCAAACTTTCTCTTCTTATAAGGACATCAATCATATTGGATTAGGACCAATGAGTCTTAAAGACCTCATTTTAACTTAATTACCTCCTTAATGAGCACTTGTCATATTCTCATTTTTGAAAAGTAGATTTGACTTAGATATGCAGAGATAGGGGATGCTGTAAGGACACAGTATTATGAACAAAGTCCAGAAACCTGGCAAGGAAACCTCAGGGAATGACAAGTGGCCAGTTTGGCTGGCTAGAGAATCAGGTGTGGGAAATGAGGATGGAGAGGTGGTGTCATGGGCTGAATTGGGTCCCCCAAAATTTGTATGTTGAAGTCCTAATCCCCAGGATCTCAGAATGTTAACTATATCTGGAGATACATTCTTTAAAGAGGTAATTAAGTTAAAATGAGGTCTTTAAGGTGCACCCTAACCCTAATTCTAACTATCTTTTATAAACGCTGTGCAGACACTGAATTAGCCAATATACTGAACCATTTCTTCTAAGGGAAGTACAGGATTAGGTTCCTGTGAGCCTCTGATCACAACATTTTCGTCAATGAACCAGTGAACACATAACTTTGTTTTATGTGTGTTTCTGTTTAAAGACACCTTATTTAATATACATTGTTGACTCATTAACATTAAACTAACAGCCAGCCGCACCATAACTCATGCCTGAACAAAGCCTATGTAACATCTGTATTTTCTCCGTAAGGCACATCACAGCCTTCTTGTGCTTAGGGACACTGGGGCAGCACTTCAGCACTATGCTTGGGAGTCATTTTACATAGCAAAACCACCAAGAAAAAGAACATAGATGCAAAAACATGACACCAAATAGACCATGAAAAGGTTACTGGTTTACAGTATGAACTCAGCTGGGAACGCGCATCTTGAGCAACTCAAATATTTTGTTGTACTGCACATGTTTGTGAATGACTGCACAAGTGCTGCAAGTAGTGATTTGGGAGTTAGAGATAAATTCAAACAAGTAGATGAATTCGCAAACACAGCATCTATAAGTAATGAGGATCAACTGTACTATTAACCCCATTTTACAGATAAGGAAACTAAGACTCAAAGCAGTTAAGATCTTTCACAAGGTTACTGCTTGTGAAGCTGACACAGCCAGGATTCAAACTCCACTTTGTAGAAGAGGGAGATTTTTTTTTTCACCTGTACTGAGTCAGAGTTGAGGAAATCAGTCAAGAACACTAATACAGAGGCTGCAAATAGCGAACAGCCTTTGCAAAAACTTGCCAATTACATGAAGCATGATTTCTGGGAATGGCACCAAGATATTAGTGAATAGCAGTCTCACACTTTAAACAAAGAGAATTGTTCTTAGAAGTACAGTAGTAACATATTTATCTGAGGGCCCTAGAGCCCAAGTGACCAAAATCCACAGCCTTTGTTTCTGCAGAGTTCATGTTGTCATCTTCTCAATACAATTCTGTTTGGGGGAAGAAAAAAAAAAGTGCACTCACACCCAGGCTTTACATAGTATACAAAAGCATAATCAGGGACATATTATAATAGGGCAATTCAGGGAATTAGTTGTCAAGTCTGTAAAGGGGCCTTCATGCACCAAAAGCATAGTATATCACGATAAGCCATGTTTTCAAAAAGCATTAATTCATCCAAAACAATGTACTGAGTTGCCACTGTGTACTGGGTGTTATGTTCAGTACTCAACATCAGAGTGAATGTGAAATAGTTCCTGCCCTGGCCATAGTCACAGAACAGTGCCTGAGGCAGGTGTAATTGGGTGTGCCTGTGTGTGCGTTCCTTGGCGGTTTCGCTCTGTTTCCCCGCCTCCCATACTTAATGCATCTGTACATTTGCACAGCTGCCTAGAGCCTCCTCAAACCTTAGGATTGAGATACGTATAACATATCAGCTGACCTGGGAATGTCGGAAGCCGAATTACAAAGCAATTTCAAGACCCATGAGAGAGAATCCACCTGAGGCAAGAAGGAGTCAGGAGTGATAAGGAGGGCAGCAAGAGGTTCCGGGAGTCCCAGAGCAGTGGTGGCTTGGGGCGCTGGAGGAGAGCTCTTTCTTGCACCTGTCTTCCCTGAGCCACCACCCGGACACCACCACGTGTTCCTGTTTTTCTTCCCATCCCTCTGACCTCCGCTTTGTGAAACCCACCTCCTCTTTCCAGCTTCTAAATAAGACTGTCCTAGGAGTCCGTCCGCAAATCTCTCTCTTTTTTTTTTTTTATGAAGATGTTTACAATACTTTATTTTAGGTTATTTCAAATTCTTCACCAATTTAAAAAATTGACCAACTCAATGAAACCTTGTGAATACAATGTTAAAAAGTATAACTATGAATCATAAAATTTAAATTTAGTATGAAAAGATAAGAATGGCAAATTATATTGAAGCTATGTGGAATTATGTTTATAGACAACAGGAAGAGAAAATAAAAATGTAAATATTGCTTGATAGGATAATGAGATTAGAGGTGGTCTTTTAAATTTTTCATTGTTATGCTAATACAATATCTTTATAAAACCTAAAAATCTTCAAACAACACATTTTTAAAAAATTGTCGTAAAATACACACAACAGAAAATGTATCATTTTAACCATTTTAAAGTGGACAGTTCAGTGATATTAAGTCAACAAATTTTTAAAACTTTCAGATGGCACCTGAATAAAAGATGTGTTGTCCATTGGTGATTTTAATGTATCTGGTATATAACTAAAGTCACCACAAAACTTTTTCTGGGAAATTGGCAGATCATAAACATAAAAAATTTATTTTGCTTTATATTAAACCTTATTGTTTTACTGTTTCAAAATTCAAATTTAGAATTTAGACTCTTTCACAAGAAAGAGTCAGTTTCATATTAGAGCAAATCTCTTTTCTCTTGTATCTCTTCTCACTCCCTAAGTGATCTTATCCAATCTCAGGTTTTTAAATTCAGTCAAGGACCCAACAAGAAACAGATGGCACAGTCAAATTACAGTAATTCAAGCAGGGCTCACTAAAGGGACTATTTGTAAAAGTGTAAGGACAGCAGTACCTCAGGCTAGTAAGGGGAGAAGCTGTTTCCACCCAAGGACCAGAAGGGGTGAAGGGACAGAGCAGTTCCTGCATCTGGAGAGACAGCTGTGTGGAAGCCTGCCTGACGGGAGCTGTAAATTTTCACAAGAGAGGCTCAGGCAGCTGAGGAGAACTGCAGGGAGGGAGTTGGAGAATAAGTCATCCCACCTTGCTCTCCTCTCTTCTGATCTGCTGCCAGAGGGCTGAATCTGCCGGAAACCAGAAGATTGGAGTCCACTGACTTAATCCCTATGGATTAGTCTATATGGAGGCAGGGAGCAGGGTGGAGAGGCATGGAGAGAGAATATGGAAGGCCTGCAGAGATATCCAGCATGCTCTCATAAGTGGAAGAGTCACATGTATAGCTCCAATGCTAACTTTTCAAGTTGAATCACAATGGCCTGCTCGAACATCTCCACCCAAATTGTCACTTGAGTGTCCCATGCCTAGGTCTGGTCCTTGCCTATCCTGTTCCTTCCCCACTCCCCCACCAGTTTTACCACCATTCGCTTGATTGCTTAGACCCAAACCTAGCTTTCATCCCTGAATCATTTAGTTCTCTTACATCCAATCCATGAGCAAATATGTCAGTTCCACTTTTTTTTTTTTTCAACAGAGACATCAATGGTTTAATGGATAGGGTTCAGCTCCACTTTTAACTAGTGTCCAGGGAATTCCCTGGCAGTCCAGTGGTTAGGACGCGGAGCTCTCACTGCCAAGGGCCCAGGTTCAATCCCTGGTCGGGGAACTAAGATCCCACATCCCACAAGACATGTGGTGCAGCCAAAAAAAAAAAACTTGTGTCCAGAATCTGGATACTTCTCATCACCTCCACAACTTCCACCCTAATCCATTCCCACATATCTCTTGCTTGTATGACTGCAATAGACTACCACCTGGTGTCCCCACCCCTGCTCTTGTTCCCACTATGGTTGATTCTACTTTGGGCCACGTTAAGTCTACACAGCAGCCAGAGTGATCTTTCTCTAGTCACTCTCTAACTCCTTAACCTGTTTAAATTTTCTCTCCAACTATGTCCACTTAAATGCTTGTCATATGTTTATTCATTTATCTGTTTATTGTCATTTTCTCCGTTAAAGTGTAGGCGTTATGAAGGCAGGGATCTTCTTGTCTACTGAGTAGTCCCCTCAGTTGACTAGACTTTCTTGAATGAAAAAGAAAAAAATACCTCTGCAAAAGACACTGTTAAGAGAATGAGAAGCCACAGACAGGAAGACAATGTTTGCAAAAGACATCTCTGATAAAAGACTGTTATCCAAAATATACAAAGAACCTTTAGAATTCAACAATAAAAAAAAACTTGATTAAGGAATGGGCAAAACTCCTGAACAGACAGCTCACCAAAGAAGATACACAGATACTCTTCCCATTCTCCACCAAGGCTCAGGATCAGAGTGAAAAGGAGAGCCTATGTGGGAAATTTACATCTGTAAGCTCTGCCTCAACATCTGTGTGGGGCAGAGTGGAGACTGACTGATCCGGGCAGCCTCAGGGCTGGAGCAGCTCACAGGCTGAACCTCTGTGTTCTCCAAAGCTAGATACACCATCAGGTCCTTTGGCATCAGGAGAAATGAAAAGATTGCCATCCATTGTGAGGCCAAGGCAGAAGAAATCCTGGAGAGAAGTCTAAAGGCATGAAGCATGAGTTAAGAAAAAAAGAATTGCTCAGATACTGGAAACTTTGGCTTTGGGATCCAGGAACACATCGATCTGGGGATCAAATGTGACCTAAGAACTGGTATCTATGGTCTGGACTTCTATGTGGTGTTGGGTAGACCAGGTTTCAGCATCACAGAAGTGTAGAACAGGTTGCAATGGGGCCAAACACAGAATCAGCAAATAGGAAGCCATGCGCTGGTTCCAGCAGAAGTATGATGGGATCATCCTTCCTGGCAAATAAATTCCCATTTCTATCCAAAGGCCAATAAAGTACACCTGAAACTAATTTAATATAAAATGTCAAATATATATCAATGAAAAAAATTTAATTAAAACAGAAGCCAATAAAGTTTTCAGTAAAAAAGAAAGGATATGCAGATGGCAAATAAGCATAGGAAAAGATGGATGCTCAACATCATAGATCGTTAGGGAATTGGACATTAAAATGAGATATCACTACACATCCATTAGAATGGACAAAATCCAAAACACTGACAACGCCAAGTACTAGCAGGGATGTGGAGTAAGAGGCATTCTCATTCATTGCTGGTGGGAATGCAAAATGGTACAGCCAACTTCCAGAGATGGTTTGGCAGTTTCTTGTAAAATTGAACATAGTTTTACCATATGATGCAGCAATTGTGCTCCTTAGTATTTACCCAAATGAGTTGAAATTTACGTCCACGCAAAACTTGTTCACAGGTGTTCATTGCAGCTTTATTCATAATTGCCAAAACTTGGACGCAACTAAGATGTCCTTCATTAGGTAAATGGGTAAATACACTGTGGCACATCTGGACAATGGAATATTCTTCAGCACTAAAAAAAAAAAAAAAAAGAGCTATAAGCCATGAAAAGATGTGGAAGAACCTTAAACGCATATCACTAAGTGAAAGAACCCCATCTGAAGTGACAATATCCTATATGATTGCAACTATATTACATTTTGGAAAAGGCTAAACTATGGAGATAATGAAAGGATCGGTGGTTGCCAGGGAAGAGCGGAGAGGGAGAGATGAATAGGTAGAACACGGAGGATTTTTTAGGGCAGTGAAACCGGTCTGTATTATACTATGATGGTGGATACATGCCATTACACATTTGTCATGGAATATAAAATACCAAGAGTGAACCCTAATATAAGCTACAGCCTTTGGTGACAAGTAGGTTCACTGATGATAACAAATTTACCACTCTTGTTCATGATGTTGATAATGGGGGAGACCATGCATGTGGGGGGGAAGGGGGGTATATGGGAACTCTCTGTACTTTCTTCTCAATTTTGCTATGAAACTAAAACTGCTCTAAAAGTAAAGTCTATTAAAAATAATATGTGTGGAGATCCTGGAGAAAAATGGACCATAAATCTAGAAAACCTGTCCCACTAAACTCTGAAAGTAATCAGAACCCTGAAAAACCCTAGCTTGGTTCTCTTATAAAAATGCAATATATAGTATGGTGGAGGAGGCTGGAGGTGGGGAGGTACTGACTCTGCAGCTCCAAATACAAAAACCATAGGGAAACTCTCCAGTTAGTCTAGCTTGGGTTACAAGACTGCTTCATGACTTAGGGGCAGTGGGCTACTAAGAAAGAGTGAACCAGATTCACTTGCCAGGGACTTCTTCAGCCGGAGGACACCAGAAGGGCCATCCCCAAGGCTGAAATCCTGATACATCCATATATATTGTTATATAACCACTGCTGGAATCCCCCAAGTACCTCTCTGCTGCCAACTACCTTGGCCCTTTGCCATGTCCCCTGGACCTCCCCTCACCATCCAGCTACTAAAAGAGTAGCTCCACAACCCAACTCAGCTGCTATGGCTGAGCTACAATTTGATCAATTGGGCCACACCATAATAGTTGTTCAATACTTTGACCGGGGCAAGCTTCATGAGTGTGTAACCTGTGTAGTTGGAAAGGCCCTGCATTTAGAAGGTCCCTGTATTTAGTTTATTGCTTGGCTGTCACCATCTTGAAATTCTTAATTAATTTTGAACAAGGGCCTTGCATTTTCATTTTGCACTGAGCCTAGAAAATTACACAGCCTGTTCTGATTTTGCCTTTCGTCCCTGGAGGGTGGGTATTGTGATTACACAGTTGAAGTGGAGGGAAAGCTATAACAGAGGAAAAGTAAATGCTGACCACATTAATTTATATGTCACTGAACATGTACACTTGTAATCTGAAGGATGAATGCGGTCCTTGGGACAGTTCAGGGGAGGAAGCTCTTAGAAGTAATAAGCCCTAATGCAAGGTTCTTAAAAATACTTCCAGGAATTAGAAGTGTGGTTGCCTATGGAGGGTGGGTGGGGGCAGGGATTGAATGGGAAGAGGCATGTGGGAACCGTCTGTGGTGATAGTAATGTTTTATAGCTTGATAGGACTTTGTATGCATTTTTCAAACCTCAGCAAAAGTACATCTAAGATTTGTGCATTTCATTGTTTGCAAATGTTATATCAAAAGAAAACCTATAAACAAATAGTTAATGATATGCATGCTGAAGTATTTAGGGGGGAACTACACTCATGTCTACAATTTCGATGCTGGAAATGCATCAAAAATTAGAGGGATTAAAGTATGAATAAGGGGATGGATGGATGGATGGATGGACAGATGGCTAGATAGATAGATAGATAGATAGATAGATAGATAGATAGATAGATAGAAGATAGATAGACAGACAGGTATGTGATAAGGCCAGTAGAGTTAAATGGTAATGGAAGACTCTGGGTGATGAGTATATGGGTATTCACTGTAAAATTCTTTCAACTTCCTATGTCTGAACTCTTTTATAATGAAATCTGGGGAAAAATACTTTCAGAAGAAAAGGGGAGCTTCCATTTGCTTTTAAGATTTACTAGTGACAAACACTTTAATGGGCTTGGCGGTTATTGTGAGGCAGAACACCTAAACTAATAGTTGAACTGTATTTTGCTTAAATTAAAGACTCGAAGATGCTCTTTTCAGATCTCCGAGTCCTTAAAAAGTTTATGAAGAGTGTTTGTAAAAGGGAAGATTGCTTGTGCTCGTCTTAAAGCCATTTAGTGCCTGTATGAGCCTGAGAATCCTAAGTCCTCGGGATGATCTATAATGCATGGAGTGTATGCTCTCAGCAGTGTTTTTCCTCTTTTCTTGACGTCAGTTGCCATTTGTAAGGGTTGCCAGGGTAATGACATCTAAAGACAGGCCTACAAGAAAGGACAGCATACTTATTTTTTCTCTTTTAGCATCAAATATATTTAAAATTCATAACACATTCAGTTTGATGAAATTCTACTTCACAGAGAACCAAATTTCAAAGTACAGAAAAGAACTCTCCCACTCCCCCCACTACCACCCACCAACCTGCCCTTGTCTTTGCAGCTCTGCTCTTAATGACTGGAGTTGTTCGAAACATAATTTTATATATGCCACGGGTTTTTTTCTGGGAAAAAAAATGTGCGGAGGTGCTGGCTGTATTTTATAAAATAATTTTTGGTAAAGTCAACAGAAAGACCTAGTTTACCTCAAAGGCAGGCATGGGAAAAATTGGAATCTGTTTAAAAAGGGAATATTTCAGTTTCCTTGGAAAGTATGTGGCTTTTGAAAATTAATTAAGAAAATACTTGGGGTTATCAGTCAACATGGTTAATTGATACATTTCTAATGGGATATGTTTGTCACATCACACTAATTCTAAGTTTTATATCAGTAAAAGGGTAAGTTTTACAACTTTACACATTGACAAATATATTTTTATTTTGGCAGCAATAAATAAAGCATCACGTGGAACTCATCACAGTTAAGCTGAATTTCTTTCTGTTTTGAAATGAAGTCAACCTAATATTAGAAAATTGCATTCTGGCATGAACCTCAATATTCTATTTCTGTTGGTGGCTCATTCATTTCAAAATAAGTAGTTACTGTTGTAAACTCTTAAGTGTGTATCTTTTGGCATTACTGAAATTCATTTATTTACCTTTCAAATGAAGTCCAAACCATTAAACAAAAGTCGTTTTCTAAGGAAATCCTTTGCAAGATACAGAAATATTTTTATGCTTGAACAAACATTTTTAAATGTTTTATATGAGATACAGGGACTTCTTGTTCTTGAGCACGCTTGCCCTCTAGGATGCCAACTGTAGAGAGTCAGAAACACATCTGTCCTCAAACACCCTTAGATTCTCTTAATAACCCATTGTGAATTTTTTTTTAATTTTATTAATTAATTTATTTATTTTTGGCTGTGTTGGGTCTTCGTTTCTGTGCGAGGGCTTTCTCTAGTTGCAGCAAGCGGGAGCCCCTCTTCATCGCGGTGCGCGGGCCTCTCACTATCACGACCTCTCTTGCGGCGGAGCACAGGCTCCAGACGCGCAGGCTCAGTAGTTGTGGCTCACGGGCCTAGTTGCTCTGCGGCACGTGGGATCTTCCCAGACCGGGGCTCGAACCCGTGTCCCCTGCATTGGCAGGCAGATTCTCAACCACTGCGCCACCAGGGAAGCCCCAACCCATTGTGAATTTGATGATCGAATATATTTACCTTTTTTTGAGACAATTTCTATTTTCAGCCTGAACCACTCCTTGACAAAAGATTACATAAACTTAGTACCAAGTGTGTAAGATTGTATTTAATAATATACCTCTCTTTATGCACCTTAGAATTGTAAGATTCAAGCTTCAAATCATGTGCCCTTTTGCTATGAAGTTTGATGGAAAATTCTGTGTCCACTCCTTTCCTCATTTCATGGGATGGGATCATACCACTTTCCTGAGTCTCCACTAGAGGCCCAGGACTCAAAGTCTAAAATCCTGGAGGTCATTCTCTCTCCTTGGGTTATTTTGGAACTTCCCCAGCTCCATGATGCCTTCCTTGAGAGTGATCAGCATTTCACGTGAATGTGCAAATGGATTTTAGTTTGATCCTTAAAACAAATGAACGGATTAATAGATGCTGAATGGTAACATCTTCATGGGGTGAAGAAATTGCTGGTGCAGGAAATGTGTGGGGAGGAGAAAATTACAATTCAAAATACCCACTGGGTTGTGTTGGCTTTCTCAAATTTTCTGAGCCTCTGTTTTGCTTGAATTTTAAGGGTAAGAGACATCTATTAGTGAATCCCTTATAAGCAACCTTATGAAAGTTCATCAGTCATTGAGTCCCTGCTTTGGTGTCTGGCACTGCTCTGGAATGTTACAGAATTTGTGCCTTCCTGTGACTTTCCCAAGTATCAACCTTCAGAGACTATGTAAAGAAAACCAGTATGACCCTCTGATGCAGGCACAATCTGTTCTTCCCTAAGCTCCTATTCCTCACAGATTCTCAGGCTCTGGGTTCTTTTTTCTGGCTCTCCTTCTTGCAGTGTCATTCTTAGACCTCCTACCGGTCTTCACCAACACCAGCTCTGTGCTGCCTGGTTTGCTTAATTCTGGCAGACTGCACCCACCGAGACAGCCTCGCCCCACTAGCTCCGGCCTCAGGGACCCACCCTGGCTCACCTTCCTCCTCCACTCACAGACTCCCCACCAAAGGAAAGGGATTAGACATGTTAACTTTTTCCAGACAGATTTAAAATGCACAGGGGGAGTCACTGAGCAGAGCTCACAGAGCGTTCATAGTGGGAAGCAACAGAGTTGAGAGCTGTGTGACCTTGGGCAAATTACCTAACGATTCTGAATCTGTTTTCTCTTCAGTAAAATAGAGATGACAATGTTTACTTCACTGTGTTATTGGAGGGAATTAAATAAGATAATGTACAGAAAGAGCCTTATGCATAGCAGTCTTTTAAAAAGATGGTAGGAAAAAAAATTAAAAATAAATAAAAATAAAATTAAAAGATGGTAGCCATTATTACTTTGAGATAATTTCTGAATTATTGTGTGTAATATTTGTGTGGAAGTCTGAGCCTAGGCTTAAAAACAGCAACAACAACAGTAACAACAACAACACAACAAGTTTGGCCATAGAATTTTAAAGTGAAAATGAAGAAATGGCCCATAACTGCTGTATTTATTTAAGCTTCTAATTTTTATGCATGCTTGTTCAACTAGCATGTATTAAATGCTTTCTATTTGCCAGGTGTTATGCAGGCGATAGGTAGCTGAGTAGATGTTCCTCTCCTCTAGGGACTTGCAATCTAGCTGAGAAGACAAACATGTAAATAACCATCTAGTGACATGTGACAAATATTGAAAGGGTCATTGCTGTGAGAAGCCCTTGACTCTGCCTGGAAAGGACTGGGAAGACCAAATCCACGTTCTCAGTTCCCTGTAGAAGCAGCTGGGCAAAGAGGAAAGCTTTCCCACTGTTGTGCTAGCCAGGGTTAAAAACTGGTGGCCTGCGGGCTGTATCAGGGTGGCAAATTTGTCTTGTTTGGTCCATACAGGGTCTTAAAACCAAGAATATATTACATGAGAGTCCAGAATTACGGATTTTCCTGAAAAAATTACAAGATGTGACCTGGCAATTCTGGACTGTAATCAACCAGATCCAGACTAGCTGCTTTGTTTTATAACCAAAGCTCTTGACTCATCTGTCTGCCCTACCTGGCCTCTGTAGGCATTTGTGATTTCAACCTTCCAACAGACACACCTGGGTCCAAATCCCAGCTTTACCACTAATTGTATTGCCTTCAACAGCTGACCATCAGTTACCTGTCTGTTAAATGGGATCGATAATACCACCTTTGCTTTTTTTAGAAAGCGGATTCTAGAAGAGCATGGATTGGAGCAGAGCTTTTCAAAACATAAAACAACAAACACTATGCTGTACACCTGAAACTAACAGAATACTGTAAATCAACTCTACTCCAATTAAAAAATAGACCACTTTTGTCAGTATCACCCAAGAAAGTGTCTCTTAATATTTATTGTGCATCTGGAACCATCTGCATATTCTGCAGACTGTGCTTTTTCAACTCAAAGAGCTGTGTCATCGAACACAATCCAATACAGCAATCACTAGTCAGGTGTGACCATTTAAATTTAAATCAAATAAAATTCAGTTCCTCAATCACACTAATCACATTTCAAGTGCTCACTAGCCATATGTGGCCTGTGGCTACCTTACTGGGCAGTGCAGTGGCAGAGCAGTTCCATCATCATGGAAAGTTTCATTGGATAGTGCTGTAGACAACATTGCCCAATAAATCCACCTGAGGTTACCCAATTGTCTGGGGCATCTAATTTTGTTTGACCTACTGTGTTTTACAGATTAGGGTTCCAAGTCTTTGAAAGTAGATGTTAATGTCTAGAAGATTGTTAAGTTGCAAATTATTTTTGTCCTACAGAGATAAACAAATAATTTATGTCCAATGGAAAAGAACCCTAAAGGTTTTGGTTGTATTGCTCTGTAGGACATTAGTCAGTCTTCTCTACCTTTCTTTGCAATCTTATCTAAGATTCTTTTCTTCCAATGGTGAGACACACACACACACACACACACACACACACACACACACACACGCGCACGCGCGAGCACGCGCCCACATGTACAATCTCCTATCCTCCCCTCTGAACCATCTGTTTCCCTCATAAATGAGGTAAGCAAATCTTGGACATTATATATTTGTATGGAGATCATGTTTCTAACTTTTAAAAATTTGTACTATTTAAATTTACACTTTGGGCAAACTATGTAGCCTGCAAAGCCTTACTGAGGAATACTTTCTAAAACAGAGACTTTCCTCATAGGGTTCTTAAGAATTAAATGGGATAATGAATATAAAACATTCAATGCAGCTCTTGGCATGTAAAAATTGCTAAATAAATGTTAGGTGTTATGATTATTATTTAAGAACTATCTTAAAGCGTTCTTAAATAAAAATCAGCGTGTTTCTAGATGTCTAAGCATCTCAATTCCTACTTTCAGGTAGCTCCATTCAAATGCTGGAAGTCCCAAATACATTCTGGGCACAAGGCCTGTATCTCCCAACTTTGGCATCACTCTATCTGCACTCAGTACCTTTTCATCCTTTCTGCAGCAATGGGAGAAATTTCCTGGCCAACATCTGGCTTCAAATTGTGAGAGGAAGTCTTCCAGGCTGAGAACCACTAAAAACCCTCCCCTCCAGGCGCCGTGCTCTCTTCTCCCTCCCCCCTCCTCTACCCCTTCCTGCCAGCCCAAGTCCTGGACTCCACCCTTCCTGCCTGGCACCCTAAATGCTCCCTCCAGCTGCTGCCTGCCGTCACTCAGGCTTAACTCTTTAACTGCTGAAGACCCTTTTCCCAGAACGATGTACAAACTTACAACATTCTTATCTTCTGGGATGGAGAATTGTTCACAGAATTCCCCTTTCCTTTCCCCAAAGACTTCTTACGCATTCTACAGTATCCATTTGTACCAATCATATATAAAATTAAATTTTTGTTGGGAATGGCACCAAAGATAATTTTTTTATAGCTCAGAAGTGTTTATTGAAGATCTTCTATATGTGCAACACTGTAATGTCTTTATCATCTAAGGAACTACTCAACATAGAAAAGAGAGAGGAAGATTTTGTTCTCTGTTTTTCAAAATTTGTATACCCAGGCTACGAAAACTCAGTCTAGAGCATAACTTGACAGGGTCTCGGCACAGAGGCACAGTTCGGATTTTTGCAGTAAACATAGTAGAAACAGTGCGGAGTTAGAGAGAATGAAATCGAGATGTCTGGAGAGAGATCAGCAGATCACTCAGAGCTTTAGAGAAAGGCCCTCCAGTCTCCAAAGGGTAGCCCTCAGTATTATGGGCCCAGTTTTGGTTAAGACATTAGAATCTTGTGAGGAACCTTTGGTTAGAAAGCTGCAAATTGGATTGTAATGTTTTCTCTTCAGTGATACTTGGGTGGAGAGGGGCAAAGAAAGCTTGAATTCAGTTTGAGGCTAAATACTCATATCCTGCCCTTGACGCACAACATCACACGCAGCACTTAGTTTCATCGCAGAACTCATGTTCTATTTATTTATTTATTTATTTATTTATTTGGCTGCATTGCGGCTTAGTTGCGGCATGCGGGCTCTTTGTTGCGGTGCCCGGGCTTCTCTCTAGTCGTGGCGCACGTGCTCTAGAGCACGTAGGCTTCGTTTCCCCGCTGCATGTGCGATCTTAGTTCCCTGACCAGGGATTGAACCTGTGTACCCTGTGCCGGAAGGCAGATCCTTAACCACTGGACCACCAGGGAAGTCCCTATATTCTACTTAAATTTTGAGTTGCATCTGAAAATAAACAAATCATCCTCAACACATTGTCAAATGGTAATACTTCCTATTAGGATGCTAATCACATGGACAAATGTCTAGGTAAATTAGGTCAGTTCCAGCTGTATCAATCTCAGTTTGCAATTCCTACCTGTAAAACCTGGGATGAGTTAGTTAACCTCCTGTGCCTGATTTCCTCATCTGTGAAATGGGGATAATTATAGTAAATGCCTGACAAGATTGTTGTGAGGATTAAATGAATCAATACACAAAGAGCACTTAGAAGGGTGTCTGCTACATTGTAAGCACTGTGTTAACCGCTATGTTAATTTTATTGGGTTTTTTAAAATTATTAAGCCATTTTACCTAAAATTACTCAGTGTGCTAAGATCGTGACCTTGGAATATTTGTATAGAACTTAGCATACTGTAAATAGGAATGGGTAGTCAATATCTGGCCGTCATACTCAATAACAAACTGCAATGGTGTCAGTCTTAGTTGTTTAAATGGAGAAGCAAAGCACAAAGCAGTAAGAACAATTCCATCATTTTAAGATGTGACCATTCTAAAGTCAATTCTTTTGTTTTTTTGGCTTCTCTGAGCGGCATGTGGGATCTTAGTTCCCTGATGAGGGATCAGCACCTTGCCCATCCTACTCCTGGACTGGGGCATGACTCCTGGATTGGGGCATTGTTCATGTTATAACAATCAGGTGTGTAAGGGAAAAACCATGGTAGATAACCACTAAGTTAACCAAATAGCCTAATCATTGGTTCTCAGAAGGCAGGGACCAGTAGCATCAGCGTCACTGAGGAACTTGCTGGAAATGCAAACTTTTAGGCCCTTTGCCAGGCCTCAAGAACCAGAGACTCTGAAGGTGGAGTCCAGCAATCTGTGGGTTATTTTTGTTTTTGTTTTTGTTTTTGGCCGCACTGTGCAGCATGTGGGATGTTAATTCACCAACCAGGGATCGAATCCTTGCCCCCTGCAGTAGAAGTGCAGAGTCCTAACCACTGGACTGCCAGGGAATTCCCTAAAGTCAGTTCTTTAGTAAGAACCAAGAAATGTTCTAAACCAAATGCTAAACTCTGTGTTTTAGTCTGTTAGGGCTTCCTCAGCAGGATACCACAGAGTGGCTTAAACAACAGAAATTCTGTTTTTTTCGCAGTTCTGGAGGCTGGAATTCCAAGATCAAGGTGCCAGCAGAGTTGGTTTCTGGTGAGGCCCCCTTGGCTCGCAGACGGCCATCTCCCTGCTGTGTCTTCCCCTGGCCTTTCCCCTGTGCACGCACACTCCTAGTGTCTTTCTTATAAGGACACCAGTCTTATTCATGTGACCTCATTTAACCTTAATTACTTTCTTAAAGGTCATATTGGGGGTTGGGGCTTCCACATATGAATTTGATAGGGGGGGAGGGACAGGGACACAATTCAGTCCATAAAACTCTGCCTCATTCCCTTGCCTTAAAATTTTTGTCCTCCTCCCTGGCTTGGGAGTAGGTCCAACCTAAGTCATGATGACTAAGAGGGTTACCTCTCACCACACTTCTCCTAGGCGTTTTCTATGTCTTGAGCAAAATTCATTGTGCGTTGTTTTGCTTGAGGTATGTTCTTTTTTGTACTCATTCTGTTCCCTGCTCTTAGAATGCCTTTCCCAGCCTCTACATGTCCACATCATATCTATATCTCAGAATCCAGCCTAGCTGCAGCTTCCTCCAGGAAGCGTGTCTCAACCCTCCCTGATGGAAATCCTCCCTTCTCGGCTGAACTCCCAAAGTATGGTGTCTCCCTTTCAGAACTTTTCATTTTCTCCATTCTTCTTCAGCTCCTCTATGAGTTCCTTGGGTGCCAACTAGTTCTGATTCATCCACCATAATCCTTCCCCAGCGTAGAGTCTTATTCTACACAGATGTTCCAAAAAAGAGTTGAATGAAATGTCAATTGCATGCCAGTGACAAGCAGGTAGGAGCAGACAGAGTAGGAGGGATCTGGAAGGACAAACACCAAAGCATAACTGTGGTTATCCTTAGAGGAGTGAGATTTCAGAGATCTTTCATTTTATATTTTGTATATTTTTGAATTGTTTGAATTTTTTGATCTATATGCCTTACTTTTTTTAATAAAAAAAAGTATTGAAAACTTTCAAACATCTTTAAAAAGAGGTAGGTGGGAGGAAGTAGATTGATGTCAGGAAGCATGGTTATTAGACCTAAAGCGCATTGTCTTTGTGGCCAAGATAGTGAAGGAGGAGGGCTTTGGAGGCACCTGACTGAGGTGTGTACACATGCAGAGGTGCTCGTCCTCAAAAGTAATTTACAAGGTTTTTAGAATTACTTGATTATTTAAGATATGTGCATGAATTACTGACAAAAATGAAAATTTGAAAAAAAATGCTGTGCATGATAAATGCCTTATCCTTAATTTCTGTGGTATTGAAAAAATTTTAAGTATATGTAATTAAATCCATTTTGAAATATAATTTTTAGCACATATCAAATCTGCAACTTATATTTAATTTTTCTCTTCTCGTCTTCACCACTACATGGAAAGCTATCCCAGAGTTCCAGAGACAAAACAGAGATTGTTTTTGAAATTAAAAAGCACAGGAACTTCCCTGGAGGTCCAGTGGTTAAGACTCTGTGCTTCCACTGCCGGGAGCGCAGGTTTGATCCCTGGTCAGGGAACTAAGATCCCACGTGAGGCACAGCCAAAAAAAATAAAAAAGAAAAAAGAAAAAGCAGTCTTTCAGTGATAATTAGGAGAAGATAGATTTTAGTACAGTAAATGATAACATGGTTGGGGGGATAAAAGGTAAAATCTATTTCAGAATGTTCCTTCAGATTTTTATGTATACCTTTAGGATTATCGACACAAAGCTGAATTCACATACACACACAAACACACACACACCTACCAAGAGAAGTTATAGATATTTATGCTCATTACACTTAACAACGCACAGTGTAGAACCTAAAACTATGGTGGGTTACTTTCACTCTGCTTTGAACACGAAGTAGAAATGAGTCCAGAGAAAACATGAAGTGTGCTTTTCCAAAGTCCAATCCTGCCATAGAACACACTGAATGTTGTCCTCTGGGAGAGAGGCAAGCCATTTAAATTCAGAGAACACATTCTCAACACTGGCAAGCTATTTTTAGCTCAAGCCGTAGCTTAATTTGGAATCCAACCAGTTGAGGTCTTGCCTTTTCCTTGGATTGATTTTTTTTTAAATGGCAGTAGGTATCTATACACATGGAAAAGGAGTTTTAAGCATTTTAAATGTTCTTGAAGAATATATATTCTAAAACCAGTTGAAAAAAAGGTTCATGTTAGAGCTTTGAAACTTTTTGCTTATCTGTAGACTGTTGTTTTAAAATTCACAGTGTATGGCCCTAAAAAAAGGAAAGATGCTTTTAATTAGTTTATTCAACCACAGTTCTTCAGGGAAGCCAACCTGCACAGCTACCTGATAGAATAGCAACTCGGCCTTGATGCCAGGTGCCTGGCCTGGGAGGCCTGACCAGAATAAAGATGTGGGGAATTTCTTGGCTTCCAGGAGACTGAGCTTCTCATGCTCAAAAGGATCTCCCAGGGTAGCCAGACACTTATTCCATGAGCCATGATGACTCAGCTGCTGCAAGGAACCTGCTCCCAACTGTCTCTCATTGAGTCTAAATTCAAATTCTAATTAATCAAAATTAAATTAAAAATTAATTTTCTTTGTCATACTAGCCACATTTCAAGTGCTCGGTAGACACATGTGGCTAATGGGCTACCATATTGGGCAATGTAGAGCATTTCCACCATGACAGAAAATTCGATTGGACAGCACTGGTCTACGCCAATGACAAAATAACATTAGGCCGTTTTGTAAAAAGCACTAGATAGGGAGTTGAGAGACCCAGAATTTGGTCCTATTCCAGCTTTTTTTTTTTTTTTGACAAGCCCTTATGTAGTGCTTACTATGTACCAAGTGTAATTCTGAGCACTCTATAAAATCATTTAATCCTCACAACTATCCCCATTTTCCAGATGAGGAGACTGAGGCACAAAGACATTAACTTAGTGAACCAGTAAGTGGCAGAGCCTGGCTAGGAACCCAGGAATTCTGCCTTCAGAGTCTGTGGTCTTAACCACTACTTAATGCTGCCTTTCTGAAAATCCATGTGACCTGGGGAAATTTCTTCACCTCACTCATCAAACGAGGAAAGCAGACCGAATGCCCCCTGAGGTCCTTTCCGCTGCCAATGGCCTAGGATTCATTCACTTACGCAGTGGTTGTTGAGTGTCTGCTCTGGACGGGGGTATATTAGATGCTGGTATACATGGACAAACAAAGCCTACACGGTCCCTCATAGTGAGAGAAGCAGACATTATTCAAACATAAATACATGGACAATTGCCGTGGGGAGCAGTGTGCCAAAGGACTGGCCTTCAGTACTGAGAATGTTTAATGAGATTTGACCCAGTCAGAGAGGCCAGGCGTGACTCCTGTGAGCAGGTGAAACTTGAACAGTGCAACCAACACCCAGAGGAGGGACGATCAGGGGGCCTGCACTGTCCTGGCTGCTGCCACCCAGGGAGGGTCAGCTGTGCCCCCTGCAGTGATGTGTTTACCACGGGTCTCTGTGGGAGGGGGCGGAGGGGGGGAAAGTGTGAGGTTGAAGGCTTGGGTGAGCAGGACCACACAGAAACCAAATTTGCCCTCTCTCAGGGCACTCTTCTCCCTGGTTTGCCCAGACTCGTGTCTCCTGGGCAACCAGCGCACGTGCCTACGTCAGAGTTAAAAATGGAACGCAGGCTAACATCTGTAATGGGGACCGAAAATAATTTGGGTTTCAGCCTGTGCACAACTTAAACACAGGGGCTACCTGAGCACATGCTTGTGTCAGTCATGTCTGTGGGTGACACAGCAAGTGTGTGCAAAACTCAGCTAGGAAACTTTGAGTTAGAGATTTGCTTCAGGGCTTCTGACTCCAGAGACTTTGCTCCAGAAAGAGCACTGATTCTTAACTCTGTAAGTGGGAAATTTTGTTAAAGAAAAAAAAAATTAAAAAGAAAGAAAAGAGCAAACAGGAACCTTGTTCAGAAGAGGCTTCTTCTCCTCTCACTTTTCTGCTGTGGGTTTTCCCCTAAGACTCAGGCCTCAGTTTCTTCCTCTTCAGCAAAGTCACTCTATTTCATGACTTTAACCAGCATCAGTAGATGATGCAAATATAGACAGGAGGCCACCATGGAGATATCCTGCTCTAGCCTTGAACCTGGACACTAGGAAGAAAGCTTGCCTTCTGAGACTTAACTACTGAACAAGGGCAGTGGCTCAGAAGAGTGACTGATTCTGCAGAGGCACCTTAAAATGACAGCTGCAAACTCAGTGCCTACAGTGGCAAGACAGGTGACAGAAACGAGTGATGTGGGCTGGGTGGAGTTCGTGGTGAACTAGGGATCGTGTGCTGCTCCTATCACTCCAGCTAATTGTTGCCCAGTTCCTTTTTTCCATTTTTCTTCTTTTTAAAAAGAGAAGTCAGAAATCTGTATTTTCATGTGCTATGTGGGCAATTAATGCTGTACTTTAAGTGACACAATCCACATCTGCAGGACAGATGTGGTCTTTTGCTCCTAAGACTTGATAATCTCACCATATCTAAAGAAAAAGGCTGCCTATGGGGAGAGGAGTGGCCAGAAAAAAAGAATAATGAAGGGAGGGTGAGTAGAGAGTGAACAGAGACCAAGGCGCTGTAATACTGCAATACCAGGTAAGCAGAGCACAAGAATCCGCTCCACGTAACAGGTGTGTATTGAATCACCTGTGTGGAGGTGACTGCCTCAGATGGTTATGGCTTGGTAACAACAACTTCTAGAATTATGCAGCTAACTCTAGTCACTTGGGCTTGGTACTCCCCATGCTACTTCTGCTTATAATTTGGTTTCCCAAGATCTGTCCACAGACAGAGAATGCAAATATGAATACCCAGTTTATTTGGTAGTTTCACTTCACCTCCTAAAATAATAAATAAGCATTCTGATTTTATAAATTCATCTCTTTTGGTTAAACCCAGGACCTCATAATCTAAGACATGCTTGATAATTAAATTTCTTTGTGATTATATATATATATATAAAATGACATATATATACCAGGTCTTAGATTTGGAATCAGTCATTCCTCCAAGGAGCCTTGTCTTCATGAGTGGGAAATGGTATTTAAAGGCCACAATCTGTGCTGTCATTACATCTAGGACTTTTCTGTGGTCAGAGCTAGGAAATACATATTTCTGTAAACTTTAAAAAAAAAAATCACAGGCACATACTGATATTTCCAATTCAAATTTAACATTACAGGGATATATATATATATATATATATATATATATATATATATATATATATATATATAATTACTGTGGAAAATCTTGATTCCTAACAACATTAACATAGTTATTTGCTTTATCCTGCAATATAAAAAATAGTTACAAAATAATATTACTGTTAACAATAAAACTATTTAATGCATGAAGTTTATGATTTCTTTGCAGCTCTATTTGTCCCTAGAATATAGGGACAAATATATATATAGTCAAAATGCTGGATTAATAACTTGAAGTAATTATTTTCTCTGTGTAGTTATAACACCAACTTGATACACAGTTTAAAACAAGGAAACATTCATTTTAATTCTTTTCCAGTTTTTAGAGATTGCTTTTTCTTTTTTGACTTATCGTGGAATTTTAAAATATTAACAAGATGCTAAAACTGTATAATAAAGTATACTCTGGGAAGGATTACTTCCATCTACATTTTTATTAGTCTTGGTTTATGTTTGCAACATTTTGTTTTGCAAATATAAGCAGATAGGTATCTATTTTAACCCTACCCCCTTCATAATCAATACTGAGAGGAGTGACCAGGGGAGACTCACACTGCCCCAGCTGCCACTCCAGTGAGGGGTCAGCCGTGCTCACATGTCCCCCATGGTGGTATGTTTGCCATGGATCTGTGTGGGTAAGAGCATTGTGGTTATGTAAGAAAATGTCCATATTTGTCTTTCCCATTTGGATACTGTCAGTTAAAATTCATTATGTATAAAGCCAAAGCATCCTTCTTCTTCTCGAACTAACTCTGCCTCCAAACTTCCCTCTATGTGTTCTCAGCACCTCAATTCTCCTAATCACCCAGTATCAAAACTTTGGTCAACGTGGACTTCTCTGTTCTGTTTAGTCTTCATACTCTATCAATCACTAAGACATCTGACATCAAGATTTTTTGAGCATCAACTATATGGCAAGCACATGATAAATAAGACATGATTGGTGACTCCAAGGGGGAGCTTACATTTCAGTGCGGAAGTCAAAGAAAAAAATAAATGATCCCAGTATGGTGTAAGGTGCTGTAATCGAAGTAGGCAGGGGATGGTTTGGGAGAACAAAGGGAGTACAAAAAACTCTAATGAAGGAGAACTTCACAAAGGGAGTGATGCCTGAGTTGAGTTTTGGGGGGGAAGTGGGAGTAGGATTTACTCATGAGAAGAAGAGGATGAAGATGAGAGAAAGAGCATTCCAGGGGGAGCTCAGAGGTAAAAGAGAGCAGGATGTGTTTCAAGAACTACAGATTTTTCAGTATTCATGGAGTGTCACAGTTTGGTGGAAGAAGAAAGAGAATCAGAGACCTGATGGTGAAGAATTTTGTTCCCTTACCATGTTACAAATTTTGGTTTCTCACCTGAACTCTCGGGGAAACCGTTGAAGGATTTTAAATTGGGTCGTGATATAATCAGAACTGCACTTTAAAAAAATCGCCCTAAGGTTGGTCAGAGAATAAGAATGAAATGAAAGAGGAAAAATCTGAAGACAAGACTAATGCCATAATTCAGGGGAGAAACGCTGAGTGCCTGAACCAAGGGCAGTGGCAGAAAAGATAGTGGGAAGAAAACTGACTTGAGAGACTTGAAGGAGACAGAACCAATAGGACTGGCAAATGGATGGTGACTCTAGGACACTCCCAGACTTCTGGTTTTGACAACTAAGTGGGTGCTGGCACCATTCACTTAGAATAGGAGCACAAAAGGAGAAGCAACAGGCTGGAGGGTGGGGAAAAATGATGACGGTACCAGTTGGAATAGCAGTATGAACAAAGGATTCCTTCAACAAATGTCTGTTGAACTTCTACTCTGTGAAAGGCACAATGTTTTCTTGGGAGTCTGCAACAGATTATGATATGCAGGAGTTTATTTACAATAGAGAGAGGATTAGAGAGGGTGACTTAGGAAAAATGAGAGGGAAAAGAACAGAGGGATGAGTATTAATGGGGATGAGAGTATGGAGCTTGCATTTGAGAATCATGAAGAAAGTAACTGATCTCAAGGATCCGAACAGTATGTTGACCTAAAATTGCTTCCATATGAATGGATGCTGAAGCCACGGAGAATTTCAGAGGCTGGAGAACCTTCTTTTATCTTCTTGTAGCTTCCTTTTCATTGTCATTGCTATCACCAGAGCTCAGACACTTTCTTCCTGTTCCTTTAATCTGTGTATTTCTCCTTCTTTTTGTTTGTATTTTTTATTTTAAAATATTTTACTTAAAAATATTTTCCTATAAGCAAAAAGAAGAAAATTTAAATACAGTTTATAATCCTGTTACTCAAAGATAAATACTGTTAATGTTTTAGGATAATTTTCCATTATTTTCCTAATGAAGGGCAGAGAGGAGAGAAAACATATTTTTTTATTTACAAAAAGAGGATCATATTGTATATTTTGGTTTTTAACATGCTTTTTTAAAACCCAAACAGTACAACAAGGATCTCCTCCTCTGCCCTTAAAGGTTCCTCTATAGCATAATGTTTAATGACCTAATAGCACTATGTTGTATTTTATTGTCGTTTCCAATTTTCAGGATTAAGGACAACTCTGACCATTCCAACATTATGCCATCTTTCCCTTCACCAAATTCAAAATGTTTATTGTCAGTGCCACTTATTTTACCTCTTATCACAACCTACTTTATGGTATTTTTATATTGTTATTTAACTTTTTATAAGCTTGTGTTTTGGTTTTACCAAATATTGTGTGTATCAGCTTAGGTTGTTATGCTGCAGTAGCCAACAATCCCCAAATCTCAGTGGCTTACAACAACAAAAATATATATTTTTTAATAAATTTATTTATTTTATTTTTGGCTGCGTTGGGTCTTTGTTGCTGCACGCGGGCTTTCTCTAGTTGCGTCGAGCAGGGGCTACTCTTCGTTGTGGTGCACAGGCTTCTCATTGCTGTGGCTTCTCTTGTTGTGGAGCAGGGTCTCTAGGCACATGGGCTTCAGTAGTTGTGGTGCATGGGCTTCAGTAGTTGTGGCTCGCAGGCTCTAGAGCAAAGGCTCCATAGTTGAGGCGCACAGGCTTAGTTGTTCCGCGGCATGTGGGATCTTCCTGGACCGGGGCTCGAACCCGTGTCCCCTGAGTTGGCAGGCAGATTCTTAACCACTGCGCCACCAGGGAAGTCCCAACAACAAAAATATTTATTTCTCACTCATATTTCATGCTCTTCACTTTGGGATGTGGGCTGAAGCAACCTCTATCTGGGAAATGCCATTCTGTGGCAGGGGGAAAAAAATGTTGGGGGAGTCATGAAATGACCCTTAAAGCTTTTGCTTGAAAGTTTTGTACATCACTCCCACTCATACTTTATTGGTCAAAGCAAGTAACATGGTGAAGCCTGATGTCAGTGGGTGGGGAAGTAGAATCCTCTCACATGGAGAGACAGTGAGTCATTGAAGCAATAATAAAATCCACCTCAGTTCTAAATTCCTATGGATACATGTGTTTTGCTTATTCTTTATGCATCATCTTTATGAACTAGGTGGATTTTGTGGGAAAAATTATTAAATAGCTTTATTTTTCTTACTGTCTTTCAAATATGACTGAGCGGCATCCCCTTCCCCAACTATGGACGTTATCTTGGGCAGATCTGAAAGATTTTCTTACACCTTTGAGGTTTTGATCACACAGTCTTGTCTTGATGACTTAAAAAGTTCAATTTGATCAAAATAAAAACTTTAATCCCTCATTCAGTTAACACTTCTCTCTTCCACAGCTCTTAATCAGACCTAGGTTTGGACACTTGCAGTGAGTCTGTTTTTCTCTACTTGTTCTACCTCTTCCCCTAATCATTTTGCTTCACTGGTGCCACATTGGTTTAGGCCCTCTGTCTAACAGATGCAGAGCTTCTGGTTCTTTCTCTTATGGGATGTTTTGTGGGTTGTTTAAAGACTCCTTGCTAGAGGTCCCCACTGCACTGTTCCCTGATGTGGGCAAGCATCTTCCAGTTGACCCCACCACTATTCCCATAGCTCTTGCTTCTTGCTTTACACCCCAGGACCACTCTTCCTCTCAGGGCCATCTTGTCAGGTAGACAGACCTCTAGAATGAAGATGCTTTAAGACACTCATGCTGACCACCTACTGTGATGTCCAGTCTGGTTCACTGGAAATGCTCATATTTTTGCTCCTCCAAATTCTGAAAGTGCTGGCTCTTCCCACTACAGCCCTCACTCCTCACTCTGTCATCAGCGGCAGCTCTAGCGAGCCCTTGTCTTTAGACTTCCAGGTGCAAGTCAGTTTTGGGGTCCTCCAGACACCTGAAGACCCATGGCAAGTTCTCTGAGATGTTCTCTTAGAGTTTTTTTTTTTTTTTTTGGGGGGGAGGCTTGCTGGATCTTAGTTTCCCAACCAAGGATGGAACCCAGGCCCTTGGCAGTGAAAGTGCCGAGTCCTAACCACTGGACCATCAGGGAATTCCCTCTTACAGCTCTTATCTCACTTAAGGTGGGGGTGGGATGGGAAGATTTCAAAGCATAGCTCCCCAATAACCATTTCCAAAAGTGACTCTCACCTCCAACAATCCTCATCTCATCTACAGGCTGGAGGCGGGAGTTGGGCTTAGAGTCACAAAGTAAGCTTTATAACCTCCTACCAGCTCCTTAAAGCTCCTTTTGTTTACTACTTTGGGGCAATAACCATTACAAAGACAAAAGAATACCATGCCATATATATTCAGAATTTATATTTTGTATCTGTGACATGTTTTACACCTAAACTGTTTAACATCAGGCATGAGTGAGAGAAGGGAGAGGGTGACATCTAGTTATTTTTATAAAAAGTTACCTCTTTCTTATATCTAAGATAGCTGCATAGAAGACTTTCACCACTATTTTTTTTTAAAAAACACAGACTTGTGAAATAGCAAACAAGATTAGAGAGTTCAGAATTCTGATTGATATAAATGAAAAGGATTATAATACCAAATGAAAGCAGTTATGAAAACTTACATGTCCCATCCATCCCTGGAAACTCTGATCAACTGGGAAAAGGGTTAGAAAGATCTGGGAATTCAGAGCTCAGTCATACCCCAGTTTAGTTCAACTTAGCTTTATCTGTTATTAATCTTATAAGCAAAAGAAAGCAATGCAGAGACCTGAGAGTAATATTTCAAATCTCGGCTGCTAGCAAATAAAAAACAGATTGAACAAGTTTGGCTTATTATTCATTCTACAATTGAAAGCCATTGCCCTTTAATTTAGCCTTTTGAATGCAACTATAGTAGGTTTGCATCCTTGTATCTGGATAATGAGCCAACACACCATGAAGGCTGATGGCTGTGTCTGGGCTGCTTGCTGGCACTACATAGCACTGGGTGCAATGACATTATGCTCCCAACGGTGTTAATTATAAGGGTCTTAGAATAGAAACATGGAACAGAAAATCAAAGATGTTCTTAGTTCACCACTAGCAAACAAATGGCAAGCCACAAATGGCAGAAATTCTCTCTGTTGGAGGTAAAACCACTGAGATATTGACCAGTTACTGAAGCCCAGGATACTTTAACAAACTGTGTAGTTGATAAGAGGAATTTTTTTCTGAAATTTTATTATGAGAAATTTCAAACACACCAGAGTTGATAAAATTGTAGTAACCTCTCACATATTCACCACCTAGATTTTATAACTGACATTTTGCTATATTTGTCTTCTTATGTAGATATCTACCTATCTATTCATCTTTCTATCTATACACCAATCCATCTTATTTTTTTATGCACTTCAAAGTAAACTGCAGACATCACTACACTTCACCTCTTAACACTTAAGCCTGCCTATTAGCTAGAGTTCAACATTTGTTAAGGGATTTTTGTTGTGTGTGGTAAAATTTACACACAGTGAAATGCGCAAATCTTAAATGTACCGCTTGACAAGTTTTAACAAATGCATACACCTGGAACATAGATTTTTAATCTCCGATCTAAATGACTATATTTTACTTTTAGGGTTGCGTATTCCATCTCATCAAGTTTTACTGAAGTTAATTTTTTTTTTTCAAAAGCTTGAATTTCAAAGACCACCAAAAGGATAAACTACAGGCTACCACCACCTCCTCAATTATTCCCTCCACTCATTAAACAAATATACCATCAATAGCAGACTAGAAAATATTATAAGAATGGTGCTGTTCACAAATACATCTAAAATATGAAATACCTCAGAACAAGTTTACAAGAGAAATGTGTAACAAAAATAAAGGAAACCATGAATCAACTGAAAGATAAAAGAAGGCTTTAATAATATGAAAAAAAAGCCATATACCTGAGTGGAGAAATTAAACAGTGTAAAGATGTTGATTCTCCCCAACTTAATTTATAGGCTTAAGACCTTTGAAACTGAAATATCAGTGGGACTTTCCATCTATACTATAGCAAAATAATTGTAAAATTTATGACAGAAAAGTCTAAAACAGAAGAATAAGAGGGAATATTACCCTATTAAATAAATGCATGTATAATAATCACAAGCAGGAGATGGTAGCACTTGGAATAAAGAGGTAATACTGGAAGTGGTGAGAGGTGGTCAGATTCTGGCCATTTCAAAGGTAGAGAAAATAGACTGTGATGGTGAATCAGACATGCGGCATGAGAAAAAGAAAGAACTCAAGGGCGACGCCAGGTTTTTACCTGAGTTACTCACTGAGAATTGGAAGATGGGGATAAAATACTAAGAGGGAGAAGAAGGGGATCAGGAGTTCAGTTATAAGTTTCCAATGTTAAGTTGTAGATGGTCATTACACATGCAAGAGGAAATATGAAATAGGCAATTGTATATTTGGGTCTCGAATTCAGGGGAGTGAAAAAGTCCATGTCCAGGCTAGAGTTATAAACACCAGAAAAAATCTAGGGAGTAACTATAAAGAAAGAGGAATCGAGGTCTGGAAACTGAGAGCTAGGTAGACAAAGAGAGGTGTTGCCCAGATTCCGCTTCAAGGAAAGACTTTCACCCTACCTGCCAGCAGAAGATTCCTCAGCCAACATGGACACCTTGCCCAAAGCCCCACCCTCTCCCAGGGCTGGAGTATAGAAGCTTGGTCATTTTTGTCCAATGACAGGACAGCGCTGACCAGTAACACATGCTCAGGCGCCCCACTGGGCTGACCACTGTTTTTTTGGGCCTCTATTGCAAGTGACTTCTCTCTCCATCCATTCTGTCTCTCTCCTCCTTCCTTTCATAGGTGTTGATTCCTAAGACACATCTCATACACCAAACTGTCTCAGCATCTGCTCCCAGAGAACTAAACCTATAACATAAAAACAAGGAGAAACCAGTTAGGAGAGAAAGAGAGGCCTTTGAAGCAGGAGAGTAACTAAGAAAAAGGGGAGGCTTAGAAGCCCAGAGAAGTTCGAATGGTTACTCCACGAAACCTGCTGTATCAAACATCCTGGGGTGCCCCCCCGATATCTGTTCTTGTTTTCTTCCTGAGTTTTAGAACTCCCAGATTTCAGGTGGACACCTGGCCAACCAAAATAAAGACAAAATTTCACAGTTTCCCTTAAAGTTTTTGTGGTGATGTGCTAAGTTCTGGCCAATAATATGTCAGTGGCTGCTTCAGGGAATCTTCCTTCAAAACAAAACAAAACAAAAACAGCAGGGCAAAATCAATCTTTGCCCTTTCCTGTCCCTTCCTTCCTGCTGCTTAGAACATGTCCAGGATGGCTAAAACTCCATCCTGGCCAGGGTTGACACCTTACCTTAGGGATTGTGGAGCAGAAAGAGGCAATCAGTCTGGGATTCAGTTAGTCTGAAATGGTAGACTCTCTATACCAGCTCTCGAGTGCTTTCATCCAGACTTTTATGAGAGCAAAAAATAGTGATTTTTTTTGGAGTTTCTGTCACTCTTAGGCTAATCTAATCCTAAATAGTACATGTACCCTAATCTTTTTCTACCCCAGGGTTGACCACTCCCTCCATCTGGCCCTTCTGTTCTTTGTGCATGTCTCTGTCACCGCACTTTCCGTAATGGATTGTCATGATTTAGGTGTCTTAGTAGGTGCTCTGAGTTTGTTGAAATCTGTGAATGGACATCAATCCGTTCATTTGGATCTTTGTAACTTAAACATTTCTTATCCTTCCAATTAGATCACAAACGCTTTGAGCACAGGGACCTTTGCTTATGCTCTCTGTAAAATTTCCACTTGGTTCTTTATATTTTCTGTTTCTTTGCTGAGAGTCTTTTTTCATATGTCAAAGTATAATTTTCAAAAAGTTAAATATATAACTTTCATATGAACATAAAGTGAGCACATGTCAAATATTTAATTCACTAATGAATGATAGAACTTGCATGATGGTGAGGATGGTTCAAAAAGAATTAGAAAAAAGGAAGTATTCAGAGTTTCGCTGAGAATTTTTATCTTTCTATATGTTTCAAGATTGTTCACCCTTACTTCTTAGAGAGTTTTTATAATAGCTGCTTCAAATACTTTGTCATATAATTCTAATGTATGTGTCATTTTGGTGTTGGCATATATTGATTGCCTTTTCCAATGTGAGTCAAGACTTTACTGGTTCTTTCGATGCTGAGTAATTTTGGATTGTGCTGTGGATATTTTGAATATTATAGGGTCTTATTGAAATCCTATGGAGAATGTTGATATTTTTGTTTTAGTGGGTAATTGACCTGGTCGGGTTCAGGCTACAAATTTTGATCACACTTCTGGGTTTGGGGCTGCCTTCAGTTCAGGTTAGGGAATATTAGAGGGATAAAAATTGGGAAGTCACCACCAGTTCAGTGATACTTCAATTCTGATCTTCTTCTCCAATCTATCTGCTATGATTTACTTTTCAAGAGTCCTAAAATAGCTGTTCCATGTATTCTGTCTAGATTTCATAGTGGTATTCAGTGGATGAAATAGAGTGAATTGTGCTATCTTGCCCAGAACAGAACCTTACTAAGTCATTTGAAAAATGTATGTCCTTCATTTCTATAGAGGTTAAATAGAAGAAATGACCATACGAAGAATGGTTCTGAGTTGCTAGGAAAGTCCTTAAGATGTATCCTGATCCATTGCAGGGTTTAAAGTGCTCTGTGCAAAGAATTTGGGACATGTGCAAAAAGCATAAACCTTGAAACTAAGCAGTCCTATATTTGAACTTACACTTCATAGAATGGAAAATAGATTATTATGATGTTCACTGAGAGGATAAAAATCATATCATGTTTATAAATTCCCCAGCACATATAAGATACAAAATAAATGTTAAGTCCACTTCCTTTTAGAATTTAGTATCAGGAAAAGATTGCCTGAAGAAATAGTATGCTTCTTTTGATCATATGGTAAGAATTATGTAACTTGTATTTTTCTTCCTGCTTTGGCTGACAGGAGGCTCAGAGCTAAGTGCGATGAGCAATTAATATGTTCATTTGTGGAACTGGTATATTTGCCTCTGTAGAATAACATGCCATTTTATTTTCCATTTTTTTAATTGCAATAGCCAAATAGTATAATGTGACCTTTATGGTAAAATATTTTAAGCTTTTTGGATGTAGATAGAACATAGCCATAAAAAAGCTACTATATACTATGCCTTTTAATTTATATGGTACTACTAAACATTTTATGTCCCTGAATTGAAAGTTTGCTGTTATTTCCTTATAAAATAAATCACTTCAAATTAAAATAGATATAGTTATTTCAGAGTCATGAACACTTGGTCATAAAATAGTCACAGCTTACAACTGAAATTCATATTTTACAATTAGAGCTAGCATTTTAGATCTTAAACTGGCATTGCTCCTATATATGACCCATTTTAAAAACACTTAATATAAGATGCTGATAACACATGAAGAATATTTTTCTAACAAAATCAGGTGATGTGATAAGATGTGGTTGTATAATCTTCCTTCCTTCAAATGTTATTAGCATATTCATCACAGTTAACAGTATGCCTTTCTTTGTTAAACACTGTAGGAATTAGTTTATAGTCTAAAGACATTCAGAGTAAGCACAAGTTGCTTTAAATGACTCCTATTTAAAATAGGTTTGGTTAGATTTTGAAATAATGAAGTGTCTCATGCTTCTGATGAAAGCTTTCTTTTTTTCTTTCAGATTTCCCTTAGAAGGAGCCATTTTTAAATAGAAGTGTTTTCTAACTACAGGCCCAATTTCTCCAGCTTGATTTATGCCAATATGTCTTTAAAAGAGTTGTATGCTTATGTTGTGAGGCCAGATGTTTAAACAGTTTTTAAGTTGCAGGCACAAGCTCACCTTTCACAGGGCAACACAACTTCCTAATTTTTGATTGAAAACTGTTTCTGAAGGCTTAGATTTTCCCTCGTAATCCAGTTCATGGCAGTGCAGCGTATGTTTGTGCACCCAGATTACTGAATTTGAGGTAAAACCTTGCTTTCTAAAATGGGTTGGCCAGTTTCTGCCTGCTAAGATGTCTTTTGGGATTACGTGTGCTTGTAATTTGCCACATCAACTAAAATAGGATCAAAACCTGTACTATGTCACTAGGAAGTCCTCCTAAAATTCAGTTGGAATCCTATAATATCGCAGGAGATGTCAGTGGTATTCTTGTTCACTTTTTACATTTTCTTACTCTTGTTTAGCGAAAGATATACAAATATTCTTCAACTTTAGGCAAGAATTGATGACTGTAGCTGGGAACTGGAAAAGCTAGATTAAGATCCGTCAGATTAATATCACAGTTTTAATGTGGAGCAAAATAAGCAGGGAAATGTTCATCTAAAAGG
The DNA here is from genome assembly GCF_949987535.1 of Balaenoptera acutorostrata. Classification (NCBI taxonomy): domain Eukaryota; kingdom Metazoa; phylum Chordata; class Mammalia; order Artiodactyla; family Balaenopteridae; genus Balaenoptera; species Balaenoptera acutorostrata. Next base: position 63,320,225 of record NC_080067.1, on the reverse strand, counting down.
GGATTTATTAAGTAAATAAACATGTGATTATTTTCAATTGTTTAACAGAAGAATGGCTTGAAGAATATTCACAATTAGTGGAAAGAAGGCGGTTACAAAACCCACATCTCAATCCAGCCTCACCATAGGCCCCCTCGACCCTCCAGTCACACTGGATTTACAGTGTGAGGATTTGTGTCACACTCTGTCTTCCAGATGAGACTTCTCACAAGCTATCCCTTCTTTCCCCTTATTTTCTTCAAGTTTCAGCTCAAATGTTACTTCCTGATCCCTGAGACTAGGTTAGACATTGTTTGCCTTATGCACTTGTACCTGGCCACTAAAATAATACTGAGAGGTATGCAAGTTAGGTTGTTCTCAACCTCATTTTATAGTTGAGAGACAGACATAAGGAAACCGAGGCACAGAGTGGTGACATGATTTACCTGTGATCACACAACTAGTGAGTGACAGAACTTGATGAAATGTCTTCTGATGGTATATAGCAAATTTTTTAAGTTAGCTAAATGGCTCTTATCCTAAACAATACTTCCTAAATAAGGTTCTCTAAACTTCCAAAAGCAAACAAATCTAAGGAACTGTAAGAGTTTGATTTGCCATCTTATATTTGGGTTGAGACCAAAATATGATATAATAACTGTATAACTGAAATATAAGTTTTCCAAAGAGTAGGAATAGCAGAAAGGGATTTAAGAGTCAGTGAATAGGGCTTCCCTGGTGGCACAGTGGTTAAGAATCCGCCTGCCAAGGCAGGGGACATGGGTTCGAGCCCTGGTCCGGGAAGATCCCACATGCCGCGGAGCAACTAAGCCCGCGTGACTAGAGCCTGTGCTCCGCAACAAGATAAGCCACCGCAGTGAGAAGCCCGCGCACCGCAATGAAGAGTAGCCCCCACTCGCCACAACTAGAGAAAGCCCGCGTGCAGCAACAAAGACCCAATGCAGCCAAAAATAAATAAATAAAATAAATTTATAAAAAAAAAAAAGAGTCAGTGAATAACAGCTTAAATATGAATTTAAAGTGATGATGTTTAAAGCACAGGAGACTGCATTTTATATGTTGGAAGACAATGCATTTCTGGAGTTAGAAGGGGGAAAAGGCACTCCACATGGTACTGATCAAAATGTTAGTGGAGAAATATGTCCTGCTTTGTGTTTCACAGTTTCAGAAAAGAGCAGAGAACTCTAGTGGTGTGAAGGCATTTTACAAAGCTAATTAAATATTACTAGAAATATTATCTGAAATTTGGAAATAAGGGAAAGGGTTACCACATGTTCTCGCCGTCCAGTGCTGGTTTGACTTTCTATTTCCAGGCCTCTTTTATAATTCTTCGGAGATTAATTTATAGATACAGCTGAGTCTCATTAATCCCAGTAGTGTTCTATAAAGACGCCATGAACACTGAATTAGCAAATACTGCTGCTTCTATGGGAAATACAATGTTAAGTTCCTGAGAGCTTCTGGTCACATTTTCATTAACTGAGCAATATAGAACCTTATTTTACGAGTGTTTCTGTTTGAAATACCTTATTTAATATATACATATATAGTGTTTATTCATTAGCATTGAACTCATGGCTGATAGCACTATAACTCATGCCTGAACAAAGCGTATCTAATACACACCACACGCAAGGCACGCCACCGCCTGCTTGCAATAGGAACACTAGACAGCACTTCAGCACTATGCCATTTTAAACAGTGAAATCACCAACAGAAAACCACAAAAATGTAAAAAACATGGCACTCAATAGACCACAAAAAAAGACACTTGTTGACAATGTGAGAGCTTCAAGAAGAAGGCAGAGTGTCATTTTGTTTGACCTCAGCTGCGAGCATGCACATCAGGCAACTCAAATTTTTCGCTGCTCTGTGCATGTTCTCGAATGACCACAAAAGCGTAGTGAGTATTAATCTGGGGGTTACAAATAAGTTTTAATGAGCAGAATTTCGCAGATAAGGACTCTGCAAATAATGAAGATCGACTTTCTTCATCCTGCAGAGATGCAAATAATTTCTAACCAGTGAAAAGAACCCTATAGCTCGTGGTGTGTGGCTCTGCTGGAGAGTTACCCAGTTTTATACCTAAGACAGAAATCAATTAGTCTGCCTTTGTCAGGCCAGTTTCTCATTTGCTCTTTGAACTGATTTTAATATCTTCTGGTTCCTTTTTTTTTTTTGACGCGCTGTGCTGCTTGCGGCATCTTAGTTGCCGGCCCATGGATTGAACCCAAGCAACGGCAGTGAAAGCGCAAGTCCTAATGAGTCCTAACCACTGGACTGCCAGGGAATTCCCTGGTTCCTTTATTAATTAACAAGTTGAATAAAATCTTAGACACGTGTTCATTTTTTATTTACCTGAGAGTCACTTTTTTTACAATTTGGAAATTGTACTTTATACATTTTCAGAGACTAAGACACTGAGAAAATACACCCATAACTGCTGAATGAGGAGACAGAACAAGAAAAGTGCTAAAGTCCTTTCTTTGGGGTCTGAATTCCGCAATTTTGAGAGACGGAAGAGGCTTAAGAAGGAACGGGTGAGGGATAATTCAAAATTATTTAAACTATATTGATTGTAATAAAACTCTTTAAATATATTTACTTTAGTTAACATTTTCTAACCCTAATCTTTATTAGGACACTGTCAGAAAAGAAAAAAAATTCTCTTAAAGTGAAAATGGAAATAAGCCATCTAAATAATGTACGGAGAATATCAAAAGATTATTTAAACCATTATCTGGTAAAAGGTAACAATTTTTTTAGTCAATAATAGAGGTTATATTTAGTATCATGAGAAACCATTGTCTGTTTGTCACAGGTTTTCTGCCATTTGTGATTTCAATAATTGCTTTATCATATAAATCTACTATAGAGTCCCCCACTGAATTAACGAAGGAAAATGAAATTATGCTGATTATTTCTTTCTTTTAGCTTTAATTGCCAGGCAGCTTAGAGTGAAATTTGAAGCTCAACAATAACAACTATATAGTTTTTCAAGACCTGTGCCTTTATGAGCCTTTTCTTCTTCCTAATCCTATTTGTAACTTATACTACTTACTTATAAATTGACTAAAAATATGTTTATAATGTAGTATATGTTAATTAATTACAAATGTATTACTATTTATTTATAATTTTCTCAATCCTTGACTTTTTAACTCCTATTTCTATTTTACTCTTTCATTTTACGGGTCTTTTGTTGTCAGCCATACAATTCTGGCATTAGAAGGGAAAAAGTATTCTCCGTTGTGGAAAGAGACAGAGCATACACAGGAAAACAGACAAATAAAGGAAATAAATAAATAAAAGAAAACATTAAATTGTCTTTGGGATAGAAAGAGGGTGAGCCCTTGTTTTCCAGCCAGCAGAACTATGTCTATGGCTTCTTATATATGTGGGCATCATGGTTTTATGATCATGAACCAGGGTTGGCCTTAACAGACCACTGGCCCATTAGCTGATTGTTGCTAGAAGAAGGGCTTCAGGGTAAGGACTTCCTACACTTGACGTGATAAAGGATAAAAATCATAAAAGGCTCACTATCTTTTAGGGGGAGGAAGATAAGATACTTTATTTCTCAGGACTAGCTTTACACCCCAAGGCCAGAAAAGTCAGACAAAAAATTAAGAGATTTCCACCTGTCAGATGTTACTTACACCACCTCCCTTGCTTGAAAAAGGAGGGTCATGAAAAGCTTTAGAATAATTGCAAACTTACTCAGAAATATAAATTATTTTAATTTTGAATTGCAAAATTGAAGATTAACTGCATCGATGACAGGCAGTAGAAGTGGTTCTATGCTTGAAAACAGCAGGAATAATTAGTGTCTTAGTAGAAAGAGGAACTGCAGCCTCAATGCTTCAGGTTCTTGGTGGGAGTGGGGGATTATGAGGAGATGGAGTGGAAGGAGAATTCTGTCTTTTTAAAGGTAAATATTTTCATATTTCAAGAGCAGGATGTATTCATTTTTTAGAAAATTTTGAAAAATTTAGAGAAAGTCACAGAAGAACACAAAAATCACTTGCCACACTACCACTCCAGAGATGACCTATTTTGTACTAAGATTTTACTCTGTCTTTCTAGTCTTCTAATCTTTGTTAATGTATGCATACATTCCCTCTCTGAGGAGCTATGGTGTTACAAAAAGATCACTTAAAGAAGGGGACCATACTTTTACAGCAGATGATAAATAACTATTTGATTGAAACTTGATCTTTAAAAGGAGCAAATTATGAAAATAAATTCAATTTATCTTATATTGAACAAAATTTAGGTTGGAGTTGAGACTATGCACAAAGCCTTAGAATGAATCAAGTCTTAACTTTGTTTTGGAGCAATTGATTGAACAAAATATATTTGATACTTGTAGCATAATTTAAAAGACGGTTCATTGATTTTTTTTTTTTTTTTTTGATGTGGACCATTTTTCGTTTTTTTTTTTTTAAGTCTTTATTGAATTTGTTACAATATTGTTTCTGTTCTATGTTTGGTTTTTTGGCCGCGAGGCATGTGGGATCTTAGCTCCCTGACCAGGGATGGAACCTGCACCCCCTGCATTGGAAGGCGAAGTCCCAACCACTGGACCACCAGGGAAGTCCCGGTTCATTGATTTTTATATTAAATCATTCTTTTGAAAGATGCCTATTGTGGTGTGATTCTTGTCTACTTCTTTTGTTTAATTAACAAGTTTAATCTTAAACTGTGTCAGATCATCATTATCAATGACATTAGCTGTCTTTGAAAAATTAGAAGGAGGGAAGTAAGAAACTCTGTTTCTTAGGACTGATTTTACAGCTACAGACCTCATGGAATTCTGTCTGGCAACTTTAACAAGATTTACAACTTCAGTTTTCAGTCAGTTTGCACTGTATTCCCATTCTTTTAGCAGATGTTGACCATATCTAAAAATCAGATAGAGATGACTGACCAAGTTGTAGACTCCATGGACAAGAAAAGACCAGTGTTAAAGATGTTGGAATTTGATCAGTGATTTCATTAGTATTTTCATGTAATAGTAAATTCTGCTTCTTTACACTATATCTTATCTGTATGGACTTGGATAATAAACACAAACCCCTCTGTACTTAATGACAGTATCAAGTAGTGGGTGGGATTGTGCATGGTACGAGAAAAGGGCCGTGAAGGAGACAAACCGTTTCCCAGGCTTCTCCTAGAGGATACCAGGACCTTGGGAATGACAGGCTGGCTTATGATGGAGAGAAGGAAAAATAAAGACAGTGAGAGTTAAATAGCATAAGGAAAAGTGTTCAGAGCTGTGCACCAGAAAATTGTTACTGCTGTCATTACAGGGGGTCAGAATATTTGGGTTCAGCTACTAGATGTATCCAATGCCCTTAAGCAACTCAGTTCCACTGGGGCACTTGTTATCCTTTGTAAAATGAAGGGTTGGGCTGCACCATCCTTAGGATTTCTCATGTTTCTAAAATTCTGTAATTCTATGACCTGAGAATGTACAATATTTCTAAGGGATGCTGGAGCACTTAAGAAGACTTGAAGACTGTTATAATCTGATACTTGCTATTTAAGAAGAGTTTGTAACTATTTGAGTATTTTTTCTAACATGCGCTCTTATACATTGTGCACGTCAATGTTTCTTCTACTTTTAATTGAACTAATTAATTAGCTCATAGGATGCCTTTATGTGGATTAGGGAAATACTCCTCCATTAGCTTGGCAAAATGACAGGGATTTTTTATTTGTTTTTCAATTTTGGTACTCCTTCACTGGATAGACAAAGCCAAATTATCCCTGTCCTGGGCTCTTGGCCTGAAAAGTGGTGGCCCTATGGTTAATAATCTCATTTGATTTTCTCTCAAATAACTTTTCAATTTCTACATAAAATGAACATAAAAATGTTAGGATACCTGAATGTTTATGGGAGACAAACACAGGCGTAGACAGGAAATTTGTTCAACTGGGCACCTGAAGATGTGTGTTGAGAGAAAAGAATTCCAGCCATTTAAAAACAAGTGGGTGGGGGGCTTCCCTGGTGGCACAGTGGTTAAGAATCTGCCTGCCAATGCAGGGGACACGGGTTTGATCCCTGTTCCGGGAAGATCCCACATCCCGCGGATCAACGAAGCCCGTGTGCCACAACTACTGAGCCTGGGCTCTAGAGCCTGTGAGCAACAACTACTGAGACTGCATGCTGCAAGTACTGAAGCCTGCGTGCCCAGAGCCGGTGCTCTGCAACAAGAGAAGCTGAAGCCTCCGCAAATGAGAAGCCCATGCACCGCAATGAAGAGTAGCCCCTGCTCACCACAACTAGAGAGAAAGCCCATGCACAGCAATGAAGACCCAATGCAACCAAAATAACAATAATAATAATATAAATAAATAAATAAATAAAACAAGTGGGGACTTCCCTGGCTGTCCAGTGGTTAAGACTCTGCGCTTCCAATGAGGGGGGGACGCAGGTTTGATCCCTGGTCGGGGAAAGAGTATCCCACATGCCACACGGTGTGGCCAAAAAATTAAAAATTAAATTAAATTAAAAACAAGTAGACACGTGAGATTATATAGAATCACTTGTTAAAGGCTAAAATTGAAGTGTATCTTAGTGTCCTGTAAATCAACATTATCGCAGTACATATGCAACTTTACACTGGTTTTAAAGATTTCTTGATTCCTAGAAACATACAACCTACTAACACTGAATCATGAAGAAATAGAATATCTGAACAGACTGATTCCTAGTAAGGAGATTGAGTCAGTAATCAGAAACCTCCCAACAAACAAAAGTCCAGGACCAGATGGTTGTCACTGGTGAAATTTATCAAACTTTTAAAGAAGAATTAATACCAATCCTACTCAAACTCTAAAAAAAAAAAAAGATTTCTTGAATAATGTGAGTAAAGTGGGGTTGGTAATCCCAAAGAATGTGAATTCACTATTTATAATTTCTACAACGGGAATGATAGCTAATACTTCTTGAGTGCCTACTATGGGCCAGGAAGATAAAGAAATTGAGGAATAAGAAATTGCCCAGGGCCACACAGCTCATAAGCGGCAGAGCCACAATTTAAATCTGGGCAAAGTGACTCCAGAGTGCCCACTTAACCATTGACTCCTGCCATCTCTGAGCCTCCGTGATTTTACCATTAACAATGGTTAAGAAAAGTAGTCAGGTTTTGTCACTTTGTTTGGTTTGGTTTGAATCTCATCATCAAGCAGATGTCTTTTAATAGGGTATTATTTTTTTCAATCCTCAATTGTTTTTTGATTTAATTAATTAATTAATTAATTATTTTGGCTGCGTTGGGTCTTCGTTGCTGCGCGCAGGTTTTCTCTAGTTGTGGCGAGTAGGGGCTACTCTTCTTTGCGGTGCAAGGGCTTCTCGTTGCGATGGCTTCTCTTGTGGAGCATGGGCTCTAGGCGCATGGGTTTCAGTAGTTGTGGCATGCGGGCTTCAGTAGTTGTGCCTCACGGGCTTCAGTAGTTGTGGCTCGCGGGTTCCAGAGCGCAGGCTCAGTAGTTGTGGCGCACAGGCTTAGTTGTTCTGTGGCATGTGGGATCTTCCCAGGCCAGGGCTCGAACCTGTGTCCCCTGTGTTGGCAGGCGGATTCTTAACCACTGCGCCACCAGGGAAGCCCAATCCTCACTGTTTTAAGTTTCAGTTATGTTGAAGCCTCAACACATTAAAAACAATAGAGAAGTTTATATCAGTCAAGACTAGTTTTTCCATCCTCTTTCTCTGCATCCATTACATCAACTTGGCTGAACAGAGTACCAGCAGTACCTGGTAATTCCCTATAAAGAGAGAAGCTCAGCGCAAATGCACTCGAACTGAAACTGCAACTAAGAGGTTACATTTACACATGGATTTGGCAGAAGAAATGATACAATATAACAGGCTGAGATTTCTTTGTAAACATCTATGACTCAGAGTCACCGTGGGAAGCTAAGAAAAAAGTTATTTCCCCGTTTTCAAAATAGAGAAACTGAAAGGACTGGACTTGCCTTTAGAACTGATGACACAGCTGCTCAGCACTAGTCTCCTGCTATAAGGATAAAGAAATGAAATCCAGCAAATAATTCATGTTTAAACGTTGCTTCAAGAGGGAATTGGGCGAAGGGCACAACACACCTCTCTGTATTATCTTTACTACTCTGTGCATCTATATTTATTCCAAAGTAAAACTTTGTTTTTAAAGTTCCTTCACTATGGGTAATGGACTTTTAACCTTGGATAAAATTACTGCTATATTCTTGAGTTTAGTAGAAGAATAAAGGAAGGGATGTCTGTAGTCAGACCTTTGTCATTTTCAAAGGGAATATTTATTGTCCGTGGAGGGTCGTTTTCCAAATATAGGGGCAGTAAGTAGAAAAAAGTGATAGAATATTCCTTCAAAAATACACTCTCTTTTCCAACTCAAGACTTGAAATCAGAAGCAGTAATCAAGGAGTACCGACTATACATTTTGTTGTTATTTAATTTTTTTCCTAATGATAGAAATAACACACTGTAAAAAATTTGGTAAATAATAAAAATAATAAATAAATAAAATATTCCCACAATTTAAAACTGAGCAATAACTACTGTTGATATTTTGATATATTTCTTTTCTATGTGTAAGTACTTTGTATAAAATTTGGATCATACTCCACTTTTATTTGGTGAGCTTACCTTTACATTTACAATATTGTGAGCTTTTCGCAAATCAAAAATAAAATTTTATTAGCTGCATATTAATTCATCATGTGGCTACATCATCATCTAATTAATCATTCCATTATTGGGTTGAATATCTAAGTGACATAACTTTCACTAACATAAATAATGGAACATACAAAATTTTCAATCATTAATCTTTGTGTGCATCTTTGATTATGTATTTTAGATAAATTCTTAGAAGTGGTATCACTGGGTCAAAGAGATTTAGTTTTCTTAATACATGTTGGCAAATTGTCCTACAGAAAGGGTATACTGACAATTATCCACCTGAATCTGAAATTCTGCTACAAGTGGTCTCTCCATTTGATTTCCTCAAAGTCTATTTTCACCTGTTCAACCCACAGCTCTTTTATGTGAGACTAACACTACCTCACCCGAAAAGGTCAGGTAGAAAAGAAAAGAAAAGAATCTCTGATTATTGGCTGCATTTCCTTGGCCTCAGTATAGTCAAGGTGGAAAAGATGCCATCACTTTCAGAACCTTCTTGCAACCATATTAACATTAGTATGTTTTTCATTTTTCAAGCCCATATTAGTCCAAATCATTATTGGACACTAAAGAACCTCAAGTGACTAAGACTGAGGTGGAAAGAGAGAGGAAAAAACTATTTCTTAATGTTAAGGATCTTAGAATCCTCATGGAAAGGACTTTATCGGTGCTTCGCAAACTGTAGTGTACTTATGAGTTACCTGGGGATTTTTTTAAGGTGTAATTGACATTCAACATTACATTGGTTTCAGATGTACAACATAATGATTCAATATTTGTATGTATTACAAAATGATCACCACAATAAGTCTAGTTAATGACCATCACCATACGTAGCTAGAGAAATTTTTTCTTGTGATGAGAGCTTTTAAGATCTACTCTCTTGGGCTTCCCTGGTGGCGCAGTGGTTAAGAACCGCCTGCCAATGCAGGGGACACGGGTTCGAGCCCTGGTCTGGGAAGATCCCACATGCTGCGGAACAACTAAGCCCGTGCACCACAACTACTGAGCCTGAGTTCTAGAGCCCGTGAGCCACAACTACTGGGCCTGAGCTCTAGAGCCTGCGAGCCACAACTACTGAGCCTGCGTGGCACACCTACCGAAGCCTGTGCGCCTAGAGCCCGTGCTCTGCAATGAGAAGCCACCACAATGAGAAGCCCGCGCACTGCAATGAAGAGTAACCCCTGCTCACTGTAACTAGAGAAAGCCTGCGCGCAGCAACGAAGACCCAATGAAGCCAAAGATAAATAAAATAAATAAATTTAAAAAAAAAAGATCTACTCTCTTAGCAACTTTCAAATATGCAAGACAGTATTAACTATATTTGTCATGCTGTACATACATCCCCATGACTTATTTATCTTAGAACTGGGAGCTTGTTCCTTTTGACTCCCTTTACCCATTTCACCACCACCACCACACCTCTGGCAGCCACTAATCTGTTCTCTGTATCTATGAGGTTGGTTTTTTGGGTTTTGTTTCTTGAGATTCCACATATAAGTGAGATCATACAGTATTTGTCTTTCTCTGTATGACTTATTTCACTTTAGCATAATGCCCTTGAGTTCCATCTATGTTGTAATAAATAGCAAGATTTCATTCTTTTTTATGGCTGAATAATATTTTATTATATATACATACCACAACTATATGTATACATATACCACAACTTCTTTATCCGTTCATCCATTAATGGACACTTAGGTTGTTTCCATATCTTGGCTATTGTAGATAGTGCCGCAGTAAACATGGTGGTGCATATATCTTTTCCAGTTAGTGTTTTAATTTTCTTTGAATAAATATCCAGAAGTGGACTTGTTGGATCACATTGTAGCTCTATTTTTAATTTTTTGAGGAACCTCCATACTGTGTTCCACAGTGGCTATACTAATTTACATTCCCAGTAACAGTGCACAAGTGTTCCCTTCTCTCCACATCCTTGCCAACACTTGTTAATTCTTGTCTTTTTGATGACAGTCATTCTGACAGGTGTGAAGTAATATCTCATTGTGATTCATGATGTTTAGCATCTTTTTATGTGCTTGTTGGCCATCTGCATGTCTTCTTTGGAAAAATGCCCATTTTTATTTTTACTTATTTATTTATTTATTTATTTAAACTGGCCAGAGGGGAGGATTCTTTTTTATTTATTTATTTATTTATTTATTTATTTATTTATTTTTGTTTGTGTTGGGTCTTCGTTTCTGTGCGAGGGCTTTCTCCAGTTGCGGCGAGCAGGGGCCACTCTTCATCGCGGTGCGCGGGCCTCTCACTGTCGCGGCCTCTCCCGTTGCGGAGCACAGGCTCCAGATGCGCAGGCTCAGTAGTTGTGGCTCACGGGCCTAGCCGCTCCGCGGCATGTGGGATCTTCCTGGACCGGGGCACGAACCCGTGTGCCCTGCATTGGCAGGCGGATTCTTAACCACTGCGCCACCAGGGAAGCCAAAATGCCCATTTTTAAATCACAATTTTTTTTTTGTTTTTTTTTTTTTTGCTGTTGAGTTGTATGAGTTCTTTATGTATTTTGGCTATTAACCTCTTATCAGTATATGATTTGCAAATATTTTCTCCCACTCAGTAGGTTGTCTTTTTATTTTGTTGGTGGTTTCCTGGGAATATTTTTAAAACGTAGATTCTATTCTATAGGTTGAATATGAGGAGCAGGACCTGTAATTCTGCATTTGTTACAAGCTCCATGGACCACTCTTTGAGTAGCAAAATTATTGGGCTATTAAGCAAGACAACAGTTTTGGATAACAATTACTTAATGGGCTCATAATAAACACCTGACAAATGTTTAGGGTTATTATTTTTACTATTATTACTAATGTGTACATTAATTCTTTTCCTCTCCTGCAGAAGCAATGGCAAATTTATTTCAGGAAATTGTCCTTTATAATATGATAAATTTCTTGTTTTGTGAGACAAAGTATGTAATCTCCCAATATATGCCAGATGGCACTGTTTCTTTTCAATGTCTTATTTCTGAAAGACATAGTAGAGGAAAGACAGATTCAGAGAGAAGTGAGTTTGACTTCTTTTTGATTTCCAGGGGATTCTTTGCTTTGAGTGACTGCAGATATTGCTTCCTGACTCAGTGAATGTAAAGACCGCTAATAACATTTCTTAAAGAAATTGAAAAATACAATCTGTTCTTCTGCTCTTTCTCTTCTCAGCTAAACACCCTTAATTATTTTTTTCAAACCTCCTTAGACTTTCTGTACAAGCTTTCTGTCTCTTTTTATTCATTAGCCTGTTTACTCCCTTTTATCTTTACCAGTTTTTTTTTTTTTTTTTTTTGGTACTTACAAATGGGGTTGGGTAAGGTGGAAAGAATCTTCTTTTTATTCACAATAATTTTGTGATAACTCAGAGCATGAGAGGGCAAGTGAATCAATGACTTTTCTCTAAGTGAAAAAAAAAAAGCTCAGAAGTGATAGAGGCACTATATGAACTTAGATTTTTCCAACCTCATAGCTCGTGTTCTCTTCAGCATGCCATGCCTAATCTCAAATCTGGGAGATAAAACAAGCACACAGATGATTATGATTTAAGCCAAAGTGGGCAGTAGTGACAGAAGTACACAAGAGTAGTATAAACCAAGTGCTGCCGAGATCAGAAACAAGGAGAGATGTGTTCAGTTGGGAGGACTGGATGTGGCTTTGTGGATAGGTTCCTATATGAAGCCTTCTAGTTAGTGAGAATAGCACAAGAAATGTGGGAAATCCCAGGACCTCTTCTCAGAAGTAGGAAGAGCCAAGTTTCAATGGAAAATACCATAGAGAAAAAGCTGGAAAGGACAGGATAGGGCTAGGTAATGGCAGGCTATGAGTGCCAGGTGTGATGGGGCATTTAATTCAGTAAACAACACGAAAATGTTGTAGATTCTTATCCAAAAATTTACTTAAGCAAAGCTCAACTTCAGGAAAATGAATTTAACAGTAGTATATTGGATGGATTGGGGCCCAGAAAGTCAGAAAACTCTGTTTGGTGCCATAAGGGATACAAAGGTGGTTCAGACTTGATTTCTATCTCTAAGACTCTTGTTACGCAATCACTTTTTACACAGTTATACAAATAACTTCAATAAAAGGCAGATTGTAATAAATGTCACTGAAATGTATAAAATACCATCATAGTTGCAGGTTGAGGAAGAAAAAGATCTGGAAAGTTGTCATGTTTTAGTTGGTCTAGGTTAGACTTATTAGGCAATCATTGTCAATGTGGAAAAAAAAAAACAACTAGGTCTGATTTCAGGGAAAATAATTAAATTGGGGACATTTAAACTTTCTTGAAATTTGTATTTCAGCTCACATGTGGACCCAAACAATTAGCACGCCATCTCCAAACCAAGAAATTCCTTCCAACTACTAATTCTTGGAGTAATTTTGTTAAATTATGTATTCGTTAGGTATGACAAAGGGCAAAGTTAAGAGTTTAGTTTTTAAAAGAGAGAAAAAAGAACAAATCTACAGTAAGTTTTATTTTTAGAGCTGCTGCTTTATCAACTAAACCAAGATGAAACAGTTACTCATTAGATGACAAAGTTTCTTTTTTTTTCTCCTTAAGTTCATTTTTGAGTTAATACAAATCTGACTCATTGTCACCAAAGAAGAGGAACCTTCTTGCAGAGACTTGTGCAGCTGCCCTAGGGTTGATCTCTACAGAAAATATACTTAAATTTGGACATTGCTAATAATGTAAATGCTAGTTAATTAAATTCTGGGTTTGGGTGTAACTAAATCAGATTTTGAAAAAAATGGTAAATTGGACTAGAATTTTCTTTAAAAAATGAGATTTAAAAAATGAGGCAGGGGCTTCCCTGGTGGTGCAGTGGTTGAGAATCTGCCTGCCAATGCAGGGGACATGGGTTCGAGCCCTGGTCTGGGAAGATCCCACATGCCGCGGAGCAACTAGGCCCGTGAGCCACAATTACTGAGCCTGCGCATCTGGAGCCTGTGGTCCGCAACAAGAGAGGCCACGATAGTGAGAGGCCCGTGCACCGTGATGAAGAGTGGCCCCCACTTGCCACAACCGGAGAAAGCCCTCGCACAGAAACGAAGACCCAACACAGCCATAAATAAATAAATAAATAAAAATTAAAAAAAAAAAAATGAGGCAGCCTACTTGTTACTTGGGAAGATGCAAATTCCAAATCACTGACTCATTTCCAATGAGAAAGTCCATGAAATTCTCAGAAAGTGAGAAGGAGCAGTACATGTATCTGTAATGAATAATAATGCCACATTGCAGAAAAAGTAGGATTAATGTCATTCTGATTCAGAGCTTTTAAGCCAGGAAATCCAAACAGCAGAAGGCATAAGAGCTCAAATTCATTTCAGTTAAAGCAAAACAGGAAGAGCAGTAAGTAGCTATCCTGATAAAGGGGCAGGGGTGGGGGGCAAACAAGAGCAAAGAAGTTGATGTTCTCTGACTGAAAGAATTTGTGAAGTCTCTTGGATTGGGGTAAGTGTTGGGGCAAGTCAAACTGGATGAGGGTGGAGTGGTTAAATTCTCTACCTGCCTGATTTTTATTTATGTAATACAACTGAAGAGATAGAAAAACTTCTGTGGCATTCATTAACCAGAGGTTTTGACCTAATTTATTTAGAAAGAAATACAATATCCAAAATGAAACCTAAGTGAGGGCAGTTGTGTTACTGCTGGCGAGTAGGCTTCAAAGAGCAGGGATGGGAATACACCCAAGCATGGGGTCAGAAAGTTCTGGCTCTATTTGAAAGCTCTATCATGTATTAGGTGTTTTATTCGATACAGGAGAGGCTCAAAGGGTAGGGAACTGCTGAGGGAGGGGCAGGTTTTGAAGCTATATTTACATAAAATTTGCATAACCCTTTCTTTAGGTTGTATAGTTATTGGGGTTGTCAGGAGGGCTGTTGGAAGTGGAGGTTAGAGAGAGATAAGAAGGATGAGAGCCTGAACCCTTCATTCTCATCCCCTGATACTACCTCAGGACATTGAGCAAGAGTTTACTCTCTCTGAGCCTAAATCTCCTCCTTTGCACAATAGGAATAATAATATCTCCTTTTAAGTCTGTTGTAGCTAGTAAATGAGGTAAATAATGTGAAGTGCTGATTCCTAAATATTCAATAAATGTATATAAACCTAAAAGATACCAAAGGGGAAATACTAAATTAGGATATCTGTTCCAAAGAAGATTGTTTCTATTTTGAAAAAACCTTAACTCGGCCATGTTTCTAGAGCATTTTAAATATTTATTTTCAGATATTTAGTCCTATTTGTTGATTTTTTTTCCTCTAAAGGTACTTTAAAGAAGAGAAAAGCATCCTGTTCAAACCATCATTACCCCCACTAATAGTCTGTCTCAAATGCAAAGGAGCTGGGCTTTCCCATAGAGCACTTAAAAACAGGTGATGATATCACACTCATTATTGCACTCAGCACACCCTATGAGAACAGAGGCTGGCTTCTGCCCAGTAATTTTCTCCCATCCTTGGTCCCTGAGGAGAGTGAATTGCTCCAGAAACCCTTATTAGCTGCTGTCATTTGGATGACAAAAGTGTGAGAGCAGTCCCCTGCACCTCCCCACGTCACATTAAGAACTTAAAATGACAATAAAAGGGCTGAGTGAAGGAAAAGTGTAAAACTGTCCCAAGCCTTAGACCTTGTGCTCTGCTTCCACCTCAGCTTGACCACCCATCTGCCAGGAGAAGACTCCACTCCTAGAAGCATTAATGTTGAATCAAGCATTTTGTTAGTCTGATTTTATTTATTCCTAAATAGCTATGAAGATACATTTTTGTCTGAGAACTTATTAAATGCTCGCAAATGAATGAATAAATGAGTGGATGTATGTATGAATGAATGAATGAAACTCCCAGCAACCTCTCCTTAGAGCTCTGTATTGTTTCATTCATTGAACAAACATGAGAGATCCCTGCTATATGCAGTTATTGTGCTAAGACTAAGGATACAGTGATAAGACGTGAGTCCCAGGCGTGAGATTGTGGCATGGAAGAGTCATATAATTGTAAATCTCTAGCTCATGCAAATAATATATTATGCTCTAGACACTATAAATATGGGCATAATTATAGAAGAGGGAAGTTATGTAGAATGTAACTTGAATACATCATACTCTTGACCTGAACTGAATTTGCTATCATTAACAATTTCACTTAACTTTCTTAGAATTTATATGGGCTTTTGAAAACATGATTTAGATATCCTGGTCCACTTAGAGAATATGGCTAAGGGAGTCTCAACGCATAACTCTTTTTCTCTTAAATAATCCTTGGAGCAAGCAGAGGCTTTCAAAATCATTCCTTTAATCTTAGAGGTTTGTTCTAAAGAGTAGGTTCATTAATGTTTGTTGTTACTGAGAATGGTGTCTCTTCAACATTCAAATAAAAATGTTTAGCGTAATAGTTGATTTATATATCATCTTTTCACCTTTTTTTTTAAACTTCCTAGGTAGAGTTTGAAGTCCAGGCTAAGTGGCTTGGTATCAGACCAAAGCAATTGTTTCTATCAGGAAACAATTAATGTTGTTAAATTATTCTTTCTCAGCTTTCATTGCTGAAGGGAAGTGATATACTGTTGACAGCTATCAGAGCTCTTCATGCTTTATTGCAAAGTCAGTTGAAAAATTACCATATCATTAATCTCAAATCTCAAAAATGGTTCAAAAACCTCTCAGAGAACTGGTAAGATAGGCATGAGATAATATCATTATTTCCAAGTAGAATCACTTGGAAAGTAGTTGGTCTGTATCAGCAAAGGAGACTCATTCCCCAGCTGGATACCTGCCCGGTCCTGAATTTGCTGACCTGCCCAGGAGGGTGCTCAAAGAGCCTGGGAAGAGTGTCTGGGTTAGATTGCATGTTATTACATGGTGGTATTCCAGGCACAGAGGGGCAAGGACAGTCCCCTCAAGTTCTTGGTTCTTGAGAGATACAGAAAGAAGGACAGAGGAGACAGTTTTGGGAACAACACTGACAAAGATGAGAAGGCAAAGAACCTACTCTCAGAAGAGCAAAAAGGCTAGGTGGAGAGAAAAATAGAGGAGTAAAAGATGAACCTGGAAATGTAGGTTGGAGTCCGATTATGTAAGGCCTTGCAAGCCAGTGCAAGGCAGATATATTCAATTCAGTAAGTAATTGGAAATTGTTGCAGGTTCTCTGAGCCAAAAGTGAATCTAATCACTATTGTGTTTTAGGAAAATTAATTTGACAGAAATGCATGGACTAGATCAAGGTAGGGGAAGGCAGGAGATACCTTGTACATGTGATGCCAAAGAAGATACAATAATAAACCACCATTATGAGATACCACTACACACCTATTTGAAAGGCAAAAATTAACAAACACTGACAGTATCAAGTGCTGACAAGGACTCAGAGCAACTGGAACTCCCATACATTGCTGGTGAGAATGGAAAATGGACTAGCCACTCCAGAAAATGATCTGGCAGTTTCTCATGAGGTTAAACATACACTAACCATATAACACTACAATCCCACTCATGGTTACCTGCCCTAGAAAAATGAAAACAAACGTTAACATAAAAACCTGTACATGAGTGTTTATAGAAACTATGTTCATAATTGCCCCAAACTGGAAAACATCCCAAATGTCACTGAGTGGGAGAATGGGTAAACAAACTGTGGTACCTCCATACCATGGAATACTACTCGGCAATAAGAAGGAACAAGGTATTATGTTGAGTGAAAGAAGCCAGTCTCAAAATGTTTCATACGGTATGATTCCATTTACATAATATTCTCGAAAAGACAAAGCTGTAGGGATGGAGGACAGATCAAGGATTGCTAGGCCATAGGGAGGGAGGTGAGATAATAATAATAATAATAATAGGATAGCATGAGAAATTTTGGGGGGATGATAGGACTGTTCTGTATCCTGATTGTAGTGATGGTTACATGAATCTGTACATGGGTTTAAAATCATAGAACCATACACCAAAAGAAAAAGATCAATTTCACAGGATGATAATTTTAAAAATTAAAATTAAAAAAACCAGGGGGCTTCCCTGGTGGCGCAGTGGTTGAGAATCTGCCTGCTAATGCAGGGGACACGGGTTCGAGCCCTGGTCTGGGAAGATCCCACATGCCACGGAGCAGCTGGGCCCGTGAGCCACAATTGCTGAGCCTGCGCGTCTGGAGCCTGTGCCCCGTGACGGGAGGGGCCGCGATAGAGAAAGGCCCGCGCACCGCGATGAAGAGCGGTCCCCGCACCGCGATGAAGAGTGGCCCCCGCTTGCTGCAACTGGAGAAAGCCCTCGCACGAACCGAAGACCCAACACAGCCAAAAATAAATAAATAAATAAATAAATAAATAAATAAATAAATAAATAAATAAGAAAATCCTTTAAAAAAAAAAAAAAATTATAAAATTAAAAAAACCAAAAAACCAAATTAGCAAGGAAAGCAAGATATTTTCCATTGTATGAAATAGCTGTTAGACAGAGCACATTAGCATAACTAAATAAAACAATGCTAAATGGGAAAAAGGAATGGAAAAACAGAATCCTAGATCATTAGACTCATAGATTAACCCAGGGTCAGCAAATATGCTTGTGGCAGATGGTATTTCCAAAAATGGCTGCAGCAATAGGTGTCAGCCTACATGCTCTTCTAGAACCTTGCTACTCCTCCATCAAAAGGTCTATGTCCCTATGACTTGAATTTGTGACTGTCTAGACCAAGAGAGGATGCTGGAAGCTACAGTATGTGCTTCCCCAAGTTAAGTGATAAAAATGCTATGCACCTCCTCCCTGTTCTCTTCGAACACTTGCTCTGGGAACCCAGCCACCGTAGTGTGAGGAATTCCAAGTAGTCCATGGAAAGGCCAAGTGAAGAGGAACAGGGGTCTCTGTCCACAGCCCTGGATGGTCTTCCAACCAACAGCCAGCACCACCTTGCCAGCCATATGACAGAGCCATCTTAAAAGTAGAGTCAAACTAGCTGACACGGCCCAGAGCAGAGCAGAGTGTGTTAGCCAAGCCCTGCCTAAGTAGGTTATCATGAGCAGCATAAACGATTGCTGTTGCGCTAATCCATTAAGTTTGGGGGAGGCTTGTCACACAGCAATAGATAGCCAATAACAATGTTTCTACTCACTTATCAAACCAATAGATCAGAATGCCTTCCTGGTGTGTGGTATAGGTTTCCCCTGCTATCCAAAAGTAGAACCTTCCTAGGAAACCATTTGAAAGCTGAAATAGCCTAAAGTGAAGAAGTAATTACCTTAGGACCCATCTTCCTAATGGAAGCACAAAATAAATCGAGATAAAGCCCAGATGCTCACAGACATAGTTCAAAGATATGGTGGCTGGATGCTGAGACGCTGAGTGCATTTCCCAGGGAAGGAGCTGGGCAGTGCTGCTCTCCTTGCTGCTCTGGGTGTGCAATGCCTCTATAAGGGCTGTTACAAAACAAATGCTGAATGCTATTCTCGCTTTTGGTCTTTTTGCTTTTCCATAAAAGCAAAATCCTCTTTAGATTTCTTTCAGTTAGTAAAAACAGGTTCTAATGTAGGTCCTTCATAAATGTGAAGTGGTGTAAAGTGAACTGTTGAAACGGGGGGAGGATACCTGTATTCAGAAGAATTTGGGGGATGGTAATGAGGCTTAGAGGGAAAGAGTGCATTTCTGATTAGTGAAGTTGTACATTGGGCATAGTACTGAGTGATGGCATCAGTGCTATTTGCCAATCCTGTTAAGATCCAGCACTCCAATTGTATATATTGAACAAGACAGAATGTAGGCAGGTTGTGATCTGCTCACACAGATATTTAGTACCAGAGCCAAAGCTCTAAATCATGTCTTCTGATGTGCAGTTTAGTATTCTTTCCACTTTGCCTGTCCCTTCCCAATAACAGATTCCAGAGAAATGAACCACAGGACCTAGAGCAGCAAATATATATTCCCCTCCTATGCCTGAGACAGACATCATTAGTCAAGTACAGTGCTCTCCTAAGGTCACTGATGTGCATGTAGATGACAGACCCAAATTGCCGTTAGAGAACCTGAGCAGAAAGGCACAAGAGCTATAACTGATGTGTATTAGGAGTGTCAGAAGAACACAGCAAAGGCGGGCTCAAAATATAAGCTGTAGAAAAAGCTTGTATCTAAATGCAATGTGCATGAACAAAAGGGAAGTGTTTGGACATGACTTCTTGGGATTAAGGATGTCTGAAACAACACATAAACTCACTTCTTAGAGTCTACTAAGGAATCGTTTCCCACATCCTTGAGGAACTCTGCTGCATATTCGATTAGACAATTTCCATTTAATATTTTTGAACTATTTTGTTGTAGTTGGAAGAAAACCTGTTACTTTAGTTCTATAAAGTATATTCCATGTATGTAATTTGGTCTCATCCTGAATACAATAGAATTGGAATGTATACAACAGGGTCGTACTGGAATACTGTACACTTTGACGGTTCTGTTCTTCATAATGCACTTGGCGTTGTCTAACAGCAAAGCAGGCTCAGAAAAAAAATAGACTATTTCTAGGGTATGAGTTATTTATTTTATTTTTAAATTTATTTTTGGCTGCTTTGGGTCTTTGTTGCTGCGTATGGGCTTTCTCTAGTTGTGGTGAGTGGGGGCTTCTCTTCGTTGTGGTGCGTGGGCTTCTCATTGCGGTGACTTCTCTTGTTGCAGAGCACAGGCTCTAGGTGCGTGGGCTTCAGTAGTTGTGTCTCTTGGGCTCTAGAGCACAGGTTCAGTAGTTGTGGTGCACGGGCTTAGTTGCTCCGCGGCATGTGGGATCTTCCCAGATCAGGGCTCGAACCTGTGTCCCCCGCACTGGCAGGCGGCTTCTTAATCACTGAGCCACCAGGGAAGCCCTGGGATATGATTTAAAAGCAGAGGTTATGAACCTATGGCACTGTGGATTTTAGGGTAGCTTGCTGAGAAAAGGATTCAGATTCATCCAATAGAGGACCAAGAGCAGAGCTTCTCTGAACTTGGTCCTAAGAGAGCAAAACACCCTGCAGAAGCAACCACAACTGAACTCCCAGAAAAATAATGATCACTCTTCTCCTTTCTTTGATTCTGAGTAGGGCCTGAGGGTGGTTGGTATGAAGGTTATTTGAGTAAAACAAGTAGCCAGGTACCTTTATTCATTCATCTGCTCACTGAGTAATTAGTAGGTGCAAGGTATTCTGTTAAACACCACAAAGAACACAAGGATGAAACAGACAGGGATTTTGTCTTCAAAGGTTCTCTAGCAGGGATCCCACCATCCTCTTTTAACAGAATAGGATTTGACAACATGGGCCTAATGAGTTAGAAATCTAAATATCAGCCAGTGGCATCCAAACACAAGAACACTGGGTTTAAACATTAGAAGCAGGCAGGATACATCATTACAATTGTCTACACAAATCTACAGGCTTCGAGAATATTAATAACACTTTCTTTCTTTCTTTCTTTCTTTCTGTCTCTCTTTCTCTTTCTTTTTCTTCCTTCCTTTCCTCCTTCCTTCCTTTCTTCCTTCCCTCCCTCCTTCCTTCTTTCCTTCCTCTCTTTCTTTCTTTCTTTCTTTCTTTCCTTCTCTCTTTTTCTTTCTACATGGATTATGCTATCATTTGAAAAATTACTAATTGCTGGGTCACTTAGATGCATCACTGTGCTTTTAAGAAATTATTCCTGCTAATGAAATTCTTTTCATCAGCTCTACTTTCAGATTTACAACACAGGCTTGTCCTTTAACAAGTAAGTGTTCTTTCCAGAAAAATGTGCAGCAGATGTGGCAAAACAGAAATATAATATTCTTGGAAGTGAACTAGTTTGGATAATAAACTTTCTTGTACTTAGACTTTATTCTTCTAGTCCACATCAAATTTTCAGGAAGGTTGAAGTGATCATTTTGTGTAATTTATTCTCAAGTCTTCAAATAATGGTCAGTAAAATTCTTGTAAACTTTTTTCAGGTTTTTGTGTTTCGGAGCTGTTGATTTATATTTCCCCTAATCCTTTCTGGAATAGAATAACACAGTACTTTCCACTGGGTTTTCCTAAATACCAGCAACTTGTTTTTCAGCTAATAATCTTAACCCAACCACCTCTCAAAGACCTGTACAAGTGCCAGTGCACAAGAACAAGACAGAAAAGAATCTAAAAGAAAGTGGGCTTTGGAGTCAATCCAATCTAGATTCCATGTAAGGCTGTGACACTTACTGTGTATTCTATGTAAATTACTTAATCTCACTGAGCCTCAGTTTCTTTATCTGTAAAATGGGGATAGAATGCACACTGTAAAGTTAGTATGAGAATTAAGTACAATATAAGAAAGCAGGGAGCCTGGTATGTAATAGGAGTTCCTTAAATAATAATTTCCCTTTGCTTCCTCCTAAAAATGACAATGATAAAGCTCAGGATTTAATCATTAAAACATATAAATAGTTACAGCTGCAAACTATTCAGTCCCCAATCAACTTTTCAGACATTGATATGTAGAAGATTTGGCATTTCTCCTCTTTCTTCTTAATGGAAACAAGCACCCCACATTAAGGAAAATGAAAATTTGGGGGAAAAAAACCACCTATAATTTCATCACCCTAGCACCACAGCTGTTTCCATTTTTGTCATGGTCTGGCTTTTAAACAAAACGGTCACATTTTCTCCACAGCTGCAGTCAGGGTGTGCTCATCATGAAGGTACTAAAAGATTTATTCCAGGTGATGGTGGGACGCTGCTGAAGAAGAAATGGAAGGCTGCGGAGGTGTTAAAGTTCTCTTAAGATATTGTTCAAACGTTTCTCCAGCACAAAAACTCCACAAAGAACTCCTCTGCAGTTGTCGTTACCCAGGGCTGTTTCTTTAAATTGTTTGACGTCAGAGAAGGAATGCTATAGCAACAGTCTGTCAAACTGGAATTAACTCAGAAGAAAGATGGGGGTGGGGAGAGGAAAATTGCTCCCGGGCGGTACTGACTTCAGAGGAAGCAAATTGGGTAGATGCATTCATTTTATGACATTTTAAACATAAAACACCCCTAGAAATCTAGAAAAAGTCGGTTGCATGTGATGTTTAACTCATGCAGAGATGAGCAACTTGACAGGGTTATCTGGAAGGCCCGGTTTCATCAGTGACAACAGTAACGATAACTTCCAAGCATTGATCATTTATTTAGAGGCAGGCTCTGTGCAAATGTTATCGCAGTTAAATTTTTCGCACCTTTTTGAGGCAGGTACAGTATCCCTATTTTGCCCACGATGAAACTGAGGCCCTGAGATGGTACACGGTCATACAACTAGGGACAGTAGAGCTGGGATTGCAATGCAATTTTGTAAGACTCCGGGCTTCAGTTTACTCTCTTACATTTAGAATTCCAGAATGTTAAACCTAAACGGGACCTTGAGGTCTTCTAAATCAGCCCCTCTATCCTGCCCACGAGCAAGCTGAGGCCTGTGCGGTGGCAGGAAGGAAACCGGCCACACCACTTGGGCGCTACTCAGAAGTGTGCTCCGGCGTCCAGGCGCCGAACCAAGAAAACGAAACTGCCCGGGAATAAATGTTTTTCTTCTTCTAGCAGGAAACGAGAGAGAAAATAGGAAGCAGACGCTCCGCTCCGCGCCAGCTGCTTTCGCCCCCCGCCCGGGCCGCGCACGCTCCAGGGTCTGCGCGCGTCCGCGGCGCGTCCCCGCGGGCTCGCGCGCCTCGTGCCTCGCGCCTCGCGCCTCGCGCCTCGAGCCACGTCCCCGCCCCGGCCCCGCGCGCCGCGGAGTTGGCTGCTGGGAGGCGCGGGCCTGGGTGTGGTCGGCGGATCTCGGCGGCGCTGGTCTCGGCCGTACTCTGCGCTCTGCAAGCCGGCTCCGCGCGCTAGGGGCTGCTGAGCGCCCAGCTGACCTCCGCACGCCCAGTCCACGCGGGCCCAAGCTCCCTCCAGGTAGGCGGCGGCCGCGCTAGCTGCGGCTCGTCGGTGCGCCCCGCGGGGGCATCCCGGGCTTCCCGCAGGGGGCGTGAGGCGCGGCCGGCGGGGTCCTCCTGACTCGGGGACGGGGGACTCCAGGAGGCGGACCCTGCCCGGGAGGGACGGGGCGGGCGCGCCTCGGTGGCGCTCCGCTCCAGTGCGGGGACCAGCCGCTCGGCCGCCGCTTCGGGCACTTCCTGGGCAGCGAGGGGGCGGTCTGTGGTCCTTGGCCTCCAGACCCCCAGGTTTCTTTCCGCGCCTCGAGGCGCCTCCGGGGCACTGGAACGCGAGCTTGTGTTTGTCCCGAGAATAGCGGTTATTCAGGGCTTCCCAGAAGGGTTATTGGGTGGTGAGCGCTGGGAGAGATAAAAGTTCTCCACCGAGTGCTAAAAATGAGTCCAGTGGTTTCGTGTTAAATTTATTTTGTAAAGGATATGATGCCCAATATTTGGCGGGGGGGGGGAGGAATTAAGGATTTTGAATACTTGTAAGTTCAGTACATGATAAAATGTTTTCCTTTTCTCTCCACATTCTTTTTCTGCTTCAAAACACAAATGATTGCCTTGTATTGCACTTTGATATTTATTGCTCTTCGGCAGAGGAAGAATTTCCCAAAGTTTAAAAACAGACTTTAATTTGTTTATAGAAGCAGCGTCTTGTTATTTTGCATCTCTCTCTCTTCCCTTTTCTCCCACTCCTTCCTTTTCTCTTTCAGTAAAGGGTGTGGATGCATCTTTCTCCTTCCACAAGTAAAATAGCTCGGTCTGTGGATTAGCACCCTACTGGAAAGTTTTCTTAAGACGTTCGGCATTGAATTGTTGATGAATTCTAATCGTTTTGGTATTGCATACTGAGATTGTGACCTCTAAGTGCGTCTTCTAGAACAGAGGTAGAGCACACACTGCTTATTTAAGATGAAAGAGAAGTCATTTCTAGTCGGCGAGGAAAACGACGGTCTGTAACGTAAAATTGTATGCTTTGAGTCTCATTGCCATTGCGCATTTTAAGGCTCTTCAGTGTGGAGCTTTAGGGTTATTACTGATTCTAGGCTCTGAAAGTTTATTGTATGTTTCAGTATTTAGTTAAATATCATTTTAAGACTTTCTATGTTGCATTTTGGTTTGTAGATTAATTTGAAAGTGAAATAGAAACTTTTAAAACATTGCTTTATTGAACGTCCTTAATTCTCTTGTGTATACACATTTATAAAATTATAAAATTGGTTAATATGGCTTTTGATACATTTATGTTCATCTCTTTGTGAGCCATAGGCATTACTTAGGTTATTCAGAGTCGTTGGTCTTTGTTAACTTGCAGAATTGCTTCTTTTATTATTTTCTCCAGTTTTATTGAGATATAATTGGTATATAACATTGTGTAAGTTTAAGGTGTACAACGTGACGATTTGATAGATATGTAAATTACAAAATGATTACCACAGTTAAAGTTAGTTAATACATTCATCACCTTTGTGTGTGTGTGTGTGTGTGTGTGAAATTTAAGATTATTCTTTTAGCAACTTTCAAGTATGCAATACAGTACTGTTAACTGTAGTCACCATGTTGTACATTAACCCCCAGAACTTATTCATCTTATAACTGGAAATTGTTTGTTTTTTAAAATTAATTAATTAATTAATTTTTGGCTGCTTTGGGTCTTTGTTGCGGTGGCTTCTCTTGTCTCGGAGCATGGGCTTTAGGCGTGTGGGCTTCAGTAGTTGTAGCACGCGGGCTCAGTAGTTGTGACACACAGGCTTAGTTGCTCTGCAGCATATGGAATCTTCCCAGACCAGGGCTCGAACCTGTGTCCACTGCATTGGCAGGCGGATTCTCAACCACTGCACCACCAGGGAAGTCCCTAACTGGAAGTTTTTAACATTTGATCAACATCTCCCCAGAATTGTTTCTTTTAAATCATTGGCACTTTAGTATGTCAGCACATATTTTTACACTTTAAAAATAGACTCTGGGACATTTTGAAAATTGAGAATTGGAACTACGTGTTGGACATTTTTTTTGCCCTTACCAAATACTGCCTGAGATGGTGTGATTTCACTGATTTCTTTTAGGCATGTTATTGAAACACACTGTGTAATTTCTTTACCTTGTTAATCTGCATTTATTATAGGAACTACTTATTAAGTATATGTTCTGGGCCAGGGGCAATGCTATACATTATTCTGTTTATATTCCACATTAACTTGGCAAAAGAGACATTATCCAGTTCTACAGGTAAGAAAATTGTGGCTCTGAGATGTTAAGTAACTTCCCAGTGGTTATGTAGCTGTTAGGTAACTCAGTTGGGATTTAAGGCCAGACCGCTCTGTCTCTAAAGTTCATGTTCTTCCCTCTGTGCCACACTGACTTAGTGCCAGGACATGAGGAATAACCCTCAGTTACTCAATAGCATATTTGTAAATTTTCCAAGACGTGCCGGAGATGTGGGTTTGATTTTCTAGCATGATCATTACTATCCATCTGTGTTACTACACAGATCCTCATGTCAGCCATTCTCTTCTCACCTCTCTATTCCTGCTTAAATGTCTAGCTCAAAGTTCAAAACCTCCCTCTTGCCAGGGCAGAATTTCTCCTACTGACATTAATAGGTAGTGATAGCTTAATTATCCTTCCAAAATAATAACCCCATTTTATGTGGGTTCTCTAGAGCCATAGGTATAACTAATTAGGAAGGTTACAAACAGGATGGCAATCTATTTTGGAGTATGGGAACCTTTTGATATCCCTCAAATTTAAACCAGAAGTTATTTTGATAGATATTTCTTTCTGCAGTTATCCCATCCGTTCTCCACCTTCAATTTCAGTTTCTGTGGAATCATTTACATTATAATACAAACATTCTGTTATGTCTCCCATCTTAAAATTCTTTCTTCATCCAGTATGCTGTCCCATTTCTCTGTTCCACATTGAGAAAACATAATCTTTTGATAGAACAAAAATAGAGAAGAGGTAACCAGAAACGAATTAGCTACCTGTAGAGGGTGGGTAGGAACTGAGTAAAAGGGATGGTGGAGGGAATGGCATTGCTCTGATTATACCTTTTTGTGTAGTTATGAGCTTTGGAAACTTGGTAATTTTTATATGTTCAAAAATGAAATTAACAGGATTGGGAGAAAAAAGCCTCCAAAATTGAATATAAACAGCAACAGATGAACTAACTGTATTTTAGTGAATAACGTAAACTCTCAGAAGAAAAAAAATGAATCCAAGTAAGTTTTTAACACAGGACTTTGATTATATACCTTTAACCTAAAGGTGAAAGGACTGCCAACAACGACAACAAAAAACCTTGAACCGTGTGTAGTAGGCTGTTATCTATAGTGTAGAGATATAGCAGTTCTGAAACTATTTTGTGTTTGTTGTAGGATTGAGCAAATGAGTAAATTCATGCTATTTTGAGAGCTAGGGTTTTCAGTGTGGGAGAAGAGAAATAAAAAATATGAAACAGAAGAAGGCAATGAAGACCTCTATGGTGTTGGACTGGAATTAGAGTTATCCATATGAACTCATGATTAAAATATACCTACATTCATACAGACATGCATATAATTCCTAGCTCTGTCTGATGAAAGGGCTAGAAGTAATGACACCCTAGTAGCAGTGAGCACAACCAGTGCACAGACCTAAATGGCTGGTTCGAGAGCTGGGGAAGGGAAAGTATAAGATGAGCGTAGAACACAAAGTAAGGAAAGATTCAAAAAAATAATGGGGGCATGTCAAAGGGATGTAGGAACTAGCTTGAACAGCCAAATCTGGGAAAATTTGAGCATCAAAATGAATAATAATAGTAATGTCTTATAACCCATTGAATGAAAAGAATCCACAAGTCCATAATAAATAAATAAAATAAGAAAAAGGGAAAAACTGTTCCCGGTAGACCACCAATAAAAACTGTAGAAGGAACAATAGAGTTAGAAAAGTCACTAGTTTGCAACCATCATGATAATACTGATTCAGGCAAGTGTTACTAATAGAGAAAGGTCGATGAGGAAAAGGGTATTACTACTGTTTCCAGTGATCTCTCTAGAGATTACCAACCAAGGGGAAGACAGTAACTTCACAGTGGAGAAATCTGGCAGATACCACTTCAGTCAAGTGATCAAAATTAACATCACCAGTAGTGGCATAAACATGTTCCTTTTAACCCTCTTGCACTGTTGGTGGGAATGTACATTGATACAGCCACTATGGAGAACAGTATGGAGGTTCCTTAAAAAACTAAGAATAGAACTACCATACGACCCAGCAATCCCACTACTGGGCATATACCCTGAGAAAACCATAATTCAAAAAGAGTTGTGTACCACAGTGTTCACTGCAGCTCTATTTACAGTAGCCAGGACATGGAAGTAACCTAAGTGTCCATCGACAGATGAATGGATAAAGATGTGGCACATATATACAATGGAATATTACTCAGCCATAAAAAGAAACAAAACTGAGTTATTTGTAGTGAGGTGGATGGACCTGGAATCTGTCATACAGAGTGAAGTAAGTCAGAAAGAGAAAAGCAAATACCATATGCTAACACATATACATGGATTCTAAAAAAAAAAAAAAAAATGGTTCTGAAGAACTTAGGGGCAGGACAGGAATAAAGACACAGACGTAGAGAATGGACTTGAGGACACGGGGAGGGGGAAGGGTAAGCTGGGAAGAAGTGAGAGAGTGGCATGGACATATATACACTACCAAATGTAAAAT
Source organism: Balaenoptera acutorostrata (assembly GCF_949987535.1). Lineage (NCBI taxonomy): Eukaryota > Metazoa > Chordata > Mammalia > Artiodactyla > Balaenopteridae > Balaenoptera > Balaenoptera acutorostrata. The sequence goes on along the minus strand of NC_080067.1, from coordinate 63,291,896 downwards.
AGATAGCTAGTGGGAAGCAGCCACATAGCCCAGGGAGATCAGCTCGGTGCTTTGTGACCACCTAGAGGGGTGGGATAGGGAGGGTGGGAGGGAGGGAGATGCAAGAGGGAGGAGATATGGGGATGTATGTATATGTATAGCTGATTCACTCTGTTATAAAGCAGAAACTAACACACCATTGTAAAGCAATTATACTCCAAAAAAGATGGTAGAAAAAAAATGTTCCTTTTGACATGCTTGAAATAGGGATGTCATTACTTTTCTGTGGTATTTCTAAAATGCGTAACCAAAATCTAATCACAAGGAAACAGTTGAGAGACCTTAACTGAGGATTGTTCTACCAAGTAACTGGCTTGTACTCTTCCAACATGTTAATGTCATGAAAGACAAAGGCAAAGGAACTGTTCCAGATTAAAGGAAGTTCAGGAGACCTGTCAGTTAAATGCAATGCATAATCCTGGATTGGATCTTGGGTTTTGGGAAATCCAGTTACTCTAAGAACGTTATGGGGACGTTGGCAAACCTTGAATATGTACTGAATATTAAATATTAAACTTGAATATGTACTGAATATTAAATAATATTGTATCAAATTTAACATATGTTAAATTTCCTGAATTTGATAATTGTACTGTAGTTACGTAGGAAAACGCCCTTGTTCTTAGAAGATATACAGTGAATTATTTAGGAGTAAAGGGTCAAAATATCTTCAATTTACTCTCAAATGGATAAGCAATAATAATTATTACATATAGAGAAAGCAATAAAGCAAATGTGGCGAATGTTAACAACTGGTGAATCTAGGCGAAGGGAATAAGAGTATTCACTATATTAAAATTTTCAACTTTAAGTTTGAAATTCCAAAAACATGGAAAGTTAAAACTTCAAAAACTAATAAAGCTACTTAGTGTCCAAAAGTCTTGGAAAGATTCCATGTAGGCTGTATCTACTTCGCAACTCCTTCTCTCCCTCTTCTTCTGAACCTACTCCAGAGACTTTATCCTTCCTATCCCACAAAACCATTCAAGGTCACCAGGGATGTCAGTCTTGCCAAATTAGATCTCTCAGCCACGTTTGACACAAGTGATAGATAACTCCTTCCTTATTGAAGCATTTTTTTCCCTTGACTTCTGGGACACTAACTCTGATTTTCATCCTGCCTCACTGGCTGTGGCTTCTTATTCTTTTCCAACTCAGTAAATGGTATCGCTATTCACCCAGTTGCTCAGTTTAAAACTCCTAAGAGTTATCCTGATTGACTCATCCTATATCTGTTCCTCCATTGGCAAGTATTATGGCCTCTAACTTAAGAATTATTCCAAATTGTCTGTTTTTCATCACTTCCACTGCCACTACCCTTGTGTCAAACCACCATCTTTCCTGGTCCAGACTACTGTAGCAGTGCCTAACTGGTCTTTCAGCTTTCAGTGTCTGTGTCCCCTAGCAGCCAGCATGAACTTTAAAAGGTATGAATCAAATCAGATGATATCTCCCAGTCATCAGAACACATTACTGTTAGATGAAAACTGAAGTCTTTATTATGGTCAGGAGGCCTACATGATCACACGCTTGGGCTCTTGCCCACCTCTGTTATATCTTCTGCTTTGCTTACTCCCCTCCAGCCTTACTCTACTCTCTCCCGTTGATTCAGTTTGCCAGGTTAGTTTCTGCCTCAGGGCCTTTGCATTTATCAGTACTATTTCTTGTACCTGGAATGCTCTTCCCCATTTAAGGCATGGCTCATTCCCTCATTTCATTCCGGTCTTTACTTAGATTAATTTATTTAAAAATAGCCTTCCTGGTCACCCTCTAACTTCTTGCAGGTTTTTTTTCCCCCTGCATAGTACTTATCTGTACTTGAAATTGTTATTTATTCACGAGCTTTATAATCTTCTCCTAGACAAATATAGAATAAAGCTCCATGACCACGGGAAACTTTGTTTTGTTTACTGCTGAATCCCTGGAGCCTGGAATGTGCCAGGCATGTGGTTGGAATTCAGATATTTGTTGAATGAATGAATAAATGCATGAATTAATATTTGCCAACTTTCTGGCTGTATTTTATTTAACACTATTGCAATTGGAGAAGATTGTCTCAGAGAATCCCATAACATCGGTGCTATTTTTTGGTGACACTGCTCCAGGTTTTCTGGAAGCTAACAAGTTATCAGCTTTGTGTTTCACGACTTCATCTTTCTTTTGTCTGCCCTCTGGTGGAGGGAGTACTAATAAGCAGGAGATAGTAGAGTAGGTCAGTAGGAAGAAATAAAAGTGGATGAGTCTTGATCACAAACTGGATAATTAACTTTTAAATTACAAAGATTTGAAAATTTAAATTTTAGGTAAGCCTCAAAATTAACCGTAATAAGGTTGGAAAGAATGAAAAGAAAACTGGCAGTAGTTAGATTTAAAGAACTGTCTGGCTTAGGATGAAAACTAAAACTAGCTCCAAAATGTTTTGATTACTTAAAATAATTTCTGCTTAAATATAATTCTTCTCAAAATATTTTTAACATTTTTCCATCTTTAGTTCAAAGACATCTTTTTCTCAACTGTACTAATAATTTCAGCTAACCTTTGTTGACTTTTCCAGTTGTCAGTTAACATATGCCACGGGAAAAGCCAGTATTCAAACCCCAGCAGTTGGGTACTAGAGGCAGCACTCTTAACTACTGTGCTTCACTACAGCCTTCCTACTAATGTCCTATGAATGGTACAGGCACCAAAGAATTCCCTTTGGTGTAATAGTTATGAACAACAACAACAAAAATGCTTGATAAGGGGAATTCTCTGGCGGTCCAGTGGTTAGGACTCCCGTGCTTCCACTGCAGGGGGCACGGGTTCAATCCCTGGTCGGGCAGCACAGCCAACAGAAAAAAAAGCTTGATAAGTTCACAGCATGTGTTCCTCAATACCACTTTCCTAGTATGCCTTATGGAGAGCTTTTTCTTACAGAATTGCTGAGAACTATATCTTATTTAATCTGTTTTGAAGTAGAAATCACATTAAATGATTTCAACACTTGTGTACTATTGACTTGCTAAAATAATATAAAGTTTCTCTTAATGTCCATATTTAATATTTAAGGCAATATACAGCTTTAAAATTTTTTCCCCAGTGTCACCTTTAGCTCTCCAATTGATTTATTTTTATAATTTTTGGTTATATAAACAATTAGGTAATGCCTGTCTTTAAACATTCATTCTTACCTCTTCAAAAATACCATGTTTTTTATTTTTTAATTTATTTTTGGCTGTGTTGGGTCTTCGTTGCTGCACGCGGGCTTTCTCTAGCCGCATTGAGCAGGGGCTACTCTTCGTTGTGGTGCGCATGCTTCTCATTGCAGTGGCTTCTCTTGTTGTGGAGCACGGGCTCTAGGTGCGCGGGCTTCAGTAGTTGTGGCAGGTGGGCTCAGTAGTTGTGGCTTGTGGGCTCTAGAGCTCAGGCTCAGTAGTTGTGGCCTACGGGCTTAGTTGCTCCGTGGCATGTGAGATCTTCCCGGACCAGGGCTCGAACCCGTGTCCCCTGCATTGGCAGGTGGATTCTTAACCACTGCGTCACCAGGGAAGTCCTACCATGTTTTTAGAAGCCTTACTTTTTCTTCTTCATCATCTAACTTGTAATACATTTCTAGCTATAGAGAAATTGATAGAATATGTATCATAAAGTGAGAACACTACTTTGGTAGGGACAAAGATGAGGACAGTGGTCCCTGTGCTCAAAGTGCTAATAACCTCTGGGTTCTTACATAGGAATTTTTGGTATTTTTGTTATGATGACATTTACCAATGGCTTGACTCCGTTTTTTTTTTTTTTTTAATTAATTAATTTATTTATTTATTTTGGGGTGTGTTGGGTCTTCGTTTCTGTGCGAGGGCTTTCTCTAGTTGCGGCGAGCGGGGGCCACTCTTCAACGCGGTGCGCGGGCCTCTCACTGTCGCGGCCTCTCTTGTTGCGGAGCACAGGCTCCAGACGCGCAGGCTCAGTAGTTGTGGCTCATGGGCCTAGTTGCTCCGCGGCATGTGGGATCTTCCCAGACCAGGGCTCGAACCCGTGTCCCCTGCATTGGCAGACGGACTCTCAACCACTGCGCCACCAGGGAAGCCCTTGATTCCATTTTTTTCCCCTTCAGTTTTTATGAGTTCCCCACCTAAACACCTTTACTCAGGAATTGTTTAAAATACGAAAATTGGACGTTAACTCTTTGGTTTGTGACATTAAAACCCCAGTAATGCAACTTAAGCTGAATGAGGCTCTGTTGTACAACTGGCATGTGACATAGATTATATTGATACGTTGTATTTAGGATAATTAACAAGGCTTGTAATGACCAGTTTCATAAGGAAATAATTTGAACCATTTTTTACTTTCTAGGCTTCTGTAAATTAAATTATGTATTTAAATGGAAAAATGGTAGACAGCTAATTACTTAAGGAAATTGAAATTCGTCAACAAGGGATCGTCATTATGTGCATTGCTTACTAAATGTGCCCCTAGGGAAGCTGTTGGGAGAGAATAAACTTTTTGAAAAATGTGGTCTTGTCATTTGGTGTAAAAAAGCAAAAGCAGTTGGTATTTTAAAAGTTTTAATAGATACTAGTTTTCATGGTTCTGTTAACCTTTACTTTTGGGAATTAAACTTTATCAACAAGGGATTTTATTATGTTTATTAATTATTAATGTGCCTCTAAGGAAGATTTTGGGGGAAAATGAATTTAAAAACACGCACAAAGACTCCTCCATGCCTTAAGATATAAAAAAGGAGAGAAATGTTTGTATGTAAATTTCCCCCATGGTTATAACTAATCTTTTCATGAGGGAACATCTGCGTATAGTTTCTAGAGATGATAGAGAGACAGGTTATGAAGGGATTGTGAAGCATCAGGAGCAATGTGTGTTTCCTTAAGGCTGCTGAAGGGCAGTATTGGTGTATGTGATAGTGAGTGTGGCAGGATGAAAACATCCATAGGACAGTCTGAGCAGTAGACTAAAACTGTATGCGACTACAATGTAAATGTAACTAAAGGTGCGTACACTGTCCAAGCCACCTGGTGGAGATAAACTCTCTGTTGATTGATGGATTTTGAGGATATTAGTTGTAGGAGTAGGGAGCTGGGGATGGAGTGGAGTTCCAAATAGCTAGTGTGGGTTATTAATTAGCTGTTAGTCTAAACCCAAGAGAGCAATCAGATGACATTTTGGTAAAGAAAGTGTGATCCTGAAGTAGCATTGGTGGATATCTGTTCATCTCAGACCAACATCATATAAGTACACTTGCTTCTTAATTAGTAAATCTTCCAAAGTTTTATCTCGTACATTATAGGCATTATAGCTTTATGTTAGAAAGAATGAAATCTGCCCTGGGAGAAAGACTCTGAGTGCTATACTCTATTTCTACTTATTATTGGTAATTTTATTATTTGCTATACTCTATTTCTACTTATTATTGGTAATTTTAAGATATTTAAATTTAAGATATTTTACTTTTATTAAAACTGAACATACGGAATTGTAGCTACCTTTCTATGAATATGTTAATTACACAAGTCACATTTTGTGCTATCAAGCCAACTCAGCAAATGAGTTAGATCATGATTGATGCCTGCTAGGCACTCATAAAAATTTGTTGGATGAAATTCTGATATATCCAGCTGTCATATTTTCATCCTTTAGCGGTGGGATTAATTTAAAAAATTTTTTAGATATAACCAAGAGTAATATGTAATCAGGGCTGGTGAGTTTCTGTTGTTTCTGGTAAAACAAAAGCAAATTATGTGACTTTAAAGGGTATAAGACTTTGTGACTTAGTGGTACAGAGATGAACCATGCATGGTCCTATCAAAAAAATCCAAAAGGTGATAATATTTGAGTGAAGTCATATGAGAAAAGACGGGCTGACAAGGTTATGATCTGTAATGTACATAATCATAATTCACTTTCCTAATGTTTGGTTCACAAATCCTTGGAAATACGAAAACTAGAGGCGTCACAACTTAGAGAAAGTAGTTTGAGGACTAAGTAAAAGGAAATACCCTCCTATTTTACATCTCTGACAGTGAATTTATAGAACTGGTTACTTTAAGAGGTTGTATAGCTAAAAATACAAGCATACTGAAAGTGGTTTCAGTGGATTCACAGACAGTGGTTTTAGAATGTATTGCATTTAGTTTAAGGGAAATCCTTAGTATGTTGAGTTCAGTCACATTCTCATGAAACATTTGATTTTGGTGACATAGCACTCTAAATATGTGCCGTATTGTGGCACTTATATCCGAATATAATTATTCTTATCTTTCTTGTGAGAAGATAAATTTTTCTGATTGGGATGGGTCAGTTCTTGTGCCTGGTGCAGGGTAGGTGTTAAATACATGTTTGTTGAGTGGAAGAATAAATCACATGATGATTTGAATTGACAGCAGTTGGAATAGTGCTCATTTATTATGTACTTGGGACTAGAGATAAAAATAATAGGAAATGCAGGAAGAAAACTCTTTTTTTGAAAGCCTTCCCAAAATGTTAAATGGAAAAAAGCTAAACCTATTCACTTAAATTTTCCATTGAATCTCTCTGTATATATGTATGTGGGAATTTAAAAGGGATACACTAAAAAGAACAGAAGCATATCCACTTTATATTTAAAACATGTATTCTGCATCAGGTTTTCATGTAGTACCTGATATTACAGTAGTTTTAGTTTTTGTTAGCTTTGCCTCAAGACTTCTTCCCTTTCTTTTCCCTTTCCTTGATTAAGGATAATTTTTTAATTAAAAATTTAATTTAATTTTAATTTAAAAATCAAACTCAAAGAACTTAAGGTTAATAAACACAGCTTTTATAAATGGCAAATAGTCTTAAGACATTGCAGATGTCTCACATTTAATTTATAATACAAATGTAAAAAATGTGTAGGAATGAAATAACAAAATCCATTTGCTTTTAATTTCATGAATTCCTATTCTTTAAAAAAAATTTTATGCATGATATTTTATGGGGTCATGGAATTTACCATCTCAGTTTAGATTTCTGCAACGATGACATAGCCTGTTCAATGATAGAGCCTCAAATTATTATCCAAAGTGTTCACCCCAAGTGGATCTGTTTATGACACTTGGATAAAGAACTTGGTTTCTTGTTGATTGATTTATAACTATGTGTGGACTGATCCTGTTGTGCCTTGTTAATAAAACTTAATCACAAGTGGGTTTTTTGTTGTTTTTTTTCAAAGAAAAATATATAAAAGTCAGTGTTGGCATTTCATAATCCAAGTTCCTTTTTTAGTTAATTTCAAGGATACATGAAACACTGTTTTCTTCGGGGTATTTTCTCATATACTTTGCTACTTTAACAAAGATTAATACATTTAAGCCTTGAATTTAAAAAAATTGTTTTCAAGTATCTGTCTTTTCAGGAGACATGGGTATTTCAGCATAGAAGATAGCTTGGTTCTTAAGTTGTCCTTTTCAATCCTGGTGTTTATTTCATTTTTATATTTCTTAAAGAGTAAAGCAAGACCAAATACAAGTAGATCATTTTAAAGAAGGTAATGGCTGCCAAAAAAAAAAAAGAAAGAAAGAAAATAAAGATTTTGCCAGATGCATTGTTTCCCTTGAGGAAAGGGAAGATAACACCTGAAATACGTCAAGGAATTGTTAATGATTTCTTTGTAAAAAAATATTTTAAGGTGTGAGTGTTGAAATAGGAAATGTATATGGAAACTTCTCTGTCGTCTTTTCCTGTTGCTTCTTTTCTCATTTCCAAGCTATCCTTCAGAAAAATAAAACTAAAAAATTTCATAATTCAGATATGGGAAATAGTTTTGCTCTATTATTTATTTATTTATTTATGGCTGTGTTGGGTCTTCGTTGCGGTGAACGGGCTTCTCATTGTGGTGGCTTCTCCCTTTGCGGAGCACGGGCTCTAGGCATACAGGCTCAGCGGCTGTGGCACGTGGGCTCAGCAGCCGTGGCTCGCAGGCTCAGTAGATGTGGTGCATGGGCTTAGTTGCTCCGCGGCATGTGGGATCTTCCCAGACCAAGGCTCCAACCCGTGTCCCCTACATTGGCAGGCGGATTCTTAACCACTGCACCACGAGGGAAGTCCCAGTTTTGCTCTATTTTAAAACCAATTGGAATGGGAATGATTTGTTTCTATAATTATGTATTCCATCTATTATCTTTGTTTTTTTTTAAGTATCTAGGTGTTGTGTTTGACCAGGAAGATAATATAAATGCCATTTAGTTTTTTAGGAACTTTTTAATACATGAACACACACCCTTGAGGTTTCCTCCAATCTAGTGGTTTTAGACAAGAGTTTAGACCTGTGGTTCTCAAACTCCAGGAGGCATCAGAATCACCTGGAGTGCTTGTTAACCACAGATTGCTGGGCTCCATCTCAGGGTCTCTGGTTCTTTAGTCCTGGCAAAGGGCCTAAAAGTTTGCATTTCCAGCAAGGTCCTCAGTGATGCTGGTGCTACTGGTCCCCACCTTTTGAGAACCAATGATTAGGCTATTTGGTTAAATTAGTGGTTATCTACCGTGTTTCTTCCCTTACACACCTGATTGATATACCGTTAATAATGCCCCAATCCAGGAGTCATGGCATTGGAGTGGGATGGACAAGGTGCTGTTGGAGAGTCAGGTATTGAGATCTTCAGGAGGTGGGTGTAGTTTGAGATAGCCCCCTTTTTAAAAAATTAATTTATTAATTTATTTATTTTTGGCTGCGTTGGGTCTTCATAGCTGCACACAGGCTTTGTCTAGTTGCAGTGAGCAGGGGCTACTCTTCGTTGCAGTGCGCGGGCTTCTCATTGCGGTGGCTTCTCCCTTTGCGGAGCACGGGCTTCAGTAGTTGTGGCACGTGGGCCCTAGGGCACACGGGCTTCAGTAGTTGTGGAGTGCGGGCTCAGTAGTTGTGGTGCACGGGCTTAGTTGCCCCGTGGCACGTGGGATCTTCCTGGACCAGGGCTCGAACACGTGTCCCCTGCATTGGCGGGCAGATTCTTAACCACTGAGCCACCAGGGAAGTCCCTGAGATAGCCCTTTAAATGCTTGGATGTTTTGTCTCCTATCCTCTCCCCCTCTGAATCTTCCTCCTCCATGCTCATTTGAGAGTCCTAGTCTGTAAGTAAGGGTGCAAACGGGGTAGGGGTAGTTTAGGTCCTCTCGCAGCAAGCTTATACCTTCTAGAGTCAGGGAGGAAGCTTCAGTGCTTCTCAAGGAGCTGAGGAGAGAAAGAAGAGGTTACGTTGCAGGAGAATTGGGATGCTGAGACCATGAACAGAATTCTTTCTGGTAATAATTTTATTTTCCTTTTTTGTTTAAAGTATTATTTTGTTATATCTATTGATCCATCAACAGATACGAATATTAGCCTGAGTCATGTTTATGATTATACCTTCTTCATGTATTTCCCTTGTTGGGCCAAATTAGCTCTGACTTAAAGTTCCAAGGACGTTTTGTTAATGTGTGTTATTTAATCCCTAAAACAATCACTTGGGCGTAGACATTAGTGTCTCCACTGTACAGATGAGGGAATTGAGACTCAGAAGTTAAACAGTTTCTGGGATCACACAGTAAGTATAGTCATACTCCAACTCTCATTAGGTTGTGTGAACTTGGGTGAGGTTCATAACCTCCAAAACATGTAGTTTCCTCATCTGTAAAATGAGGATGATATTAGTACTTAACTTTTGAGGTTAATTTGAGGTCGTTAAATGAGTTACTGTGAAGAGTTGTGAACAGTGCATGACACATAGTAAGTGCTCAGTAAATGTCATCTCTTGATTGGCTAAATACTAAGAATCTTTTAACATCAGGGGTCATCCAGGTAATCCTCCTCTTATATTATAGGTCAAGAATCTCTTACCAGCTTACGTGGTTCTGTGTGCCACGAGGGTTGAGAATCACGGATCAAGCTAAGTTTGTTTGGTTTTTGCCATGAGAAGGTGGAGGCTCAGAATCAGGATTGGCCGCTTATGCTTGAGAGGTTGATTTGTGTTACCAGCCACATCTCGTGTAGCCATCAATTTTGTAGGAAATCATTTGTTATATCCTAGGAGATTTGCTTTAACTGTATAATGATACAGTGATTAATCACTACATAATAGATTGTATTTACTGGAAAAGTATTCATTTCTTGGGAATGCCTCAAACATCTTTTACATAAACTGTTATTTGCTTAAAAAAAAATCTCTTATCCATAATTTGGAGATCCAGAATGCTTTGAAACTGCAATTTTTTTCATATATCATTTAGTGGCAAAACCTTATGTGATTTGAACTTGTTTGGTGGCACAACCTAACTTGAACTAACGTGAAACTGTTGATGGTCTACTTTTTCCCCACCTAGTTGTGACGATACTTACATTTTGCTGCAGAAATACTCCTTCTGGATTATGTGGGTGCTGCCCCAGAGTCCAGTTGGTGTGGAATGAAATACGTGATGAATACACCTTTTAAAATCTGCAAACCTGGGAATTCCCCAGTGGTTCAGTGGTTAAGACTCTACGCTTTCATTGCCAAGGGCGTGGGTTTGATGTCTGGTTGGGGAACTAAGATCCCACAAGCCACGCGGTGCGACCAAAAAAAAAAATCTGAAAAGCTTTTAAAAAATCTTTTTAAAATCTGTAGACTCCCAAATTCTGAAATGCATCTGGCCCTTAGGGCTTAGGGTAATGGATTATGGACTTCTGTGAATATGCACTTAAACCTCTGTTTTCCTTCTTAGACTGTAAACTCCTGGAGAGCTGGGCCTGTATCTAATTCATGTGTAGCCCCGGTTCTTGGCACATAATAGGCGTTCGGTAAATGTTTGGTGAGAGAATGAACTGTGCCAGAACAAACCAGTTAGGTGAAGGGAAACAGACTTGAGAGCAGCACCTTATTTTTTCCTGGAACGCAGACAAAACAGACTGCCTTTAGTTCACAAGAGGCTGAATCATGTTACTTTTGGGGCACTTAAAAATGTTCAGTGTAATGAGAAATTTGGTAGCAAAATAAAAAAGCAAAACATAATGCCTATACTACAGTATCAGCATCTCTTCTATTTTCCTCTCTTATCCACTCACCCCATACAGCTTTAGATTTTTGGCCAACTTCTTGAGAAAGAAAGTCACATGGGAATATCTGTAATGGGAAGACTACTTGGGGTGGGTAAGCAAGTGTGTTTTTACATTCCTCTGAGAATGATCATAAAAGCTTTAAATACCTTAACTAATTCACTAAGGGTTTAGGGTTTTTTTTTTTAATAAATAAAGTATAGGAATTATGAATCAGGTTTGCAGACAGAAAAGCAGAACATTAGAGAATTTAATGATAATAATAGCAAACTTAACTTTTCTGATAGACTACTAGTAGGTAAAAGTAGTTTACATTTAAATTTTTAAAGTACAGTTTAAAGTATTCTTTCATGCCTTACATGAGCTTTCATGATCCATATGAAAATTATTGATAATTAAGAAATACTTGTATGTCTTTGTCTTACAAGGATTAAAATAACTGTTCACTAACACAGCAGTATAATTGTACAGGCTACATAATGCCTTGCTTTAGTAAAAATTCTGTGGACATTTTAAGAAGTGTAGAGAGAAGTCTATTTGAATTATGCAATTGTATTTTTTTTTCCATTTTATTTAATAAGTTGGCTTGGATACAATGACCCATTGGTATTTTTTGATATTTGTAACTGGTACAGCTGAACTTTTTAAAGGATAATTGATATGCTGCCTTCTACTCAACTAACAGTGCTTTCACTATATGATCAAGTTATTTAAAATGTGTTAAATGAATCAAATATTCATGTTGAGAAAGAACCTAGTCAAGAAGTTATAGTAATTAAAAGAGCAGTATGCTTATATCAAACTAATTTCTGTTAAATTATTAGTTTAAAATTGCTTTAGTTAGTAATTTCAGTACAACTGCAGAGATTGTGATAAACAGCTCCAGTTGGATCTTGAGTAAAAATCACTGTTGGTGGGCTTCCCTGGTGGCGCAGTGGTTAAGAATCCGCCTGCTAATGCAGGGGACATGGGTTTGAGCCCTGGTCTGGGAAGATCCCACATAAATAAATAAATAAAATAAATAACTAAAACAAAAAACAACAACAACAACAAAAAAATCACTGTTGGTGAAATTCCTTGACTGTATTCTTCTGATGATTTGTTTTTTGTTTTTTGTAAAGGAAGGTAGAGATGGCTCATATCTCATACACGTCTGTATCTTTCCTTCCTCCCAGGAGGGAAGCTTCTTAACTAGCTGACCGAAGATAGATCTGGAAAAACATACATATTTAAGAAATGAATTGGGGGTGGGAGGGGGCGGGGGGAGGAGCCCACAATGATACAGATAAGGAATAGTCAGTGAAGTACAAGGAGGATCTAGGAAGTGAGGGATCTGGAAAGCTATTGGAGTAAAGCTTGAATAAGAGGGAGGATCATTAGATTCAGCGGAGAGAACTAACGAAATGCCCTTCCAAGGAGGCATAGTGGAGTGGTTGAGAGACTGGGTTCCAGAGTCATACACGCTTTGATTCAATTCCCAACTCTGCTTCTAATCTTAGGCAAGTTGTTTAACCTAACCTCAGTTTATTTTTAAATTTCATTCCATTACATTTATTTTATGGTTCCCAGTGGACTTAAGGTGTGTTAAAAGGTAAACTGAGGGACTTCCCTGGTGGCGCAGTGGTTGAGAATCCGCCTGCCAGTGTTCGATCCCTGGTCTGGGAAGATCCCACATGTCACAGAGCAACTAAGCCCGTGCACCATAACTACTCAGCCTGCGAGCCACAACTGCTGAGCCCGCACACCACAACCACTGAAGCCTGCACGCCCTAGAGCCCGCATGCTGCAACTACTAAGCCCATGCGCCACAACTACTGAAGCCCGTGCACTCTAGGGCCTGCATATCGCAACTACTGAGCCCGTGTGCTGCAACTACTGAAGCCCACGTGCCTAGAGCCCGTGCTCCACAACAAGAGAAGCCACCTCAATGAGAAGCCCGTGCACCACAACAAAGAGTAGCCCCTGCTTGCCGCAACTAGAGAGAGCCCGCGTGCAGCAACAAAGACCCAGTGCAGCCAAAAATAAAATAAAAACAAAGGTAAACTGAGATGTATGGGGTTGGCCAAAAAGTTCCTTCGGTTTTAAAGTAAAAATAAAAGACACATTTTTCATTTTCACGAAGAACTTCATTGAACAACGTATTCACAGTTTTGTTCCACTACCTTCTGCCATTTTTCAGGCAACTTCATAATTCCATCTTCCCAAAACTTTTTCTTTTTGAGCAAAGAACTGTTCCAGGTGCCTTTTACAGTCTTCCAGGGAATTGAAATTTTTTCCATTAAGAGAATTTTGTAAAGATGAAATAAACGGAAATCTGAAGGTGCAATGTCTGGTGAATACAGTGGATGAATCAGAACTTCCCAGCCAAGCTGTAACAGTTTTTGCCTGGTCATCAAAGAAACATGCGGTTTTGAGTTATCCTGATGGAAGAGTATGCGTTTTCTGTTGACTAATTTTGGACGCTTTTCATCGAGTGCTGCTTTCAGTTGGTCTAATTGGGAGCAGAACTTGTTGGAATTAATCATTTGGTTTTCCGGAAGGAGCTCATAATAGAGGACTCCCTTCCAATTCCACCATATACACAACATCACCTTCTTTGGTTGAAGACCGGCCTTTGGTGTGGTTGGTGGTGGTTCATTTCACTTGCCCCACGATCTCCTCTGTTCCACATTATTGTACAGTATCCACTTTACATCGCCCGTCACAATTTGTTTTAAAAACGGAACATTTTCATTACATTTCAGTAGAGAATTGCATGCAGAAATATGGTCAAGAAGGTTTTTTTCCCTTAACTTATGTGGAACCCAAACATCAAAGCAATAAACATAACCAAGCTGGTGCAAATGATTTTCAGCTCTTGATTTGGATATGTTGAGTATGTCAGCTATCTCCCACGTGGTATAACATTGATCGTTCTCAATTAATGTCTCAGTTTGATCGTTATCAACTTCAATTGGTCTACCTGACCGTGGAGCATCGATTTCCAGCAAGAAATCTCCAGCACGAAACTTCACAAACCACTTTTCACGTTTGATCAGTCACAGCACCTTCTCCATACACTGCACAAATCTTTTTTTGCTTTTCACTTGCGTTTTTACCTTTCTTGAAATAATAAAGCATAATATGTCGAAAATGTTGCTTTTTTCTCCCATCCTCAGTATTAAATGGCTACACAAAAATTCACCAATTTTGATAAGTTTTTTTTTTAAATGCACGCTAATATGACAGCTGTCACAATACAGTGTAACAAAATTGTTTTGAATGAAGTTAAAGACAACTAAGCGCTACTAGAGCCATCTTATGGAAAAAACCGAATGAACCTTTTGGCCAACCCAGTATTAAAAAGCTTAAGTTTTCTGAGCAGAAATCGATTTGGATCGGGCACTGCCAAACTAGAGTGGTTAGGAGTGTTCCACCAGCCACCTGTGGAGATAGGGGTAGGACTTTTATAGAGAAGAGGAGGAAGTGAAGCAAGGGAATTACTTGATTGGCTGTAGTTTATGTGATTGCCTTATTGGTTTTGTTTGTTTTGTTTTGGCCGTGCTGTGAGGCATGTGGGATCTTAGTTCCCCCATCCCTAGCCCCCTGCAGTGGAAGTGCAGAGTCATAACCACTGGACCGCCAGGGAAGTCCCCATTGGGGACTAAGTCCCTAAGGTTGTCCTTAGGTTTTGATTTCTTAACCTTGAGGCATTTACAGGCTTAGGTTTTGATTTGCTTACACAGGCTGCTAAGGTATTAGAATCACCTCAGTCTAATGGCCTCCTTGTTTAACTGAACATGTGCAAGAGTTGAATTAATTGTAAATATAGTATTCATAGATCCATGTATGACTCACTGTTATATATTTATATTTGCTTGCTTATTGATAATGTATAAACACCTGTAAAGCAAATACCCAACTCAAGAATTTGGAAATTAACAATTACTTGCAACTCCGTGTGTGTTCCTTCTCTTTTATCATTCTCTTGCTTCAAAAAAGTCTTATTGCATATGTATGCATTCCTAAACAATATATTATTTAGTTTTAGTTGGTTTTGAGTTTTATAGAGTATTATGCTGGTATGTGTCTTCTGGAACTTGCTTTTTTCCTCTTAGCAGTATTTTTCAGATTCATCTATGTTGTATACATCTGTAGCTCATTCGTTTTCACTGCGATGTAATAATTGGCTGTGAAAACACTGTAATTATCCATTTTCCTATTGGCGGGTGTTATTTTATTGCTATTACAGGTGGTGCTGTATGAATCCAGCCCTTGAGCACAAGTACTTAAGTTTCTTTTAGGGCTCATCTACCCAGAAGTGGAATTAAATTGTCAGATTGAAGATACACATATCATCACCCTTGTTAGATATTGCCAAATTGCTTCCCAAAGAGCTGTCCTACCAGAATATGTTACCATTTTCCCACAGCTTTGCCAGCTCCTGGATGAGAAAAAAAATTCTGTTAATCTGATAGGTATGAAATTGTTTATTTGCATTTCCCTGATTACTGAGGTTGAGCATCTTCTCATTTGTCTGTTGGCCTCTACTGGTTTTCCTGCTGTGACCTGCTATTCGTGCTATAATTCGCACATTTTTCTTTTGGGTCATCAGCCTTTTTTATTATTAGCTTGTAGGAATTTTAAATTCTAGATTCTGCAGACCTAAAACAGATAGACTGCCAGATATTTCTCCAGCAAAGATGGGTTTATTTGGGTTTATTGCAGAGAAGTGCAATTCAGGGTCTGCAACCATGGCAAACCAGCTGCAAGTCTCACAGGGCAAGGGAATGAGAACTCTTTTATAGAGACAAAAATGAAGTTGGGAGGGCTGTAGTAAACAGAGTCCATGGCTTTTCATTGGCTGAGTCCTTGCCAGGAAAGAAGAGGTGTCTTTCTTTTGGGCTGTGTTATGTCACAGGGTGTGAGAGCTCCCTCTTCTGACCTCCCAACTCTATTTAATTTTCTGTTTATTAATTTTTTATGAGGCTAATCCTTTCTTTGAATTTTAGCTTGCAGCTGTCCTTTTCCGATCTGTGTCTTCGTTTTTTGTTTTTTTCTTTCTTTCTCTTTGGGGTAGAGGAGAAACTCTCTTCTCATCATGCATACACTGCACTTACACAGCTGAAGATGCTAGCTCTTATAGCTGACCTTTCCTCCTCTCCTCCATCTTCTTGTATATAGGGATAATTGTGAAAATCATCATCAACTGTGTGTGTGTGTGTGACGTGGTGTGCAGCAGACTATTGGGCTGTTTAGTAAGCCTGGAGAGTGATTCTGCTCCCATATGTTGGAAGCTTTTTTAAAAAGTAGTGTGTTTGATGCCTCTTTGTTTTCAGTTTTGGGCCAGTTACCAGGTCTGAGTCCTTAGGAGAAGTTATACTCAATTTTCTGTTATGCATGTAACCAGTGTAGATGGTATACTTTTATTTCTGTCTATAATCACTTCCTTTTTTGGTCAATAACTCAGGGAAAGTCTGATCAGAGACTGTTTTTTGGTTGACTCCCTTCTTAGGTTCGGATCTTGATTATTTTAAAATTTAGATAAGACTCTTCCTTATCTAAGAAGTTAATTTATACTGCACTTAGTCTGCCTGGCTACACCCACTGAGAAGTTTTTCATTCGTTGGTGACTGTCTTACTGGTTTTCTCCTGTCATTATTTTCCATATTTTTCTTTTCCCCACATAGAATTTACAATGCTTTATAAAATATTTTGCCACTTCCCTGATTTCTGTCCTGTATTAACTGTGGATGCAAAGGAACTGCAGGAGGGCAAGTAGTCAGATGACTTTGTTTTCTACAAGTCAAAATAAATGCCCATAGAGACTTCACTTTTCTGATTTTGAGCATGCTGTTAGGTGTATCGTTTGAGGGAGCTACTTTAATAAACTATACCTCATGCAACAATGTTGTTCTCAGAATTCAAAGCTTTTCTAGCCATATTATATACACACAGACCATGTCAAATACACAGATTGGCTACTTCTTTAAATCCTCCCCTTCGAAGCATAATTTATTAGGATTTATCATATTAGGTTTCATCTGGGGTTATCCTGTTGCTTCTCTTTACCCTAATCAGCCTCTGGGCTTGTCTGGAAGTAGTTTATAATCTACTAGTCTGTGCTGGATGTACTTTTTTTTTTTTTTGGTATCCTTGGGAATACAACAATTGTCAGGTGAGAAGAAAACATCAACAGAAAGTCTGTGTAATCAAAATGTTCTTCCTCCATAGTAACAGGACTAATGTAAGCAGATCAGGTAGCGGGTCCCCAAGAAAGAGCATCAAGAATGGCTTTCTTGACAGAAGAGAATCCATTTTGGCCTAAGCCATTTTGTGCTCTAAACCTGGCGGCAACGCTTGCCCTTGAACGGGTCTTAGTAATTAATGATCTTAAGGGAACGGAAGAACGACAGGCAAGAGAAGTAACAACAACAAAGATAATATATCAGTCATAAAGACTCTCAGTTTTATTTCTGTGGTAAAAGATTAGCCTGAAGGGCTCAACCACCAGATCAACTGGAACCTAAGGGATGATGATGTTTGTTGACCTTTTCTGAAGTCACCACTTCAGTCAACTACAGTTTAGCCTCTGTAGACCCGGCCAAGCCCCTTCTTGAGTCTGCATGTATCCTTAGCTTAAAATTTCCTAAGTTTTGCTGCTGGAAGACACTGCTTTGGGAAAGATCCCCAGTGTTCTCCTTACTTGGTGCAAGTAATAAATCCTTCCTTCTCCCAATCTTTAGCTTGGTTGTGTTTTTTGGCTTGACACCCACCAAGAGGTGAACCCAGTTTTCGGGTAACACTAGTAAGTTTTCAATTAAAGAGTGAAAAGTTAGTTCCTGTTTTTAGCAACAGATATGATAGGCGGGGAAGGCTGCTTTGATATTTTTCAGACATCCAAAGAAAGTTTGCGGTATTCAATAGCGGAAGAAAAGTAATTTTCACTCTACCTTTCTGAGTTCTTGGGTGAGACCCCATGTAATAAAAGATTAACAAGAGAAAAACACACAGAAGTTTATTAATATGTATACCTCCAGTAAACATGTGAAATACCCAGGGAAAAATGAGTAACTCCCTGAGGTAACCCAAGCCACCAGCTTAAATATTGGGTTGGCCAATAACTTTGTTCAGATTTTCCCATAACAGCTTAAGGAAAAGCCCGAATGAACTTTTGGGCCAACCCAATACCATCTTCAGCTAAAGACAAAAGAAAGGTTGGGAGGTTAGGGGTGGAGACTAGTCTTGGGAGGATCCTAGGAAAAGCAAGGGTAGGGTTTGATGTGCAGATTTAAATCCCAAGACTCTTGTCATTTATAGTCATCCCTCACTTCTGGTACCGAGAGGGAGACACCCTTACAAATGGAGATTTGCTTTGTAAATGTCACTCTCCATTGCAAAGGGGTAATTTCTACTCTTGTTTTCAGAGTTTCTCTTGTGTCTGTTGTTTCTCAAGATAATCCTCCTGCCTAAGAGGCATATTTTGGGGAGGCATATTTTGCTACCCTTCATTGGTCACAAGCATCACAAGGGTTCTGATTTTGCTGCTTGGAAACGTTTCTCAGACAATCCGTTGCCTTATAATTACCCCCTTCTTTTACATTATGCCTGCTTAAACTTAACTGAAGTCATTGGGCATGAGACTTGAGAATTCAGAATTCCATATGAGGAAATAGGGTCATGTAAAGGCAACTGTCTTTGAAAGTTCTTAAACATAGAAAAAGGACTGTTAGTGATGGTGAAATGTAGAATCAAGGAGTTTTTTTTTTTCTTAAAGGGAGAGACTTGAGTGTGTAACCCCTAATGGAAAGGATACAGTCGAAAGTGAAATTCTCCCCAGAGGTTGTTTGCTGAATGAAAATGAGGAATTATAACTTTACAGTAGACGTGAATACACTGATCAATCTTAGCTTTGCTGATAGCGGCATAAACATTAAGTTCATTCTGATGTATTGTAATATGAAGTCTAGTCTCACCTAGAAGTATTCTTGCCAAATACATTGAACTTGAATATCATGTAGCCTGTAGATCTAACTTCCTTCCAGTTCATAGGCAGTATATAGAGAAACAAGTTAAACAATACCGTGGGAAGTAAACAGAGTGTGGGACATTCTACAGGACAGCTGTCTCCAATAAGTCAATTAGCATAGAGAAAAAAAGAAAGTAGGAGATGGATTCTTCTGGACGGAGAGATTTAAGAGATAAAGCCAAATATATAGTCCTTTAATTGGATCCTAATTTGAACAAATCTGATGTAGAAGACATTGGTGGAATAATTGGGGAAATTTGAAAATGGACTGGGTATTAGCTGCTACTAAATAGTTGGTGTTAATTTGGGAGGTTTGTTAATGGTATTATGGTTTAGTAGGAAAATGTCTTGATATTTTTGGAGATGTGTACCTGAAGTGTTTAGGGGTAAAGTATCTTTTTTCTTTTATAAATTTATTCATTTATTGGCTGTTTTGGGGTCTTCGTTGCTGCTCGCGGGCTTTCTCTAGTTGTGGTGAGCGGGGACTACTCTTTGAGCGGGGGCTACTCTTCATTGCGGTGTGTGGGCTTCTCATTGCGGTAGCTTCTCGTTGTGGGGCACAGGCTCTAAGCGCGCGGGCTTCAATAGTTGCGGCGCACGGGCTCAGTAGTTGTGGCTTGCGGGCTCTAGAGCACAGGCTCAGTAGTTGTGGCGCACGGGCTTAGTTAGTCCGTGGCATGTGGGATCTTCCCGGACCAGGGCTCGAACCCATGTCCCCTGCATTGGCAGGCAGATTCTTAACCCCTGTGCCACCAGGGAAGCCCTAGGGGTAAAGCATCTTGATGTCTGTGATTTTTTAAAAATTTGTTTTATTGAAGTATAGTTGATTTATAATGTTGTGTTAATTTCTGCTGTACAGCACAATGATTGTTATACACACATATATATATACACACATTGTTTTTCATATTCTTTTCCATTATAGTTTGTCACAAGATATTGAATATAGTTTCCTATGCCACACAGTAGGACCTTGTTGTTTATCCATTCTCTATATAATAGTTTGCGTCTGCTAATCCCAAACTCCCAGTCCATCCCACTCCACCCCTCTCTCCTTGGCAACCACAAGTCTGTTCTCTATGTCTGTAATTCTGTTTCTGTTTTGTAGATAAGTTCATTTGTGTCATATTTTAGATTCCACATATAAGCAATAGCATATAATATTGGTCTTTCTCTGACTTCACTTAGTATGATAATCTCTAGGTCCATCCATGTTGCTGCAGATGGCATTATTTAATTATTTTTTATGGCTGAGAAATATTCCATTGTGTGTGTGTGTGTGTGTGTGTGTGTCTGTGTGTATATCTTTATCCATTGATGTCTGTGATTGACTTTAAAATACTTCAGCAAAAACAAAAGATGGAGCAAATACAGTAACAGTATTAACAATCTGTAAACCTTCACGGTGGACATTATGGATGTCTGTTATATTAATTTCTCTGCCTTTCTCTGTGTTTGAAATTTTTCTTAATAAAAAGACTAAAACCATCGAGAAAGAGTGAGAAGTTGAATGTACTAGATGAAAAGGGATAATCAGAAATGTAAGATTACTGAAAAGATAGGGAGAGATAGGATTTAAATCTCAGGAGGAGGAATTGACCCAAATGACAGAAAAGTCAGCTTCTCTGTTATAACAGAAGGGAAGGAGGAGCATATGATGAATCAGTCCTGTATGTATCATTTTGTCAAACTAATAGTGAGAAATTGAAAGAGTTCATGTCTGGTGGCTTCTGTTTTCTCTGTGATGTAGAAGGTAAGCTCACTTGCTGCAAGAGGGGTTGTGAGAAGGTCAGAAGCTGGCGAAGGATGCAAAGGAGTTGAAATCGTTGATATTGAGTGGACGTGATGGGTAAAGAGCTGCATATGGTAGCCAGGTGGTTTTGAGGGCCCAGCTAGATTGCTTATATGAACTTGTAGTAGAACTAACTTGCCCCGCTGTTTGACGTTTCAATCAGTGTTTGATAGATGGAGTGCTGGCTGAAAGAAAGTACGGAGTTGGGTTCATCGAAGTTGTGATTTTTGTCAGTTGAATGTGACCAAATAGAAGGGCAGGGGAAACTAGGGTACTGGGCAGAGTTGTCAATGAAGTGCTGGACCTGAAATTCAGCCTGTATGAGAAGGGAGTGCAGCTTGCAACTAGAAGATGAATAAGTTCTGGAGATCTAATGCACAGCATAGTGAGTGTAGCCAGCCACGCTGCGTTATATACTTCAAAGCTGCTAAGAGACTAGATCTTAGATGTTCTCTCCACAAAAAAGAAATTGTAATTATGTGATGTGATAGAGGTGTTAGTTAACGCTTTGGTGGTAATCATATAAATATGTAAATATCAAATCAACATGTGTGTCTTAAACTTACACAATATTACATGCCAACTATACATACCTCAATTTTGAAAAAGGGGGAATTGCCACAAACTCACTATATTTCACATTGGATCCCTCATCTTTTATATGAACCTTCCCCCTGTCAAGGACTGTAAAGGGTCTGGGATTTTACCTACTTAATAAGCTAATAAATTAGCCTGTTCGTGTTTTGTGGATGCTGGCAGAAGACATAAGACTCTTGGGTCAGAGACCAAGGACTTTATCACTCACAGCACCCCAAGTAGCATGGCCTGATGTTGGTTTTTGCCCGTTCCCCATGCTCCTCAGTCCCGTGGAGGTGACCCAGGTGTGCCTAGATGGATGTCACATATGCATTGGGTTTGCATCGCAGTCTAGAAACACTGAGCTCAGGGAATTTACCACTTTTATAGTAAGAAGAAGCAAGGTCTCTCTTTGTCTTGGGGCAGACGTTGTCTCATCCCTCAAGGCTGCTCACTCCAAATGCAGCCTTGAGAAATGGCTTAGGTAAAAGTGACTAGGGCCTTGTATTTTTGGCATATGCAGCAGAATGTGCAGGGATGCTCAGGGCCCCATGGCCTCTCCTAGTATTCGCCCTCCACAGAGTAGTGGTGGTGATGAGGGAACTGCTTCCTCTTTGTCATTTCTATTCGCAGTACCTCCATCCTTTTGGCACCCAAGCTGGAAAATTTCATTCGTTTGGAACAACTCATAGTCTTTCCTGAGTAACTCTTGTTAGCTGCAGATAGCTCCTCTTTAGAGGGTCCCTTGTGTATGTGTGGCTTTGGGGGGTGGAAAGGCAGTAGAGTTGGGTAAGAGGTGGTTTTGAATGCCCTTAAAAGTTATATGAGACCTCTTTGAGCCCCTTGATATACCTACAGAAAGTCATTCTGTAGAAAGAGAAAAAACAAAGCAGGTATGAAGAGAAAAGCAGGACAGGTAGAGAAAGAATACTGCCAGTTTCCAGTCTCTCTTTTCTTCCTGAGGTTATAACATCCTTGCCTTTTACTTCTAGGATTCATGCTAAATCCTTAGAATGAATTTTCCTTTAGTTCTTAGATTATTTTCACTGAAACTGGAGCCTGCTTAGTGTGTTCAAGGAACATCAAGAAGGCTTTTGAGTGGCTGGAGCAGAGAGGGGTAGGGGGAGGAGAGATACAAGGTCAGAGGGGGTGTGTGCGAGAGACTGTGTAGGGCTCTGTGGGTCAAGATAAAGAGTTAGATTTTGCTCTGAGTGGAGTGAAAAGCCGTTGTAGGATTTAAAGCAGAAGAGTGACTTGTGTTTTAAAAGCATCTCTGGTTGCTGTATTTAGAATAGACTGGAGAGTGGGCAAGGGCAGTAGAAAGGAGAGCAGGTGGATGATGGTGGCTTGGACCAAGGTAGTCAAAGTGGAGGTAATCAGAGTTGGTCAAATCCTGGATATTTTTTGAAGGAATGCCTGACATGATTTGCTGGTGGATTAGATGTAGGGTATGAAAGAAACAGAACAGAGCCGTTAAGGATGACTCCCAGGTTTTTGGCTTAAACAATTGGAAGGATGGAATTGCCATTTACAGAGATGGGGAAGACTTCAGGGTGGTGTGGGGTTCAATTTTGAAGTAAGTTGAGGTGCCTGTTAGGCATCCAAGTGCGGATGTCTGTTGGTGCCCTTGAAACTGTTGTTAAGTATTTCTCCCTGGACTCCATTCTAGTACTGATTCTCTATAATTAAGTCTTGAATACTGCAACTCAAGCTGTCTCTTCCCTCCTCTGATCCCATTCCTCCATAAAGTCCTTTAGTAAATAATCTAGATCTATATTTACTAAGCAGTTTTAAGTTCCAGTAATAATTATCTCACTTGAGTTTCAGAGGGACCAAAAGGAAGTTACATGTCAATATTTAAAAAGTAGATTAATATGTAAATGGAGAACTGAGTCAGTCTCTCTCTCTTTCTTTTTGAATAGTGACTTTCATTTGTTAGTTTCTGAGATAAACAAATTGAAGGATGAGTGAGCTGGAACAGTTGCGGCAGGAAGCCGAGCAGCTGCGGAATCAGATCCAGGTAAGAGCAAACTTTTTCATTTTGAAATTTTAACATTTTTATGTAATACCAGCGATGAACAAAATTTGTGCGTTAGTTTATCAGTCTACATATATTAAATAATTTATAAGGTGAGAAATGGTCAATTTGTCTTTATCATGCCTCTAAAGATCTCTCCAAAAATCATTCCTAACAAATACCTTTGTGGACCAACGGCCTCTGTGTCCCTAAGAAGTTAATAGTGTACATGTAATCTCTGCTGACATGGTAATTCTCTTCTACTCACACACCTGGAATCGTAGTTTGATTTTTGGTATGATGAGGCATAATGTAATATCATACTGTTACATAATATCATAATATCACATAATGTAATATATTAGAAAATTAATCTCTAAATTATTAGATTGCAGAAAAACATTAAAAATGGTTCATGGCATAATGAAGACGTCTGTCATCTTTACTCTTGGAAATCAAAACAATAAAGAGCATAAGGAACAAATACAAGCTTCATCTTTAACAAAATTAAAGGCACTTAGAACTTCAAAACCTAATAGAGTGGGGAAAAGTTGTCAAATGTTAGGGTGTGGAAAGGCTCTGAGAGAGGGCTTCTGCGACTGTAAATCTCATATTCCCTCAGGGACAACATCGTTCCTTTCTTTTGTTGTTTGTTGTTTTTTTTTTTTTTTTTTAAGAAGTCACTGAGGCCCTTTGATTAGGGAAACAACATGGTCAGCAACAGCTTTTTTTTTTTTTAATATTTATTTATTTATTTTTGGCTGTGTTGGGTCTTCGTTTCTGTGCGAGGGCTTTCTCTAGTTGCGGCGAGGGGGGGCCACTCTTCATCACGGGGCGCGGGCCTCTCACTGTCGCGGCCTCTCTTGTTGCGGAGCACAGGCTCCGGACGCGCAGGCTCAGTAGTTGTGGCTCACGGGCCCAGTTGCTCCGCGGCATGTGGGATCCTCCCAGACCAGGGCTCGAACCCGTGTCCCCTGCATTGGCAGGCAGATTCTCAACCACTGCGCCACCAGGGAAGCCCCGTTCCTTTCTTTTGGAACAGTGAAAACAGATGCTTCCCTGGACTGAGAAATATCAAGGAAGGCAGAGATAAACATGAAAGGATATAGACATGCTGTCTTTTAGGAAGCCTCTTGGTGAGAAGGTAGAGGAGAGACTGAATTACGTGTAGCCTGCTGCTGCCTACTTCTTTTCACAGGGAAAAGTAAGAGCTAAACAACTTACAAATATAAATGAAAAACTTCATAACGATGCAGGGAGAATCCAAGTTATTAGGAACTTGGAACACTGCTGTGATCTCTCCAGTATGAATCTTTTGCGGTAGCGATTTCAGAATTACTTATGTAATTTAAAAGTGAAGCATAAGAAAAAAGGAACAATCATAGGATCTATGCAAAGATATTACAGGAAAGAGAGGAAAGGAGCAGGAAGAACAAGGGACGGGGGAAGAACACTCAGCAGAAAAATGTTGATTCTGAGCAGATTAAAATCATAATCATTCTTATCACCAGGAATTCAAGGAGGTTAATGATTTAGATGTGAATGAGAACTCTGAATGGTTACCTTAGGTGTCTGAACAAACCTGTCAAAACAAAGGAGGGATTTATTTTTTCTGGGATGATTAGAGAAGCCTTCATAGGCTAATCTCTGAGTTAGATGTTGCTGCCACCACCGGAATGGATTCTCTACCATCTCTACTTTGTGTCACTCGCTCCAGATGCTGAGCAGGAGTGACTGATTGGCCAAGCACATTGGTCACGTGGCCGTCTCATTTTTAAAAATCTTTTCTCTGTATCTGTAAGCTTGGTTTTTTGTTTTTTGTCTTTTTTTAGCTTACACATATAAGTGAGATTATGTGGTATTTGTCGTTCTCTGTCTGACATATTTCCCTTAGTGTAATGCCCTCAAGGTCCATCCATGTTGTCACCACAAATGGCAAGGTAGTCTTTTTTTTTTTATAGGTCTTTTATTTTAATTATTTATTTATTTATTTATTTATTTTTGGCTGTGTTGGGTCTTCGTTTCTGTGCGAGGGCTTTCTCTAGTTGGGGCAAGTGGGGGCCACTCTTCATCGCGGTGTGCGGGCCTCTCATTATCGCGGCCTCTCTTGTTGTGGAGCACAGGCTCCAGACGCACAGGCTCAGTAATTGTGGCTCACGGGCCTAGTTGCTCCACAGCATGTGGGATCTTCCCAGACCAGGGCTCGAACCCGTGTCCCCTGCATTGGCAGGCAGATTCTCAACCACTGCACCACCAGGGAAGCCCTGAGTTAGGGTTTTTGTTTTCTTTAGATAAATACCCAGAAGTGGAACTGTTGGATCATATGGTGGTTCTTTTTTTAATTTTTGAGGAACCTACATACTGTTTTCCATAATGGCTGCACCAATTTACAGTCCCACCATCAGTACTCAGTGTTCCCTTTTCTCCACATCCTTGTCAACACTTGCTATTTCTTCTCTTTTTGATGATAGCCATTCTGACAGATGTGAGTTGCTGTCTCGTTGTGGTTTTTATTTGCATTTCCTTGATGATTAGTGATGTTGAACACATTTTCATGTACCTGTTGGCCATCTGTATGTCTCCTTTGGAAAAATGCCAGTCAGACCCTCTGCCCATTTTATTTATTTTTATTATTTTATTTTTTGGCTACGTTGGGTCTTCACTGCTGCACACGGGCTTTCTCTAGTTGCGGCGAGTGGGGGCTGCTCTGTTTTGGTGCACGGGCCTCTCGCTGCGGTGGCTTCTCTTTGTTGAGGAGCACAGGCTCTAGGCACACAGGCTGCAGTAGTTGTGGCACACAGGCTCAGTAGTTGTGGCTCACGGGCTCTAGAGCACAGGCTCAGTAGTTGTGGCGCACGGGCTTAGTTGTTCTGTGGCATGTGGGATCTTCCCCGACCAGGGCTCGAACCCGTGTCCCCTGCATTGGCAGGCGGATTCTTAACCACTGCACCACCAGGGAAGTCCCCTTCCGCCCATTTTAAAAATCAGATTGTTTTATTTTTCTGTTGCGTTCTATGAGTTCTTTATATGTTGTGGATATTAATCCCTTATCAGATATACGATTTACAAATATTTTTCCCATTCAGTAGGTTGCCTTTTCATTTTATTGATGGTTTTCTTTGCTGTCAGAAGCTTTTTAGTTTAATGTAGTCCCACTTGTTTATTTTTGCTTTTGTTATCTTTGCTTTTGTGGTCAAATCCAAAAAATCATCACGAAGACTGATGTCAGGGAGCTTACCGCATATGTTTTCTTCCAGGAGTTTTATGATTTCAGATCTTGCATTCAGGTCTTTGATCCATTTTGAGTTAATTTTTGTGTGTGATGTAAGATAGTGGTCCAGTTTCATTCTTTTGCACGTAGCTGTCCAGTTTTCCCAACACCACTTATTGAAGAGACTGTCTTTTCCCCATTATGTATTCTTGGCTCCTTTGTTGTAAATTAATTGATCATATATGTGTGGATGTATTTCTCTGCTGTCTGTTCTGTTCCATTGATCTATGTATCTGTTTTTGTGCCAATATCATACAGTCTTAATTACTAAAGCTTTGTAATATAGCTTGAAATCAGGGCATGTGATGCCTCCAACTTTGTTCTTCTTTCTCAAGCTTGATTTGGCTGTTTGGGGTCTTTTCTGGTTTTATACAAATTTTAGAATTGTTTGTTCTATTTCTGTGGAAAATGTTATTGGGATTTTGATAGAGATTGCATCGAATCTGTAGATTGTTTTGGGTAGTAGGGACATTTTAACAGTATTCTTCCAGTCTGTAAGCACAGAATAAATATCTTTTCATTTATTTGTGTCATCTTCAATTTCTTTCATCAGTGTCTTAGTTTTCAGTGTACAGGTGTTTCACCTTCTTGGTTAAATTTATTTCTAGGTAATTTATCCTATTTGATGCAATTGTAAATGGGATTGTTTTCTTAATTTCTCTTTCTGATAGTTCTTTATTGGTGTATAGAAATGCAGTTGATTTCTGTATATTTATTTTGTATCCTGCAACTTTACCAAATTCATTTATTAGTTCTCAGTTTTGATGGAGTCTTTAGTGTTTTCTGTATATAATATCATGTCATCTGCAAGTAGCAATAGTTTTACTTCTTCCTATCAAATTTGGATGCCCTTTATTTATTTTATTTCTTTTCTTTGCCTAATCACTCTGGCTAGGACTTCCAATACTATTCTGAATCAAAGTGGCAAGCATGGGCATCCTTGCCTTGCTCCTGATCTTAGAGGGAAAGCTTTCAGCTTTTCACCATTGAGTATGTTATATATGTCATATATGGCCTTTATCATGTTGAGGTACATTCCCTCTATATCCACTTTGTTGAGAGTTTTTATCATAAATGGATATTGGATATTGAATTTTGTCAAAAGCTTTTTCTGCATCTGCTGAGGTGATTTTATGATATTTATCCTTCATTTTGTTAATGTGATGTATCACATTGATTGATTTGTGGGTGTTGAACCATCCTTGCATCCCTTGAATAAATCCCACTTGATCATGGTGTATGATCCTTTTGATGTGTTGTTGGATTCTGTTTGTTAATATTTTCTTGAGGATTTTTGAATCTATGTTCATCAGGGATATTGGCCTGCAATTTTCATTTCTTGTGGTATTCTTTTTTTTTTTTTTTGAAAGCTTCTTTATTTATTTATTTTTGGCTGTGTTGGGTCTTCGTTTCTGTGTGAGGGCTTTCTCTAGTTGCGGCAAGCGGGGGCCACTCTTCATCACAGTGTGAGGGCCTCTCACTATCGCGGCCTCTCTTGCTGCGGAGCACAGGCTCCAGATGCGCAGGCTCAGCAATTGTGGCTCACGGGCCCAGTTGCTCCGCGGCATGTGGGATCTTCCCAGACCAGGGCTCGAACCCGTGTCCCCTGCATTGGCAGGCAGACTCTCAACCACTGCTCCACCAGGGAAGCCCTCTTGTGGTATTCTTGTCTGGAGTGACTGGCCAATCACTTGGTCATGTGCTGATCTCATTTAATGCTTGTAGCAACCCTATGAGGTAGATGGTGTTACTTCGTAGCTGAGGAGACTGAGCCGCAGTGAGATGAAGTAACTGGCGAAGGTAACATAACTATGAAGTGGTAGATCCAGGACTCAATCCAGGTGTATTTTGGTTCCAGAACCTGTGCCATAGGTGCTCCTGTGGCCCTGCCTCCCCATCATGTCTGCTCAGATCTGGCTCTGTAGCCTGTGCTATAGCCACATGAATCTGGTTGTCATTCCCTGAACATGCATTGCTCTTTTCCACTTTGTTGCCTTTCTTCAAATCGTTTCCTTTGCCTGGAATTATACTACCTCTGCTCTAATTTTGTTCCTGGGAGTTCTGTTCATTGAATCCTAGTCTTCCTCTAAAAAGCCTCACCAGAGTCCTGCACTTGGATTTCTTATTCTCTTGTGGGAAGGCAGCATTACCTGGTGGAAAGGACATGGATTCCATCTTTTAATTATTTTGTGGCCAGGACATGTTTACAGCTTTTTTTGATGCTCAATGTCTTTGCCCACTGTATAGGTTTGCGGAGAGGAGTAAAACAAAATGACATGTAAAGGATTTAGATCAATGCCAGTAAGTGGCAGTTCCTTACTTGTACAGCCCTTTGGATTTGTGTTACAAGGCTGATTACAGCCCACCTTGTATTATAGCTCCTTGTGCACATTTGTCTTTACTACCTGTACTTGGCTGGGAAATTCTGTGTTTTAATTATCTTTGTATCTCACCAGCATCCAAGCAGAATGTCATGGGCATAGTTGCTCACTGAATCATCTTCCATGATTTCAAGTAACCACGTGTATGTAAGATACCATGTACTTTTCTTATCAGTTTAATCATGTCATGCTATATTTAAAGACCATTTCTTCCTTCTTTCCTTTTTTTTCCCCCCTTAATTCCAGAAATATAATTTAACTATATATTTAACTGTGCTATAAACACATGACATAATGGAAATATATGCTATTTGGTGCAATACATGATTCATTTTAAAAGTTTATTTTATTTTATATTGGAGTAGCATTGATTAACTATAATTCATTTTAAATTAAAAAAACAGAAATAGAGAAAATGTAGATTGTCTTTTGTAGTTGTTACTTGTTTGATTTGGAGTGAGAAACACCACTTTTATTTTGCACAAAGGTATTAATATCAGAGCTTTATTTCTTAAGGTGGGCAATAAAGAATTCAGCTGTTAATTGGGAATGATTCTCTTATATTCAGTTTTATAATGGATAAAAGTGTTCATAAGTTCAGTAATTTTAACTTGCAGTGTTTTAATTGTGTTGTTAATATTAAGGTAAGCTCTATCAGGGCAGGGATTTTTGGTTTGTCTACTGCTCTATCCATGGTGCCTAGCATAGTACCTGACACAGTGTGCAACAGATTTTTTTAATTGAATGACTGAATTAAGAAAGATGATCTAAACAGTGATAGTTCATTTTCATAAAGCTTAAAATCAGGTCTTTTTATAGAATTGTCTTCTACTCCAGCATTTTTGGACATGGCTCAGGCTGTCACTGTCGTTTCTGGAAATTCTTTTCATTGTAGGAAAGTGGGCTAAATTATTCCTTGCCAAATGAGGTTTCTAAACCCACAATCTGAGAATGAGAGAATCAAATCATATGTTTGTGTAACTACTTATGAACACCCTTACATAGAAATAGTCTAAGTGCTTATAAATAGGTTGAAAAGGCCGCCAAAAAGATTGCATACTTATCCAGTCTTTGTTGCAGACGGTGGCAGGCATCCCCTGGCTGAATGGAACAGGTTGTCCTTTGGGGACAGTAATTCAACAAATCGTGTGTGCCTCTCTGCACAGAAGCGTGCACAGCACACTGGGGAAGAACAAAGTTGAAGACAACACTACCCTAACCTTTGGGGGAAAAAATTGGAACAAATCTAGTCAGAAGAATTAATTGTGCTTCCCATGTATATGAATCCTCTAAATTTATTATTAACTGATAAACTTGATTTAAAACATTTTGTTGCTTATTAAACATGTTCTTTGCTTGCCGTTACTTATTTTGTTACATTAATTTTTGTTTCACTATTTTCCTTTTAATAATTCTCTTCAGTTTGTGTAAAAATGTAAGGTCTCTTTGAAAGGCTACCCTATAATACTTAGGCAAAAACACCTGCTTACATGTAGGGAATTTGCTTTTAATATAAAAATATAACTCATTATATAAAAAATTATTTTCCTGACATACTGTATCTTTTTATCATGTTAGATCAAAAGTATTTTATTTCTAATAGCACCTCTGTACAGTATACTTGCAAAGTATTTTAAAGAAGTGTTATTTTTTAATTAAAAATTTTTAATTGAGGTATAGTTGTACAATATTATATAAGTTTCAGATGTACAACATAGTGATTCATAATTTTTAAAGGTTATATTCCATTTATAGTTATTATAAAATATTGGCTATATTCCGTGTGTTGTGCAATATGTCCTTGTACGTTATTTATTTTATACATAGTAGTTTATACCTCTCAATTTCCTAAGCCTATCTTGCCCCTCCCTCTTCCCTCTCCCCACTGGTAACCAGTAGTTTGCTCTCTATATCTGTAAGTCTTTTTCTTTTTTGTTGTATTCACTAATTTGTTTTATTCTTTAGATTCCACATCTAAATGATATCATACAATATTTGTCTAAACTAAAAGCTGCTTCTTTGAAAACATAAACAAAATTGATAAAGCTTTAGCCAGAGTCATCAAGAAAAAAGGGAGAGGGCTCAAATCAATAAAATTAGAAATGAAAAAGGAGAAGCTACAATGGACACCACAGAAATACAAAGAATCATAAGAGACTACTACAGGCAACTATATGACAATAAGCTGGACAACCTAGAAGAAATGGATGAATTCTTAGAAAGGTACAACCTTCCAAGACTGAACCAGGAAGAAATAGAAAATATGAACAGCAGAATCACAAGTACTGAAATTGAAACTGTGATTAAAAAACTGCTGCGGAGCACAGGCTCCAGATGCGCATTAGAGGAAACTATCAAGAAAATGAAAACTCAACCTACAGAATGGGAGAAAATATTTACAAATCATAATCTGATAAGGGTCTAGTATCCAGAATATATAAAGATCTCCTATAAGTCAACAATAAACAAATAACCCAATTTAAAAATGAGCAAAGAAGTTGATAGACATTTCTCCAAAGAAGATATACAAATGGCTAATAAGTGCATGTAAAGACACGCCACATGAAAAGATCATACATCATGATCAAGTGGGATTTATTCCAAGGATGCAAGGATTTTTCAATATCCGCAAATCGATCAGCGTGATACCCCACATTAAGAAATTGAAGAATAAACACCATATGATCATCTCAGTAGATGCAGAAAAAGCTTTTGACACAATTCAACACCCATTTATGATAAAAAAACTCTCCAGAAAGTGGGCATAGAGGGAAACTACCAACATAATAAAGACCATATATGACACCCACAGCAAACATCATACTTAATGGTGAAAAGCTGAAAGCATTTCCTCTAACATCAGGAACAAGGATGTCCACTCTCACCACTTTTATTCAACATGGTTTTGGAAGTCCTAGCCATGGCAATCAGAGAAGAAAAAAATATATAAGGAGGACTTCCCTGGTGGTCCAGTGGTTAAGACTCTGCCCTTCCACTGCAGGGTCTTAGTTGCGGCATGTGGGATCTTTTGTTGTGGCACACAGGCTCTTCATTGCAGCGCACGGGCTTCTCTCTAGTTGTGGCGCACAGGCTCCAGAGCACATGGGCTCAGTAGATGCAGTGCATGGGCTCTGTAGTTGTGACACACAGGCAAAGTAAGCCAGAAAGAGAAAAACAAATACGATATGATATCACTTATATGTGGAATCTAAAATATGGCACAAATGAACCTATCTGCGAAACAGAACCAGATTCGCAGAGATAGAGATCAGACTTGTGACACAGAGATCAGACTTGTGGTTGCCAAGGGGGAGGGGGGAGGGAGAGGGATGGGCTGGGAATTTGGAGTTGGTAGGTGCAAACTATTACATTTAGAATGGTTAAACGACAAGGTCCTATTGTATAGCACAGGGAACTACATCCAGTCTCCTGGGATAAACCAAAATGGAAAAGAATATTAAAAAAAAAAAGTATATATGTGTAAAACTGAGTCAACTTGGCTGTACAGCAGAGATTGGCACAACATTGTAAATCAACTCTACTTTGATTTTAAAAAATAAAAAAAAATAAAGTCTACTTTGTTTGATGTGAGTATTGGTACTCCAGCTTTCTTTTGATTTCTATTTGCATGGAATACCTTTTTACGTCCCCTCACTTTCAGTCTGTATGTGTCCCTAGATCTGAAGTGGGTCTCTTGTAGACAGCATATGTACAGGTCTTGTTTTTGCATCCATTCAGCCACTCTGTGTCTTTTGGTTGGAGCATTTAATCCATTTACATTTAAGGTAATTATCAATATGTTTTTCTTATTGCCATTTTGTTAATTGTTTAGGATTTGTTTTGGTAGGTCTTTTTTCTTCCCCCTTTGTTCTCCTGTGATTTGATGACTATCTTTAGTCTTGTGTTTGGATTGCTTTTTCTTTTTTTGTGTGTGTATCTATCGTAGATTTTCAGTTTGCGGTTATCATGAGGTTTTGATATAGCAGTCTATATATATGCAAGATTGTTTTGATTTGCTGGTCTTTTAATTTCAAATACATTTCAAATATCCTGCATGTGCATTCTCCTCATGATTGCTGGTTTTGATATCATATTTGTTTGGGGATGATTTTCTACCTTTACTCTATGTTTGCCTTTACTGGTGAGCATTCCTTTTTGTAATTTTCTTGTTTCTAGTTGTGGCCTTTTCTTTTCTATCTAGAGATGTTCCTTTAACATTTGTTGTAAAACTGGTTTGGTGGTGTTGAATTCTCTTAGCTTTTGCTTATCTGTAACGCTTTTGATTTCTCCACCAAATCTGAACGAGAGCCTTGCTGGGTAGTCAGTCTTCTTGCTTGTAGGTTTTTCCCTTTCATCACTTTAAATATATTGTGCCACTTCCTTCTGGCCTGCGGAGTTTCTGCTGAAAAATCAGCTCACGACCATATGGGGATTCCTTTGTTTGTTGTCTGTTGCTTTTCCCTTGTTGCTTTTAATATTTTCTCTTTGTCTTTAATTTTTATCAGTTTAATTAATATGTATCTTGGCGTGTTCCTCCTTGGGTTTATCCTGTATGGGACTCTCCGTGCCTTTCACTCTCTTCTCCTTCTGGGACTCCTATAATGCAAATGTTGGTGCATTTAATGTTGTCCCAGAGGTCTCTTGGACTGTCCTCATTTCTTTTCATTCTTTTTTTCCTTTGTTCTGTTTTGCAGCAGTGATTTCCACCAATCTGTCTTCCAGCTCACTTATTCGTTCTTCTGCTTCATTTATTCTGCTATTGATTCCTTTTAGTGTATTGTTCACTTCAGTTATTGTATTGTTCATCTCTCTTTGTTCTTTAAATCTTCTAGCTCTTTTTAAACATTTCTTGTATCTTCTCGGTCTGTGCCTCTATTCTTTTTCCAAGATCTTGGATCATCTTTACTATCATTTCTCTGAATTCTTTTTCAAGCAGATTGTCCATCTCCACTTCACTTAGTTGTTCTTCTTGGGTTTTATCTTGTTCCTTTGTCTGGAACATATTTCTCTGCTGTCTTATTTTGTCTAACTTTCTTTTCGTTTTGTTGATGGTTTCCTTTGCTGTGCAAAGATTTTAAGTTTAATTAGATTCCATTTGTTTATTTTTGCTTTTATTTCCTTTGCTTTAGGAGACATAGCCAAAAAAAATATTGGTACGATTTATGTAAAAGAGTGTTCTGCCTATGTTTTCTTATAAGAGTTTTATGGTTTCTGGTCTTACATTTAGGTCTTTAATCCATTTTGAGTTTATTTTTGTATATGGTATTAGAGAATGTTCTAATTTCATTCTTTTACATGTAGCTGTCCAGTTTTCAAGTACTATGTATTTTTTAAAATATTTCTGAAATGACTTGGGTTATACTGTAAATACTCTTCCCATCACCTCAATTTCTAGTTGCCAGAACAAATAGAAGGGAACTCAGAACTCTTGCTTTTTGGTGAAGCTTATTAACAAATATAACTCTGAATACGATGGGCTTATTAAATCAGTCTAGTTCAGTTTATTTGGGGGATGCAATTAAAAATCTTTTAACCATAAACCAAAAGTATATTTGTGCAATAGAATAGAATTGTGTGTCTATATATAAAGCCATATATCTATGGCCAATTGATTTTTTAGCAAGGGTAACAAGACAATTCAATAGGGAAAGAATAGTCTTTTCAACAAATATTGCTGGGACAGCTAGATATCCACATGTAAAAGAATGAGTTTGGACTCCTACCTCATACCATATATAAGGATTAACTCAAAATGGCACCTAAATATAACAGCTGAAAGTGTAGAATTTTTAGAAGTAAACCTAGTTGTTAATCTTTGTGACCTTGAATTAGGCAACAGTTTAATATGACACTAAAGCACAAGCAAGAAAGAAAAAAATAGATAGACAAATTGGTCTTCATCAAAACTATAAAAACTTGTGTGTCAGAGGAAACTATCAAGAAAATGAAAACTCAACCTACAGAATGGGAGAAAATATTTACAAATCATAATCTGATAAGGGTCTAGTATCCAGAATATATAAAGATCTCCTATAAGTCAACAATAAACAAATAACCCAATTTAAAAATGAGCAAAGAAGTTGATAGACATTTCTCCAAAGAAGATATACAAATGGCTAATAAGTGCATGTAAAGACACGCCACATGAAAAGATGCTTAGCATCACTAATCATTAGGGAAATGTAAATCAAAACCACAATAAGATGCCACTTGACATCCACTAAGTGGCTGTAATAATTTTTTTTGAAAAGAAGAAGAAGAATAAAAAGACAAGAATAGTGTTGGAAGAAATTGGAACCCTCATACATTCCTTGTGGGTATGTAAAATGGTGCAGCTACTGTGAAAAACCATTTGACAGTTTCTTAAAATGTTAAACATAGTTACCTTATCACCCACCAATTCCACTTTTAGGTATATACCCAGGAGAATTGAAAACGTATGTTCAAAGCATCATTAATCGTAAAACCAAAAAGTAGAAACAGCATAAATGTCCATCAAATTACTTAATGGATAAACCAAATGTCATTTATACAGTGGAATATTACTCAGCCATAAAAAGAAATGAAATACTGACACATGCTACAACTGAATGAACCTTGAAAACATTACACTAAGTGAAAGAAGCCAGACACAAAAAAGGTCATATATTGTACGATTCCATTTGTATGCAATGTCCAGAATGAGCGATCCACTGGAAAGTAAATTAGTGATCACCTGGGGATGGGGGAGGAGGGAATTGGAAGGTATAGGGTTTCTTTTTTTGGAGTGATGGAAATGTTCTGGAATTAGGTAATGGTGATGGTTGCACAGCATTGTAAATATGCTAAGCAACACAACTGCACACCTTAAAATGATTACAATAGTTAATTTTATGTTATGTGAATTTTATCTCATTAAACCTTTTAAAAATATTGTGTGGTACAGTAAGAAGTATATTTCAAATCTATATTTCCAATGAAACTAGTATTTTAAATCATATCTAGGGATTTCCATATCTAAATGTATAATCATCTTTCTTTACTTCAGGATGCTAGAAAAGCATGTAATGATGCCACGCTTGTTCAGGTAAAGTTTTTATTTTTCCTCAATTCATTTTATTAATTCACATGAAACTGCTTGATACTGATGCAAATGATGTTCAGATTCTCTTTATTAGTATTTAATTGAAAGAAAAATGAGATCTCTATTTTAAAACACTTTGTAATTTGTCAGATGCTGGTAGAAGTGCTTTTTAAAGCATACCTGTTAAAATGGAAGTCTGCGAAAAAATACAATAAAAATATGTAGATTCATATAGTATATGTTTCTTTTTAGGTAGCTTCTGATTCTTTTGATATGCCCTGGTTAAGATTTTTTTTTCTTATATAAACTATTAGGAAGGTTTCATTAGTTTAATTAATATTGATCATTTTTATTAAGGAGATATTTTATGTGCTGTTTAAATATAAAATTGGCTTTCTTTAGATAAAATTAGAAATGTTTTACTATTTGATCATCTACTATTAGATTTTTATTTGTGGCTGGTTTTTTTACTAAGGTTGGAAGGTATGTCTGTTCTTTTTACTTAATAGTCTACAGAAGATGTTCTCACTGGAAGGTGTGCAAATAAATCATACTTTTTCTTGAACAGCATATTAATCCTATAATGATTCTAGGAATTGTTTATATTAAAATACCTTCAATAGCTATAAATTTGTTTTATGTCTGCTTTTTTGCCTATTAATTGTTTCTACTTTATTTTCTGAGCTATGTCTAAGGTAAAGAATGACATTCTCGTCACTTCCTATAGATCACATCAAATATGGATTCCGTGGGTCGAATACAAATGCGAACAAGACGTACACTGAGGGGTCACCTAGCTAAAATCTATGCTATGCACTGGGGATATGATTCGAGGTTTGTACCTGCCATTTTCAGACTGTGTGCAGAATTATTTTTGTTGAGTCATCATTTCATTTTCTTTTTAGAAACAACCTATATCTATGAAGTATTTGCAGAAAATCCATCTAATATGAACTCTTTGCTTTTAATAAAAATATTCATTGACACTTTAAAAGTTTAGAAACCTTTAATATGGAAAACAAATTTACCTCTCAGAAATATCCTTTATCAAATGATTTAGGAAAAGTGTTTAGGATTTCTTTTCTTTGCAGTGGGGTATTATACTTTGTTTTTTTTTTTTAACATGCCAAGGCAGTTTTATTGTGTATTAACATTGAAATTTCAGTTAATAAGGAAATATTTGTTGCATATTGCTATGTACAAGTTACCAGATATTGCTGTAATTATTTATTACCTAAATTCACAAAGGATGGAATTACATAAAACAATGACATTTTTGTTGACTACATCTTTTATTCCCCTAACCTCATCATACAAGTGTGTGTGTATTGAACACAAACACACACACACACACACACACATACACACAGCCGCCATCTGGATTGCAGTTGGATGGTTGGTCATGATGATTTACTTTGTTCATAGGGTTATAGTGTGGTCTGTGCTTTTTCCAGAGTATCTGGCAATAGTGCAGAGTATCTGGCACTGCTTCCATAGTGGTTGACTTGTTCCTTTGATTTGGTTCATCTAATTGGGAAAAAGTCTTAACTAAAAAATTATTTTTTAATAGAAGTTGCATATTTTTTCTCTTCTTCCAGGAGAACCTAAAAATGTTGCTACGTGTTGCTAATGCCTGGCACATCTTGATGTAAATAAGATCCTTGAATACAGTAATATAGAACTTGTGCCTCTTAGGAGGGAATAAATAAAATTATATAATTGGCAACTGACATAAAGCTAGGCCAAATGTTCTATTCTTTTTCTTAAAGAAGTAATCTATCCATTGAGATAGCAAATGTGTAACTCGAAATACAATCACTTGAAACAATGTTAATGGTTCTTACTTTCTTATAGTTTTCTCAAGACTATTAATCTTAATAGAGAACCAAAAGTGTCAACAGAACCTATCTCACATTGTCTTTCTACCCATTCTGATTATCAACTTGTAACTTAGTGTCCTTCTCAACTCAATGCTGATGATGCCAACTGATTTTTGAAGAACTTTAGGTTCCATCCCATACCCTGTGGTTAGAGCTTCCCTTTCATAAAACTTACAGTAATTACTACGTAAGAACCTGATGTTATTTACCTACAGTGAAGGGTGATAGGGACAGGAGGGTGATTCTTTTTTTTTTTTTTTTTTTTTTTTTATTAATTTATTTATTTTTGGCTGTGCTGGGTCTTCGGTTCGTGCGAGGGCTTTCTCTAGTTGCGGCAAGTGGGGGCCACTCTTCATCGCGGTGCGGGGACCGCTCTTCATCGCGGTGCGCGGGCCTTTCACTATCACGGCCCCTCCCGTTGCGGGGCACAGGCTCCAGACGCGCAGGCTCAGCAGCTGTGGCTCACGGGCCCAGCCGCTCCGTGGCATGTGGGATCTTCCCAGACCAGGGCTCGAACCCGTGTCTCCTGCATTAGCAGGCAGATTCTCAACCACTGCGCCACCAGGGAAGCCCAGGAGGGTGATTCTTTTCACTGTATATCTATCCTTTTGTAGTTTTTGAATTTTATACCGTAGTGAAAAATAAAATTCCAAAACAAAACAAAAAATTCAGTGGCAGGCAACTTAGTCAAGAGTTCATATATTTAGCCTGGCAAACAGAGCTTTCTGTAGTTTAAGCCCAGTCTACTTTTCTAAACTGTTTTTCCCATTTCTTACAAACTCTGTGTAACTGGGAAATTCACAATTCCTGAAACACCTGTTGTATTTTTCCACCTCTTGCCATGGAACATACCCTCCTCATAGAACACAGACTTCTCTATCTTTAGCTTTCGAAATTCCATTTTTTCAAGACTTGTTTTCTTTTGCGAGACTACTTGAGTAACCCAGTTAGCACTTATTTGTCCCTCATTTGTTTTCCTGTGGCCTTTATTTTATACCACTCCTCTGACTATTTTCATTTACCTAATTTATTTTATTAAATGTCTTATCTCCACCAGATGATGGAGGGCCCCAGGGTAGGCGGTATAGCCTGTATTGTACCCATAACACTGCCTTGCATTCACAGGCTCTCAATTGATATTTTTAGATTGAATGAAACATGGTTCTTAGGCTTATATGCACTCTACTGTCATTATATTTAAGTCAGTACATACTAAACCAGTCGGCTAATAGCTACCAGAATCTTGAATAAGAACTAGAATGTTATTACCATGAAAAAGTTGAATTATAACCAGAGACATTTTTAGTAAAATGTCTAAAAAAATTTAATGTTGAAATTTTTTGGCATGCAGAATAGATTTCTTTTAAAATTGTGAGAATATTTTCTGGTATCAAGTTTTTAATTCGAAAAATTATTTTTGTCTTTTCTGAACTGTTCTACATTAATGCAATGCATAACTAATTTAAACTACTTTTTTCCTCTAAGTGTCACGTTATTTTTGTGTTTGTTCCTCTAGGCTACTAGTCAGTGCTTCCCAAGATGGAAAATTAATTATTTGGGATAGCTATACAACAAATAAGGTAGAGTTTCTTAATCATCCTCTTACATAACCTTTTATTTGGTTTGATGTCCACCAGTTCTTTCCTTTATTCTATTACTTCAAGCTTTAATTTCTTTCCAGGATAAATTTACTCCGTTAATTTTAACTCAGATTCTTTCTTTAGACCTAGTGTTTGCTTTTAATATTTAGCCTTTTTTTTTTTTATTCCCAATGACAGCTACAGGAATATAGTTCAGTGTGTCTTATTTGAGTCCCATATTTCATACTTGAATATTAGAAGACAGTGTGCATCAGTTCTACATATAAATGATTTTTTTAAAAGGTCCCATTTCCTAATGTGACAGCGACCCTGCAATTTTTATTTTTAGTTGTGGATAAGCTAGAATGTTTTCTTTGGTCCACACTAGGCATTGATTTGTGTTTCTGGACTGCTCAGAAGTTACAGTAGATTGGAGGCAAATTACAACTTGTTTAGATCCCTTGGTGGTAAAAGCCAGTGGGTCCTCTTAATGTGTCCACTGGAAGGAACCCCTGACATAGAGGTGTTGAGTGGTCGTGAAGAAGCTCCAGGAAAATGCTCACAAGTCAAATACTTCTAGATTCTGTGTGCACTTACACCACTGTTTCTAGTAAAGATTTAGAAGTACTATTTTGTGAAATAAACAGTAACTTCAGCCTGGTTGAGAATTTAAAGCTAGCTAAGACACATTTGTAATATAATAGTTTTTCTGTATCAATCAGAATTGAGTGTGTCTTTCAACTATATTTTCCTAAAACAGAAAAATATTCTTTTAGGTTAAGTGAGAGCATAGTAATCCCACAATGTGTTGATTCTGTGTATGGGCCACTTAGCCTTTATGTTCCCATTCACATTAAACTTTGCTACCTGACCTGCAAATGCTTGGTGTTGGGTAATAAGGCATCATACAGTGGTATGAGTAGATCAGTGCAAACTATTACCATTGTTTGAATTTGAGCCCAGAATATGTGTTATTAGAAGGTCGTAGTTCTTTGTGGAAGAACCATTCTGTTCAACTCCAGTACTTATATTATTCAGTGTTATGTTAGAGGAAATTCATCTTTTGAGCACTAATGCAAAACCAAAAAATTTTATTAAGTTCTTTAACATTTACACTTACTATTTCAAATGGCTCTGTTAGTGTTGAAATGTCCTATATGTTCTTGTTCTTCTTAAAAGAATACGTTCTGAAAAGAGCACTTCAATCCAAATGATTTGATAATAATAATACAGAAAATATAACAGGCATTTCAGTGTGCATTAGCATTTTATTTTTTATTGTTCACTTTCTCAAACCAGTTCATTCTTTATTTTACTTGGCCTGTTTTTTAAGTACATTTAAATTGCAGTAATATTTGCTTCACTGTAAATAGGTTTGAAAAATTACTGACTGTTTTTGTGCTCTTGACTTAGTTTTTGTGCTGTATTTATCCTACAGATGCATGCTATTCCTTTGAGGTCCTCCTGGGTGATGACCTGTGCTTATGCTCCCTCTGGTAATTATGTTGCTTGTGGAGGACTGGACAACATCTGCTCTATATATAACCTGAAAACCAGAGAGGGAAATGTGAGAGTGAGCCGAGAGTTACCGGGTCACACGGGTGAGCCTCACTGCATATTGTCCTTTTCTCCTAAACCTGATTCCTCCTGAAGAATGCGCTGATCAAGGAGAAGGAGTGACAAAGTGGAATCAGCTGGCCAAAGGATGCATATTAATCAAGTGAGAGTAGAAATTACCATGAATCTGGGAAACACTGACTTTTTATAATTATACAAATGATACGACCATACTTCTATTTTTCTTTCAAAAATAGTATTGTTTTTAATATTGTACATCAATTATACATCAGTGAAAAAGAAAGAAAATAAATAACTCCAAAAAATAGTATTGTTTTTGTAAAAATTATAAATTTATTGCAAAAAATTCGAACAATAATGAAAAATACAAAAAGAAGCAAATATAATTTTCTGTATTCTCTGCAAACCTATAACAATTATGGGATTTTGGTGCTTAATTATGTAATTGAAAGTGTGTATCAAGATACATTTATGAAGTATTTTTCTCTATGTGATAGTGCATTGCTTTATTTGCCAATGTGCACACCGTAGTTCAGTAATATAGTATTTGGTTAGCAGTGTTAATTAGGAATTTATCGCCACTCACCAGGTTTCAGCCTCTCTGGATTCTTGGAAGTACTGTTTGGCTGTGCTTTTTACACAATCTCAATAATGGTATTATTCCTGCAGTTTCCATATTTTGAAGCACAGGTGAATTCTGAGCATTTGAGTGCCACCTTTCCTTCACTGAGGTTTTTAAAGTATTTCTCCAAGGTACTTAACCTAGTCTGCTATAGATTATAATAGATATTTGTATTAAGGATATCTTTCTCTTAGGTAATTGTAGTAGGTGGAAAGGACTGTGTCTTTTACTCAAGTTTGTAACTTTCAGAGTCATCAACACAGCAAATACCTAAGAGAGTTTGTTGATAAAATTCAGTTGCAGGCAGCATAGAGTTGGAAGTAATTAAAAGTAGAACTATAGATTATACTAACAAACACTTGTTGCCCAGGTATCATATTTTTTAAAATATATATTGCTATTTCATATGGTAATTGAATTAATCAGTGATAACCTAACATTTGTTACTCTCTATGCTGTAGGCTACTTGTCCTGCTGTCGTTTTTTAGATGACAGCCAAATTGTTACAAGTTCAGGAGATACAACTTGGTAAGTTTATTCCAGAAGATTACTGATTTTGAGGTTGAGGGTGGTAGTAGGAACTAATGTAAGAAGAGAGAACAGTCATTAATTATTTCTATTTTTAATTATAGTGCTTTATGGGACATCGAAACTGCCCAGCAGACCACTACATTCACTGGGCATTCTGGAGATGTGATGAGTCTTTCTCTGAGTCCTGACATGAGGACTTTTGTTTCTGGTGCTTGTGATGCCTCTTCAAAATTATGGGATATTCGAGATGGAATGTGTAGACAGTCTTTCACTGGCCATGTGTCGGATATTAATGCTGTCAGTGTAAGTGAAGAGCATTTCTAAGGAAAATTTATTGTGCATATAAATTGTTGAACTCTATAGTATGATTTTAACAACACATTCCCTTCAAGGATTCTTATAAATAGTATGCTTTTATAACATTTAACCCCCAAATAACAAGGGTTTGATTTTTAAAAATGGAAAGGTTTTAATCCATAGGCCTAAGTCCTTATTTGCAGGTAAACAGGAATAAGTTGGGGTTTTTTTCCCAGATTTAGAGGGATAGATCATCTTGAGCAAACAAGCAGATCATGAGTATCAACAGTGTGTTCAGAGGAGAACAAAGTCCCATATCTCTGGGGTCAAGGGAACAACCCAAAGAGAGACAGTCAGGAAGACAGAGGCAGCTGTTTAGTATAGAGAGAATAGCTTTTGAAGTCAGCAAATCTGGATCTTAGTTCTGCTGGGAACCAGCTGTTTGAGATCAGGTGGGCTACTTAACCTCTGTGAGCTACACATTCCTCAGTAGGAATAATGCTACCTACATTAAAGAATAATGTGAAGACTAAATGAAACTATAGATTGGATGCTCAATAAATGGTATAAATTATTTATAATCTCCTTCATATTGGGGAAAAAAACCCTAAAACAGGTATCCACAAATAGATTAAGCCAGACAATAAGTACTTAGTATATACGAGAATGAACTAGTCATATGTCTTTATAAATTAAAACTAAAATGGCATTTTGAACGAAAATCAAAATGATTTATCAAACAGTCAGAATTGAGAGGAGGGATATTAAGAGGAGGTGGGATACCGCTTGACTTAGATAAATGGTCCTATGCGGATCAGATGCCAAAATGTATAGATATGACTAGAATTTCCTAAAGTACTGTAATTGCAAGTGTTTATGGGTATAAGATACACTCTAATTTTGCAAGAAGATATTTTTTGGGAAAAACTGGTTTTTATTTATCATGTGCATATTGAAAGTCAATTTTATATAATCTTTAGAGAATATCAGAGAAAGTAAAGGCTGTTACCCCCACCCCATATTAGGCCAACCTGGTTTGAAGACTAGAATTTTGGAGCAGGCAAACACAATCCTCTCCATCTCTCATCCCACCACCTTTATCAAATTGATGAGCTTCTCTTCTGTTCCTAGTTTGCTACAGATTTATCAGGAATGAGTGTTGAAGTTTATCAGATGTCTTCTCTTCATCTATTGAGATGATCATGTGGTTTTTCTTTTTCAGTCTGTTAAATGGTGAATTTATGTGGATTAGTTTTCAAATATTAACCCAACCCTACATTTCTAGGACAAACCTCACTGGGTTATAATGCGTAATC
Organism: Balaenoptera acutorostrata; assembly: GCF_949987535.1. Classification (NCBI taxonomy): domain Eukaryota; kingdom Metazoa; phylum Chordata; class Mammalia; order Artiodactyla; family Balaenopteridae; genus Balaenoptera; species Balaenoptera acutorostrata. The sequence goes on along the minus strand of NC_080067.1, from coordinate 63,247,928 downwards.
CTTTTTAGTTACTAGTGGATTTGATTTGTTAAAATTTTAAATTTTGCATCCATATTGATAAGTTATTATATGATTTTTCATTTCTTGAAATGTTTTTTTCTCATTTTGAAAGGGTTCCCTTTTCTCCACATCCTCTTCAGCATTTATCGTTTGTAGATTTTTTGATGATGGCCATTGTGACCAGTGTGAGATGATACCTCATTGTAGTTTTGATTTGCATTTCTCTGATAATTAGTGATGTTGAGTCATCTGTATGTCTTCTTTGGAGAAATGTCTATTTAGATCTTCTGCCCATTTTTTGATTGGGTTCTTTGTTTTTTTGATATTGAACTGCATGAGCTGTTTGTGTGTTTTGGAGATTAATCCCTTGTCAGTCGCATCATTTGTAGATATTTTATGCCATTCTGTAGGTTGTCTTTTTGTTTTGTTAATATTTATTTATTTTCTTTATTTTTTTGGCTGCGTTGGGTCTTAGTTGCGGCATGCAGGATCTTTCATTGCGGTGCAGGCTCTTTGTTGTGGTGCATGGGCTTCTCTCTAGTTGTGGCATGTGGATTTTCTCTCTCTGGTTGTGGCACATGGGCTCCAGGGCACATGGGCTCTGTAGTTGCGGTACGTGGGCTCTCTCATCGAGGTGCACGAGCTCAGTAGTTGTGGTGCATGGGCTTAGTTGCCCTGCGGCATGTGGAATCTTAGTTCCCTGACCAGGAATTGAACCCACGTCCCCTGCATTGGAAGGCGGATTCTTTACCACTGGACCACCAGGGAAGTCCCTGTCTTTTTGTTTTGTTTATGGTTTCCTTTGCTGTGCAAAAGCTTTTAAATTTGATTAGGTCTCATTTGTTTATTTTTGTTTTTATTTCCATTACTCTAGGAAAGGATCCAAAAAGATATTGCTGCAATTTATATCAAAGGGTGTTCTGCCTATGTTTTCCTCTAAGAGTTTTACAGTATCCAGTCTTATGCTTAGATCTTTAATCCATTTTGAGTTTATTTTTGTGTGTAGTGTTAGAGAATGTTCTACTCTCATGCTTTTCCATGTAGCTGTCCAGTTTTCCCAGCACCACTTATTGAAGAGACTGTCGTTTCTCCATTGTATCTTCTTGCTTCTTTTGTTGTAGATTAATTGACCATAAGTGTGTGGGTTTATTTCTGGGCTTTCTATCCTGTTCCATTGATTTGTATGTTTGTTTTTGTGCCAGTAACATACTGTTTTGATTACTGTAGCTTTGTAGTATACTCTGAAGTCAGGGAGCCTGATTCCTCCAGCTTTGTTTTTCTTTCTCAAGATTGCTTTGGCTCTTCAGGGTCTTTTGTGTTTCCATACAAATTTAAAATTTTTTTGTTCTAGTTCTGTGAAAAAATGCCCTTGGTAGTTTGATAGGAATTGCATTGAATCTGTAGATTGCCTTGGGTAGTATACTCATTTTGACAATATTGATTCTTCCAATTCAAGAACATGGTATAAGATTTCCTTTTTTTATGGCTAATATTCCATTGTGTGTATGTATGTGTGTGTGTATGTGTATATCTCACATCTTCTTTATCCATTCTTCTATCGATGGACACTGAGGTTGCTTCCAGATCTTGGCTATTCTAAACAATGCTGCAGTGAACAGGGTGCATGTATATCTTTTCCAATTAGTGTTTTTGTTTTCTTGAGGTAAATACACAGAAGTGAAATTGCTGGATCATATGGTAGTTCTATTTTTAATTTTTTGAGGAACCTACATACTGTTTTCCATAGTGGCTACACCAGTTTACATTCCCACCAACAACACATGAGGGATATTTTCTCCACATCCTTGCCAACACTTGTTATTTGTTGTCTTTTTGATAATAACCATTTTGACAGGTGTGAGGTGCTGTCTCATTGTGGTTTTTATTTGCATTTCCTTGATGATTAGTGATGTTGAGCATCTTTTCGTGTGTCTATTTGCCATTTGTATGTCTTCTTTGGAAAAATGTCTATTCAGTTCCTCTGCTCATATTTTAATTGGGTTGTTTGTTTTTTTGATATTGACTTTTGTGAATTCTTTGTATGTTTTGGATATATTGTTTGCAAATATCTTCTCCCATTCAGTAGGCTGCCTTTTCCTTTTGTCAGTAGTTTTCTTCACTGTGCAAAAGCTTTTTCTAGTTTGATGTAGTCCCATTTGTTTATTTTTGCTTTTGTTTTCCTTGCCTGAGGAGACAGATCCAAAAAAATACTGCTAAGACCAGTGTCAAAGAGCGTACTGCCTGGGAACTACCCAGTGGTCTGGTGGTTAGGACTTTGTGCTTTCACTGCTGAGGGGGACCTGGGTTTGATCCCTGGTCAGGGAACTAAGATCCCACAAGCTGCGCAATGCAGCCAAAAAAGAAAAGAAAAGAAAAGAAAAAAGCATACTGCCTGTATTTTCTTCTGGGAGTTTTATGATTTCAGGTCTTACATGTAAGTATTTAATCCATTTTGAGTTTATTTTTATATATGGTGTGAGAAAGTCATCCAGTTCGATGCTTTTGCATCCAGCTGACCAGTTTTCCCAACACCATTTATTGAAGAGGCTGCCTTTTCCTCATTTTATATTCTTGCCTCCTTTGTTGTTGACTGTGTGTGCATGGGTTTATTTCTGGGCTTTCTATTCTGTTCCATTGATCTATGTGTCTGTTTTAGTGTCAGTAACATACTGTTTTGATTACTATAGTTTTGTAGTAGTTTGAAATCAGGGAGAGTGATACCTCCAAAAAATGGCTTTATATTTTTAAAAAAGTAAACAATATTAGAAGGCAAATGACAAACTATAAAATATTTGCCACAAAGAAAACAAATTTATATTCTTCATTTTATTCCTACACATCAGCAAGTACTAACAGAGTAATACAGATGACCAATAGATATATGAAGTGATTTCCTCTTTGTAAAAAGTGTTGAGTAGTGCCACAGTATCTGAGAAAGGGGATTCACAAACTAATAATGCATAGTTTTCTTTACTACTAGCTTAACTTTATAACCTAGCCTAACTGGGTGAGTTTTGTTCTCTTTTATAAAATGTTTCCTATTTATTTCTCATAATGAGATTATTAGAACATTTAAGAGTATACATACATATATAAATTCTATAAATAGTAATATTTGATTTAAACGTTTTAGTAAGACATATGGAGGACCAGAGCCAGGATGTTTTGAGTACTTGCTTTGTGCTGAACAGTGGGATATGGGTACTTTGCATGTGTTATTTCATTCAGCCCTAACCAACACACTAAATTCTGAAACTAAGACTCAAGTGTTTAAGAATCTTTAGTGCCTAACATCATTCACCTGGTACGAAGCCAAGTTGGAATTTGAATCTAGGTCTGTCTTACCCCAGAGTCTATTATTACACTGCCTCACATAATTTTTGTGTACTTCTACAGAATAAATGTTTGTTGCTTTTCTTTCTAGTTTTTCCCAAATGGATATGCCTTTGCCACTGGCTCTGATGATGCTACTTGCCGGCTCTTTGACCTTCGTGCAGACCAAGAGTTATTATTGTATTCTCATGACAATATCATCTGTGGGATCACTTCCGTAGCCTTCTCAAAAAGTGGGCGTCTCCTGTTGGCTGGGTATGATGACTTCAATTGTAACGTATGGGACACACTAAAAGGAGATCGTGCAGGTTAGTGATTAAGTACACATTAGGTTTTGATTTTGTCAGGAAATGTGAAAAGGTTCCCATCGGTTGTTTCTGGGGCCCCCATGGACACCCTGGGGAATGGCAACGTGGCAGTTCTCATTCATGGTCATTGTTGATCTTTGAGTGCAGTTACAGTCCGTAAACCATATTTATGTTTCTGTTTTCTGAAGAGTAATATCTGATTCTATATTTTCTTGTTTGGTAAGTTTTGACATAAAGATGAATAGTGAATATAATTTAGTATGGTCTTTTCCAAATTACAGTTCTCTTATAACCTGACAGGAAACATGGATCTTCTTTTTGGCTCAGATCTTGTATGGGACAGGACATGGAACCACTGTCTCCCCTTAACCCCATACTCTGTGTTCTTCCCTGCAGATTCCAGAATATTAGCATCAAGTCCTACTGGGGACTGTCATTAATAACAAATTACAGAGTGACTTAAAATTTTTTTAGAATCAAAATTATACTCAAGGAATCAAATAGGTCTACATGGCTTGTTACCAAAACACAGCAGTCCTCTGACCCCAGCCCATGTTCTCTGCTCCCAGTGGTAGCTACTTTTAAGTATTTACTTTTATGTCTTTAAAGAACATCCTGTATTGATTTTTTTTTTTTTTTTTTTTTTTACTTTTAAGCATTATCTGTTGAGGGTTTGGTTTCAACATCCCTCCTCCCACCACAGCTTCCATCTTCCAGTTTTTCCCATGTAGTGAATTTTGTTTAGAACATCAGTTAGTGTTTATTACACAATTATGAATTTTTAAACAGTACTTACTGCCAAGCAGTGAGGTATATGCTTTGACTTCTTTTGCTGTGCTGCTTTTGAATATTCTCTAGGGTCAAATTAAGTTTTTGGTTTACATTCTTAGTTTTGATGTACTTCTCACTAATTAATCTTCAAACTTTTTGCAAGTTTTGATATGTTTGGGAGTAGATCCATTTTCATCCCTCATTCTGGGCATTCAGTGGACCTTTTCAACCTGGAAACGTATACCCTGTAGTACTGGGAAGTTTAGGAGGCTTATTTAATTGGTTGGACTTTTTTCTCCATTATCATTCTGTTTATAGAACTCCCATTATTCTTTTATATATATATATATATATATATATATATATAACTTTATTTATTTATTTATTTGTTTGTTTGTTTATTTATGGCTGCACTGGGTCTTCGTTACTGCACACAGGCTTTCTCTAGTTGTGGCGAGCAGGGGCTACTCTTCGTTGCGGTGCGCAAGCTTCTCATTGCGGTATCTTCTCTTGTTGTGGAGCACAGGCTCTAGGCATGCGGGCTTCAGTAGTTGCAGCACGCAGGCTCAGTTGTTGTGGCTCACAGGCTCTAGAGTGCAGGCTCAGTAGTTGTGGCCCAAGGGCTTAGTTGCTCCGCGGCATGTGGGATCTTCCCGGACCAGGACTCGAACCCCTGTCCCCTGCATTGGCAGGTGGATTCTTAACCACTGCGCCACCAGGGAAGCCCAGAACTCCCATTATTCTGATGTTGGACTTCTTGGACTTTCTTATTAGTTTCTCTCATATTTTCCATCTGTCTTTTTTTGCTCCATGTTCTGGGAGAAATCCTTGCCTTTTCTTTCCATGAACCTTCTGTTAAACTTTGGTTTTCCATTTTTGCTACCATTTTTTTGAGAGTTTTTTTTTCAGGGCCCCCATTCTTTTTTTCATGAATAAAAGTCTTTTGTTTTTCTGGGGTCATTAATGAAAGCCTTTTTTGAAGTTTTCTTCTGTAAGCATAATCTTTTGTTTTCCAAGTTGCCTTTTTTTCCCCCTTCTTTCTTATTTTTTCAGTCTCCTATCTATTATATTTCCTTAAAACTCTGGTGATTCTTAGCCTCTTATTTATCCTTAAGAGTGAGGCACTAAAACTGTTTGAAAGCCCTCTGCCCATGGTTGGGGTGTACTGACTGTAGGCCTCACTGAACAGTGAATCTGGCCAGGCTTTCATTGGGGAACCTCTGATATATCTTATGGCCTTTTTTCCCTTGGGCCAGCTGTCTTCTCTGAGGTGGATTGTTCCACTTTTCTACCTGAAGTATATAAGCTGACTGACAGTTTGGGGGCTGATTTCCGGGAAAAAGCTGGGGTGCAAGACAATTAGCAAGTAAACTTACTTATTCCCCATTTTCAGCAGTTTCACCAATCTCAGCTGTGCCTGTTTTCTTCTAGTTAAGAGACCCTCTTTTACTCTCTCTGGCAAATAAGTCTCTAGTCTTATGTTCTAGTGCAGGATGATAAATCATCTGACTCTGCAGAGTGAAGAGACCTGGGGAGTCTGATTCCTGGACACTTTCTAATGCAGCCTCAGTTTACCCCATCTTTGCCCATGTCCGGTTCCAGAGATACCTGGTTCCACTAGTATCTGACCCTTTTGGAGGTTCTGCAGTTTGCTTTTGTTTCTTGGCTTATCAGACCATTTGCTTTGAACTTAGCATTTTGGGGTCCACTAACACACTTACCATCATACATCTCACAAAATTTTGCTGCCACTGCTTGCTCTCATATCCTTGCTGTCCTTGTGGGTTTATGTCCTTGCCCTTTTAAACACCTATACAGTTGTTGAGGCTTCTGAGGGAGTGGAGGCAATGTCAACATTACCAGGAATAATTTTCTACAACCTCTCTTGAGACTGCAGAAAAGTTCACGGGTTAGCATTTTGCAAGTAAATTTTTGGAGATACTCTCTTGTCCAAAGCCAATTACTTTTTTGAGGTATTAGGTGTTTTGCTTGGATCGAATCAATATCCATAACAAAATAAAAACATGTTTGTTTTTCATATTTTTTTAAACATATGCTTGAGTTTTAGTTTTGCTTTGCTTACAGCTGTTTGGTTTCAAGTTGACTCAACTGGATACTTTGACCTTAAAATTGAAATGTGACTCATGAATTGCTAATTCATTCTTCTTTCCAATATAACTTGGAGTATTTAGTCACAATGGTCATTTTTTGTTATTTCAACCCATAATGGTAAATTTGCCTGTTGCCAAACATTGCCATACTGAAGGTACTGCACAGAATATTAACGAGTTAGACAAGATGAACTTCTGTTCCTGAGATTGGGTGAAAATCATATGCTTAATTACATATGGAGATAATGAAAACTCAAACAGTATATTAAAGAAAAAATTCTTTTTGAGAATTTGATATATTCTAATTTTTCTTTTAAATCTTTCCTTTTCTCACTTTCCTCCCAAATATTTGGGAATATTTAATTTTATTCTTTGTAGTAGTCAGAAGATCAAATAGGTTAAATATACAAAAGAAAACTAAGACTAGATGAGTTTGATGGTTTCAGAAAGTTATGACCAAAACATTCCAGGGTTTGGTGGTTAAAGGAATAAAGTAAATAAGTTATGTTGTTATTTTTGGAAGTGGTAGTATAAGTCAGCTTCATTCTCATGTTTTTGTTGTTCTGGTGGTAAAAGTTCATTGAACTTCATTTAAAATTTTGTTTTTGTTGAAAATAGCATAGCTTATTGGCAAAATTTAGAAGTGTCGTGAACTTATTAGAGATGTAAAATAAAAGTCTACATGTCGAACAGATGATTTTGAACATAAGCATAATTATAAAATAATTTTTCAAAAATGAAAAACACAATTTGATGCACATGTCAGAAGTTCACGTAATACAAAGAATTTTATTTTACCTACATGCCCAGCTTACCCCTGGCACTCAGTCTCTCAACTCAGGGGAACCTGTTAGCTTTTAAGTACCCTCCCAGATCTTTTATGCATACACTTGTTTAATTCTAAAACTTGCCCATTGCTAACTTTTTACTGAACTTTTGTTTTTCAGGTGTTCTTGCTGGTCATGACAACCGTGTCAGCTGTTTAGGTGTAACTGATGATGGCATGGCTGTGGCAACAGGGTCTTGGGACAGTTTTCTTAGAATCTGGAATTAACAGCACAAATTTTCTGTTCTCCACTGATACCTGGAGAAATCCGTACTACAGCCTATAGCTGTGAAAAAGAATTTACCTTATATTTGCAGGTGAAGATTTTTCTATTAAGATTATTATACACAAAAAGAAGCTTTCAGTAAACTACAAAACAAAAAAAGGTGAAAACAAGGTAAAGGTGCTTGCTGAGATCAGGACCAGTGTAATTTGAGGAGTTGAGCTAATTTAACCTTGATGAATTTTTGCTTGTACTGTCTAATTTTTTTCTTTGTGTAGAACAGAATGTACACATTATAGCAGCCTATCATGTTTGAGAGTATGTGTTTGCATTTTTTAAGAACTACATTTTTAACCTTGTATACCTTAAAAAGTGTCATAGTTTTGAGTTTTGTAGTGGAGGAACCAGGCACAGTAATAGATGGAAGTGATACCATTGATGTGTGTACTGGTTTGAAGCAAGTCTCCTTGTATTCCGACCATTTTGATCTGAAAGAGATCCTGGTTGCTTACTGTTTAAGAATGCTGACAGGCCTAGGTACCACTGAAGGGAGTCCTTGTGAATATCATTAGTTTCTGCTATATCCTCTGCCATCTTATCAATTTAAATTCGTGCTCATGTTTAGTCTTTTGAAGGGGACATAATCTGATGGCCAGGGAATAGAGATCTCACTCTGAAATTTTAGACATACATAAGAAACTCATATTACATTAATTGGTAGATAGCAGTAATCACATGAGAATGGTTCTTGTTATTTTAAAAAGCTGGTTATGATCAAATGACACTTAGGTAGCATTCGAAATAGCTGGGCTTTCCTATTGATTTCATATTCTAGAACTGAGTTTGTAAGGTGCACTCATTTCAGAAGATGAACATTTGGACTGTCCTTGCATCTGAAGGATTTTTCCCAGTGTTCTCCATCAATGTGTATCTAGGTAGGAAAAATAATGTGATGGCATTACGTTTTTGAAAGAAGTATAAAATCTAACCAATCACCAGGTCTGACTAGTTATAATCATTAAGAAGGTTGCTTTATGAATTTATGTTCACATAATATAAAATCTGAATTGATGTTAACTCTCTGTGCCTTCAAAAATTTAAAAAGCAGACATTCAAGCTTTTTGATCTTCTATAATATTTCCTCCCATTAGCACAAAATATTGGTTTCTAAGTGGTTTTGCTTCAAAGGATACCAAGATCAAAGTGACCCCCACTTTAAAGCCAAAAGAAGATTCTAAGAGCAGTTCTTGAAGGGGTCAGAGGGAAATACTAAGCAATTCCTCTGCTTGTCAGTGATATAATAATGTGTGTATTACTAGAACGGGCCCCCTTGAACTTAAACAGAGATCCTTGCCCCTTGGATTTCTCTCTTAAAAATAATCTAAATGATTGACAGTAGAAGATTGTTAGTCTTCTTTGATGGTAAAGTCGTGGGGTTTTTCTGATGTAGGAGTGCATTGTGTTTTGTAACTTAGTAAACTGTGTCAGTAACTGTTGAGATAGGTCTGTTAACTTTTGATCACCTGTAACCCTAACCTAAATACTCCCAAATTTTACTTGTAAATTTTCATTTTTATATTGTGGATGTGCTAGTAAGTGCATCAACCATAATGAAATCAGTAACTGTTTTAAGATACTAAAAAGAATAAAATGGAAAAAGGAAGATTAAGATATAGGACCAAAAAAACAGACTGTTGTAGATGGCAGGCATGAATGTATATTTATATACACATTCAAGATTTCTATGAACTTTAGCTGTTAATGTTTGTGGACTATTTGTATCACTTCATAAAGAGCAGCTCTTTGAGATAAGGCAAGAATACTTCAAACAGACATATTCATTTCCAAAAATAGAGAGGGGTGAGGGTTTACCATGTAGTTCAGCAATTTATTCCAAAATCCTCTTCAAGAAAGCACTTCTACCATGTGCAAAATAGCCTTATATATATAAAAAGAGAGTATCTCCTCTACTTTGGAAGTGGTTCTAGTAACAAGATACTTTAGTCAGAGGCACACAGACTATAAGAAGTCTGTGGTCTTCAAAATGTTAATAAAAATGATTTAATGTTATTAAGGTTTTTGTAGATAGTTAAAAAGCAATTCCTGTAATTAAATATGTACTAGGCAACTGAAAACTAACAACTACTACAGCTATTATGACCGTATTATACATATGACTGAATGGTGACCTCATTACCACATTAACTTACTATTTAAACCTTTGTTTAGTGATATGGGTTCCAGTTGCTCAATACTTGTTTACTTGCAGTTTGAGTTCATCTGCTCGTCTAATTCTTTTGTGCATAAGAACTTCCTAAAGTCAGTATAATTTGTAGAAGCACAGTACAGTTTGAATCTCAGTTTTTCAAAACTTAAAAAAAAATATGGCCAAAAGTAGTTTTAAGGAATTTTATCAATGTTGCAGTTCTGGTGCCTGATTTTTTTTCTTTTTACCTAAGAAACATTTAAACGTCATGCGCCTCAGTTAGGTTTATTTGTAGAGTCTTTAATCACTTCATAAAGAACAGTTTTTTTTTAAGATGTGGCAAGAATATTTTAAAGGCACATATTCTTTTCTAAAGCAAAGTGGAGTGAGTGATTGCCATGTGTTTCAGCAACTCATCCCATAAACCTGCTAAAGAAAGCACTCTGTGCTCTCAGCCAAGACCATCACCTCCACTTTGATGGACAGGCCTCATTTTGGGCAGCTGTGCTATCAGAGATTTAGACTAAATATCCAAGATCCCTCCCTAGCTCAGATTTTTATAGTTGTGAGTCTGCGGTTACAACAGCATATTGAATTCCATCTTCAGAGAGGCAAAGATTTAGGCTTAGTATTTCATGAGATACTTAAGTATCAAGAGATACTTAATTCTTCAAGAGAGCCTAGTAAGCAATCTCCTTATTTTAATTTAGACTCAGTTGAACTGATGAACACTGCATGATGATAGTAAACTAGTTTCCTAGACATAACGGAGGTAGGTGCTTCTGGAATATGTTAAGTGATTTTAAAGTTAACATATTGAAAGAGAAATGGATCTTGGCTTCTCCAGGTGACAAAGTGAAATTTTTATTGTTGCTAAAAAAAAAAATACTGTGCCAATATTGTATAACTAACCTTCTCCAACACTTTTGATGTCTTAGATTTAGTAATATTATTAAGACTTTTAAAAATGAAGACATTCAGGGAAATTTATGCTTGATCATTGGTGAATGTCTCACAGTTTAAAGTGTAACAGTTGAATACTTGTGGCTTACCTGTTGATGTGTTTAAACGTTAATGGAAAGTGATTAAACAATCTCCCAAATGGACCTATGATTTTAGTAATAAAGATGTTCTTTCTAAAATCTTCACGGTGTGAGTCAGACTTAAAAACATTTTTAAATTAAGTACTATGTTCAGTTTCTAATCTCCCTTTTGCCACTGCGGAAAGCAAACTTTTAAAGTGTTTCTTACCTCCTGTTAGGATTTTTAAAACACCCACCAGTCAGACTATCTTGTGAGAAATGGTAGCACAGTGAATAAAATTGGTATTTTAAATTAGGTTAAGTAGAATGTGAAGTACCCTTCATATTTACTACTTTTTCTCCCATTGTTCATTGTAAGTTGCCTTAAATTCAGTGCTATGTTTAAAAGTATTGGTTGTAATAGGTACTCAGTAAAGTGGTCTGTAGTTGAATGTCTAAGCTAGCATTGTTTAAAAAGTAATTTATTAATCAGAATGATGGTACACCTTGTGTTTAGCAAATTTGTTTGCATGTTGATAAAATTTCCTAAGTCTTTTTTCTTAAATCCAATTGATCCTACAAAATAGTTGATTAATGCAGCATATGAAAAAGCTGGTTATATGTTTCAACTGGTGTTAAATGTGCCTGACAAAATCTTACATCATACAGTATTTTTTAATTAATAGAACTTCAGTGATATACTTGGTAGATATTTCAAGCCTTTTCTGTGTCTTACACAATGGTGCTCTATCCTATTGTTTTCTCTTTTCAAAGAAGCATCTGAACACTTGCATTTGCATATTCTTATCCAAAGGCATTCACATCTAAGTGGGTTTTTTAAGTTGATTAAAATGTTTTTCTTCACCTAGAATGGTTTCTACAACAGCTGTGGCCAACTGAATCTGAATGTCAGTAGTTTGTGGGAAAGGTGAATGTATTAGATTAAAGCTCTTAGAAAAAAGCTTTAAACCAAACTATGGACTTGTATCATGATTTAACAGTATTCTTGAATCTTTCTTGCAGTAATTTGTTCCTTTAGTTGTACAGTAGCTCTGTGAAATAATGTTGCTGTGAATTGATACTGTAATCAATAAAGTGCTTTTAACAGATTTCATGTAGCATGTTTTTAGAATTACTTGTAAGTCCCAGAACTAAACTCCAAGCCCAGTAGTTCATGTTCAGTTCTAATTCCTTTATCTAAACATTGGTAATTATTTTCTCCATGAAGAGTGAATGGGCTGCTGGAAGCAAGGAAGAGATTGGCGTGCCACTGACCTATTCTGTAGTACTGTGAATGTTTGTTAGCCTACGGTTAAAAGGCCACAGATTTTCATCAAAAAGCGAAATTGTCATGTTTTTCCCTTAAAGCTCCCTTAGGAAAAAGATGAGCCAGTCTCCCCAAGATAGCCATAAAAATCATTAAAAGATTAAAACTCACTAAATGCCAGTATAAATGCTACATTTATCAATCAACTATCAATCAGGCAAACAAATTTTATTTTCACCTTGCATACTTCTTATAAAAAAATCTAGTTTTAAAAAGTTGAAGGTTACACAAAGTTTATAAATAATCCTGCAAACATACATAGTAGACAGTCAAGTAAATGTGCAATAACTTTGAACGACAACAGCTACAATTCTTTATAATTCATGGGCTTGGTCATAGGTGCACTTATTATCCCTAAGCATAAAGGCTGGGCTTCATTACTTTAGTGTCCCATTTCCAACACTCATATTTTCAAGCTTGATCAGGCGGAACTGGATTCAAACTAGTGATGAAAAACTTAGTATAAACTTACTTACTATACGAGAACCACTATTCTGTAGTTCCCAAACTTCAGTATGCATCAGATCACCTTGAAGGCTTGTTAGACCACAGACTACTGGTCCCCAAACCTACTATTTGATTCAGTAGGTCTAGGATGAGACCCAAGAATGTAATTCTTACAACTTCCCTAGTGCTACTGTTAGGGACTAAACTGTGAGGAGCACTGTACTATACTAATGAGGTGATACCAAACCACTATGCTATTGCAAAAGTTCAAGTACTTGTGTATAAAGATTAAGGCCAAAAAAAAAAAAAAAAAAAGATGATTAAGGCCTTGAAATTGTAAACTTAATTAGCAGTACCCAGTCTTAGACATGTTTTTCATGTTGAAATTGTTAACCTAATCCCACTTCTTGGTGGCTTGTATCATTTTTTGGTTATAAAGCAATAATATTAGCCATAAATGAATATTTATTTGGATTTGAATATTGCATTCTAATATCTGATTCGCATAAAAAATATTTTTGAAAGGCTTCTATGGCCTAAATAATGTTATTTTCTCCTTAAAATATCCTGGAAAACCGTGTTGCACCTGTTGTGAAAAGACTGAATAGCATCCCGGAGCCTTAAAGGCACAGAAAAAGAAGTACTGAGTATTAAAAGAAAAAAGCATGAAATGTTATCCCTCCCATGGAAAAGCAGCATAAACTATACTGGCCAAATGTGCTGTGTCTTCTGGGATTGTGCCTTTCTAACAAGCATCTAGGTGATGCTGATTTGGTGGTTCTCAAAACTACGTTTTGTGTAGCAAAGCCTTAGAATGTCAGTTTTTTAATGTTTCCATATAAGTTGTCTATTAGTTTTTAACACAGAAACAAACAATACTTGAACTCATAAACATTTCATTAAGGTAAAAAACGTAATAATTTTTAACCGTGACCTGTCAAATTCATACAATTAAATAAATGTTTAAAAGCCACCCCGGGGGACAACCCAGCAGTATCCTTGGCAAATAAAGAACAGCATTTGTACATGACTGTAGCCACCCAAAATTCAGATCTCCCATATCTCTGGCTATTTTTATCACTTCAAACTTAACTCTTAAAACTGAGATAGAAAGCTTTCCTTACTGGAATCAGAGTTGAGGCTGGAAGTGTTTCTTGAGAAACATGAGAAAACTATTTAGACCCAAATACCTTTATAAGGACTCTATAATAACAAACCTATATACTGTTTTACATCAATTTTAATGGGAATAAAAGAGGGAGTAAAAACAGCATTATTTATTAGTGGTTTACATACCTGCCAGGATGGCAAAAGTGATTGTAACCTGCATAAATAATACACTCAAGAACATTCCACACTCCTTTGTGGTTAGAGCAATGCAGTTTATAAAACAAAAATGTGACTATTCCCATTGAAATAGGCATCAAAAATTCGTTTTGAGAAAGAAGATGAAAGGAGCATTCTCTAACTCCTGGATGCCAGGAAGCAGAGTTTTTCAGAATCAAAAACAAAGAGAGCCCTAATTAAGAGCAAGGCCCCACCCCTCAGGGGTCAGAGAGTTGGTTCTTTTGCTTTAAACTAATTCATCATTTTCACATATCAAAGGATTTTTCTTTACCCAAAATTAAAACTAAAGAGACATCACAACACTTTTCAAAAATGCACACACCCTGAGATAGATCAATACCAGGATCTACTCAAGGATTTGCTATTTAGGTATAGTTAGTATAATTCATATTTAAAGTCACTTCATAAAAATAACTGCCCCAATCTTCCAAGTTCCATCTTCTCCTATCATGATCACCAAAGCAATCTCTATTGTTAAGATTCTTCTTCATTGCTTGAATGTAGAAACTGCTTAGTAAAATTCTCCAGCTCATTTTCAAGTTGAACAGCTTTATTTCTAATTTAAAAAAATGAATAAAACACCAATCTAATTATCATAAAGGTCAATGAGAAAAAATGCATCCCATGCAAATCTTAAAAAAAAATCACTAGCCAGCTGTTGCTACATTTGTCTGAACTCAGATCATCAACTCTTTTTAAAGCATTTATTATACGTGCTACTGTAACTTTGCAATAAACACAGAATCCAATGGCCAGAAGAAAGGTATACTGAGATAAAATCTTTAATAAGAATGAAAAGCCTAAGAGACAGTGGAGTCATATCACCTTACATGGGAGTTACATTCTAAGTCACATAAAGACATAATTGTTCTTGAATTCCTGTTAAGCATAAAGCGTAGAATAAGTGGTTTTATGTATTCACAAAGTAGCTGGCAGATGTCAAAGGACCATAGTTACCAAAAATATTTTTTTTTAATATTAAAATTGTACTTGATGCAGCCAAATGCCCATAACAAGAGGGAAAACAGAATGTAAATTGACAGGGGAATGCAGGTTTGTATCTCCCATTCTCATACTCTGCCAGGGCACACACACATACTTAAACGAGTTTCTCTCTTTTCTTCTTGGTCCTGTTTTGTTTGTTGCTAAGTGCATATGGTCAAGGTCGTAAGTTAAATGTTCATGTGAACTCCACTGTATATTTCTTCAGGTAATGCTCCTGAAGCATTAGTTAAGTTAAATTATATCTGAATGGCTAAGCCTAATTTAGTAACAAGGGAGATTCCAAATATTATGTTAATAATATTCTAAACTTATAATATTATGTTAATATTATTCTAAACTTTCCTATTAGAAGAATTAGCAGATCAAAAATATTGACACTTATTCAAGTCAGTCCTGCCAAAATCTGAAAGCTACATAAGTACCAATAATCTATTTTATCAGTTACGGCTTTTTACTATAGCAAGATGAAAAAATATTTAAAAACCTACCTAGGTTAAAAAAAAAATTTCTATTGGATATAGTTTCACCAAATTTGAAAGGCTGTACTTGGGATTATCTAACTTAAAATAGGAGCAATGGAATATGTGAAATTCATTTGGGTGTGTTTGTGTGTGTGAAGTGATGCTGGGGTTTAAGTGATAGGCAGTCACCTTTTTCAGAGACCCTGAAACGGAGATGCAATGAGAATGTGACTGCTTAATCTTAATCTTTTCAGATTAAGGTAACAGAGATGGACACTATCACAGGTGTTTTAAGTATAATGTCCCAAAATCCACGTCATAAGGACAGCCTCTCCAATTTGCAGACGTTGCAAACTGTTTTTATACAGGCAACTGTATGTAGCATGTGCCCTGGTAAGTAGCAGCAGGAAGTAAATGATGCTTAATGATTCTACCAGACTTGTAGGTGAGCCAGCTAATGAGTAATAAAGCTGAAAGTTAAGAACTGCCAAGAAGCATAGATCTCGTGGTGACACTTCTGGTCTTGACCCCCAAAGCACAATTTATTTAGACTCCAAAGAATCCATGGCAAATCATATTAAACCAGAATTCCAAATTATATTAGGATATCTTGTTTACTTCTGTTGCTTCAAATTTAAGTATACCTAACAGTCCCCAATGAGAAGAAAAGCTATGGGTCTTGGATATGTAGGACTGAAAATTCATACTTTTAATTACAAAACTTCTGCTCTGAAAAAGGACTAGTATAGCTTAACATAGAGCTATAAGCTTAGATCTAAAAATTTCCTTTAAATTCAGATTTTTTTGTTGTTGTTCAAATTAGCTTTCACTGAAATTGCAAAATTACAATTAAGCCAATGCAGAAAGCCAAAAATTTTAACATAAATTTGCTAGTGATTTTACATAATTATATTTTGGTAATGAAACCAATAAATGTTCATATTATTGAGGAAAAAAGGTTCAAATACCTTAAGCGCTTTGAATTGTTCTGTATTTTCTCCAGTTGATCTATCTCTTTGGATAATCTGGCAATTTCCTCTTCTAGATGTCTTTGTGTAATATCAACTTGTTGGCACAGGCGAGCAAAAGTGGTTGCCATTTCCCTTCAAATAAAAAATAATTTTATCAGCAGTCATGAATGTCTTTTAAAATGAATAAGCTTTAATTTAAAGCTTATATAAAAAACAGATCACAAGTTTAAAAAATTCCCAAAAATGTAAGGTATCAAAGAACACAGCTAAGACTGGTATGAGGGAGGGTATGGCACTTGTAAGCTTAATATGACTGTGGGCTTAATTTCATCTGGCCTCAAGACAAATGCTCAGTGGGTAATAATATTACTCTGCCATATTGCTGTGAATATGAATAAGCTATAAAAAGGCAAAGGATGGGTATATTTCTTCAGAAGCATAATAAGCCTTACTCTTGTCCCCTGCCTATAAAAATAAATTACTGAGAACAGGAAAGAAAATTTCATGAACTTCTCTGACAGTCAAAAATACTTTAAACTATAGCAGCATTTAACCACATTTCTAGGACAAAAGGGCTGTATTTAATTTGTGTGCTAGTTAATATGTTAACTTTGGCAAATATTATATTTATATTTTTGCAACTGGGAGCATGCCTAGTAGGTGTGTACCGCTGGAATTTGATGAACTGACTTGTTTTTCTCTGCAACTATTCTCCTGCGCATCTTCATCTTTCCCAGGGTCCTTTCCCCCTCCTTTCTCTCCCTATCTGACCAAATACCAATATTAGACAAATGAAGCATCTTTTTATTTTAATATTTTACTACATTAATATTTAGCTAGTATTATTTTAACTGGAGTAATTATTTGAGGTTGCCTCCATTAGAGTGTAAAGTCCTCTAAGGAATAATATAAGTCATCTTTAACTTAATTTCCCATAACTTCTAGCGTAGTTATTGTCACACGGTAGGCAATTAATAAATGTTTGATGATGAAATGAATAGTAAGCTTCATTAATTCTGTTTTTGTGAATGTGAACCTCAGCTGATTTTGTTTGGAGGTCCAGGTTATCCTCATTAAAGAAAAGATCTTAATATAAATAAATCAAAATTAACACGGTTATGTAAAATAGGAGCTCAAGAAATATTTGGTAAATGAGTGAACTAATTCAGTGTCTCAATTCTGTGCCCTCATTGTTTCCATTCCCTACAGCTCTAACAAGGTTAGTACAGGCTCTGATCTTGTGTCTGAAACAGTTTAATCTCCCTGCAATTCTTGTCTCCTGAGTCGAAACCACTTTACACACCACACCACTGCAAAGTTATCTGTTCTAGAGCTAAATGTTAATGATATCACTCCCAGGGTTCCTAATTATCCAAACCTCAGTCCTAGTGTTAGGCTTATACTTGAATGGACCCCTTCTTATGTACACATCTGCCACACTGAAATTATCTCATGTTTCTGAACACATTCCTTTTCCCCCAACGTTCTTGCCTTTGGTTTGAGCTGTTTTCTCTGTCTCGCTCTTTCTATTCTGATGTTCAAGTCTCATCAGGCTACCTCTCCTCTAGGAAACCTTTGCTGATCCACTGTCCTTCATGATTTAAGATTCTAGGGACTTCCCTGGTGGCAGAGTGGTTAAGAATCCGCCTGCCAATGCAGGGGGCACGGGTTCGAGCCCTGGTTCAGGAAGATCCCACATGTCGCGGAGCAACTAAGCCCATGTGCCGCAACTACTGAGCCTGCGCGCCACAGCTACTGAAGCCCGCACGCTTAGAGAAGCCACCACAGTGAGAAGCCCACGCACCGCAACAAAGGGTAGCCCCCCCACTCGCCGCAACTAGAGAAAGCCCACGCACAGCAACGAAGACCCAATGCAGCCAATAAATAAATAAATACA
Source organism: Balaenoptera acutorostrata (assembly GCF_949987535.1). Taxonomy (NCBI): domain Eukaryota; kingdom Metazoa; phylum Chordata; class Mammalia; order Artiodactyla; family Balaenopteridae; genus Balaenoptera; species Balaenoptera acutorostrata. Next base: position 63,229,673 of record NC_080067.1, on the reverse strand, counting down.
TAAATACTCAATGTGATTTAAAAAAAAAAAGATTCTAGAGCCTCACATTATTTAGCTCTCATTACTTTTCACTTTTCACCTTTTATTATAATTATGTACATGTTGTTTCTTCTATTAAATTGCAATCATCTTTAGCTCAGAAAACTTTCTAATTCAGCTCTCAGGAGCACTCTAATACAGAATATTATGCATTGATTTGACTGGAGTTCTATATATTTTCACTAAATCAATGAAACGTATTTAAGATACGTAAACTCGGTGGACCCAGGTATTTATTATTATAATAAAATTCTCTTGAGTTTTAAAAAATCATGCCTTTAAACCTACAAATCTGGGCTATAATAGTAAAAATAAATTACGTTTACCACCATGCATTTTGAACCCACTTGTTTGGTATCATTCTGTTTTCCACTTTGGTGGCAATTATAAAATGTGTTCATGTTGTGATAATTCTTCGAGCTGTACTCTTATTTATGCATTTCTGCATGTATGTCCTACTTCAGTAAAGCTTTAAAACAAAAACAGATGAATCTTTCAACTTACTGTTGTACTTGATGGCTGCAGTTGGCGCTCGTGAAGCTAACAATCAGTTGCAGTTTTTCAGTTGCATAATTCACAAATTGCTGTTTAAAGGCTCTCTCCTTGGCACGGGTGGTCCAAGTCAGCCTTTCATAAAGATACAAAGCTCCGTACATACTTAATGAAACAGATATGAGTTTCCAGCCTACAGTTTTCCAAATCTGTAAGATAAATTCACAGCTTACTTTGAGAAAGAAAAATACCACTAAGGAGATTGTACTAAAAGGCATTTTAGAAAACTCATTGGCTCCCTACAGATCTTTGAGTCAGATCCGTTTTTAAAAAATGTATATTCCTTCTCTATGAGAAAATATGAAATTACTGGAAATCAAGCCGAAAAAAGGAGCAGCACATAAATACCAGGCAAGAACTTTTATAACCTGCCAGGCACTTGGTAAGTTGATTCAATGTATCTCAAAAAGGGATGTTAATTTTTTTAGGTCAAAGGTTTAAAAAACCAAAATGAACTATATATAAAATAGTTAACTGGGAGTTCCCTGGCGGTCCAGTGGTTAAGACTGCATGCTTCCACTGCAGGGGGCACAGGTTCGATCCCTGGTTGGGGAACTAAGATCCCACATGCCGCATGGTGTGGCCAAAAAAAAAAAGAAGGAAAAAAAAAGATAACCAACAAGGACCTACTGTATAGCACAGAAAACTATACTCAATATTTTGTAATAACCTATAAGGGGAAAGAATCTGAAAAAGAATAGAGATATATATATTTGCGTAACTGAATCATTTGCTGAAACACAACATTGTAAATCAACTATACGTCAATAAAAATAAAACAAAAAACCAAAATAAACCTATGCTGTTAATGATATGAAAAAAACTTTTAGCATATAAGAACTACTACAAAAAATAATATTTAATACTTTAAGGCAGATCCCTTTGGTATTTGGAGAAGGCTAGATAAGGGACCTGGATCATTCCTGTTACTCCAATGCACAAATATTGTTTCTTCGTGTGCTATGATGTAAAAGTAGGAAGTACTGTTTATGTTGTGGTAATTATTTCACAATACATACATATATTAAATCATGTCATACACCTAAAACTAATACTATTTTATATGTCAATTATATTTCAATTAAAAAATTTTTTAAATATTTATTTTTAAGATTAGACTTGTGAAACCCAATTCACTAATTTTAACTTACAACTTTTCATGTCATCTTATAGATCCTGGAAACTGAAGTAAATATATCTTTCTTTTCCTTATCTAGCAGGTAGCTTTGCAATAATTTCAATTTCAATTACACTAAAAAATACTGTTTCAAAAAAAAAGGTACTATTTCTTACCACTCCTCCAACAACAATGATGCCCATAGAAGTTCGAGACGTAAGAGAAGCTAATGCTGTTATTAAGGTAACCATGAGTTCTTCCTGTGACGCATTATCTGGTGTTGCTGGATTGGTAGGAGCAGTGGGAGTAGAAGCTAAAGATCTGGGAAGCTAATAAGGTTGCGGGGTGGGGGGAAAGGATTAATTCAATTAAACCACTACAAATGGAATAGTTACATTTACAAAATTTGACTGTATTCTTTTAAAAATTACAGTAGTAAATCTACAAAAAGAATGACTCCAATTAATGAGTTTACCATAAATACATGAAGAAAATAAAAATGGTCTGAAAATTATCTCCTGTGACATGGACCAATGATATCATGAAGAATGAATCTTCATAACGTACAATGAGTCTACCTAAAACAACAGGCCTTCAACTCTCAAGTGAAATTAAAACTGTATATTAAAAAAAATTTTGGGGGGCTTCCCTGGTGGCGCAGTGGTTGAGAATCTGCCTGCCAATGCAGGGGACACGGGTTCGAGCCCTGGTCTGGGAAGATCCCACATGCAGCAGAGCAAATGGGCCCGTGAGCCACAATTACTGAGCCTGCGCTCCACAACAAAAGAGGCCGCGAGAGTGAGAGGCCTGCGCACTGCAATGAAGAGCGGCCCCCACTTGCCACAACTACAGAAAGCCCTCGCACAGAAACGAAGATCCAACACAGCCATAAATAAATAAATAAATAAATAAATAAATAAATAAATAAATAAATAAATAAATAAAATTATTTAAAAAAAAAATTTTTTTTTTTTTACCCCAAAAACACAATCCTTTAAAAAAACCTGGACTTCAAATTTAAAACCCTGGGAATTCCCTGGCAGTCCAGTGGTTAGGACTATACGCTTTCACTGCCGAGGGCCGGGTTTCAATCTCTGGTTGGGGAACTAAGATCCCACAAGCTGCGTGGCCAAAAAAAATAAATAAAAATAAAAAATAAAAAGATAATAAAAGGGCTTCCCTGGTGGCGCAGTGGTTGAGAGTCTGCCTGCTAATGCAGGGGACACGGGTTCGAGCCCTGGCCTGGGAAGATCCCACATGCCGCGGAGCGGCTGGGCCCGTGAGCCACAACTGCTGAGCCTGCGCGTCTGGAGCCCGTGCTCCGCGGCGAGAGAGGCCGCGGCGGTGGGAGGCCCGCGCATCGCAATGAAGAGTGGCCCCCGCTTGCCACAACTGGAGAAAGCCCTCGCACAGAAACGAAGACCCAACACAGCCAAAATCAATCAATCAATCAATCAAAAAAAAAAAAAAAAAAAAAAAAGATAATAAAAGCAAAATTAAAATCTTTTACACTTCAAAATACACCATAAGAAAATTAAAAGACAAGCTACAGACTAGAAAAACATATGTATTTGGAAATCATGTATCTGATAAAGACTTGTATCTGGAATATATATAAAGAACTCCCACAAGTCGATAAGAAGCCAAATAACCTAATTTAAAAATGGACAAATGATTTGAAAAGACATGTTACAAAATAAGATACACGAATAAGCACATGAAAAGATGTTCAAAATCATCAGTCATTAAGGAAATACAAATCAAAACTACAATGAGGTACAACTTCACATCTGCCATAATAAAAAAGATGATAACAAGTCTTGATGAGCATGTGGAGAAAGAGAACCTTAATACATTGCTGGTGGGAATGTAAAATGGTGCAGCTGCTTTGGAAAACAGTTTGGCAGTTCCTCAGAAAGTTAAACATGGAGTTACCATGTGGTCCAGCAATTTCACTCCTAGACATATATTCAAGAGGAATGAAAACAGATGTCCACATAAAAACAGTCTATGAGTATTTAAAACATCATTATTCATAATAGCCAAAAAGTACAAACAACTCAAATGTCCATCAGTTGGTGAATGGATAAATAAAATGTGTGATATCCATAATGGGATATTATTCATCCAAAAAAAGAAATGGAGTATTGATACATGCTACAACATTCATATACCATGATGACAAACCTTGAGAACATTATGCTAAGTGAAAGTAGCCAGTCACAAAAGGCCACATTTTGTGTGATTCCATTGATATGAAATGTCCAGAAGGGTAAAAATGATAGCTAGAGAAACCTGACTAGCAGTAGGGCTGGAGGTGGAAATGACAACTGACTGCAAATGGGCACAAGGGTAGCCTTTGGGGTGACAGACATGTTCTAAAACTGGATTGTGGCGATGGTTTTACAACTCTGTAAGTTTTCTGAAAAATTACTGAATTGAGGGACTTCCCTGGTGGTGTAGTGGTTAAGAATCCGCCTGCCAATGCAGGGGACACAGGTTCAAGCCCTGGTCCGGGAAGATCCCACATGCTGTGGAGCAGCTAAGCTCATGCACCACAACTACTGAGCCTGCACCCTAGAGCCCACGAGCCACAACTACTGAGCCTGCATGCCACAACTACTGAAGCCCACGTGCCTAGGGCCCGTGCTCTGCAACAAGAGAAGCCACCACAATGAGAAGCCCACGCACCGCAACGAAGAGTAGCCCCCACTCGCTGCAACTAGAGAAAGCCCACGTGCAGCAATGAAGACCCAACGCAGCCAAAAAAAAATAATTAATTAATTAATTTAAAAAATTATTGAATTGATAAATGCAAAAAAGTTTTTAAAAAGAGACTCTAAACTGGTAGAATCAGATACATACCTGTATAGTACAGCAATAACCACCCAATAAAAAGCCTACTCAAAAAAAAAAATATATATATATATACCTGAAAGATAGGGTCTGATAATCCTAGAAGCACCCGCTGAGCATTTGTAGGACCCAAGAAACGATGGACAAGGGAGCACCAGCCCAAGGAAAAATGAAATACAATATCCTCTTGAAAATCTGAACATAACTTGTGGCAATTTAGGTCATAGCTGAGATCAAATTTCTTGCAAGGAATCAGTGTATGTAGTTTATTCTGTATACCAGCTGGAAGTAATGGCTTCAAATTTTCTAGAAAGAACCGAATTATGATATTTTAGTTAACAACAGTAAATAATATTTTATAAAATATCTAAAGAATTTTATAATAAATCTTTTAACAACGACATAAAGAAAAAACTACACACGAACTTGCAGACAAATATTACCAATAATTTCTTGCTGGGATTGAAGCATTGAAGCATTGACTTCATTAGTGCACCGATCAGCCAAATTTCTTCCCATTCCATCTTCTATGTGCTTATTTAACTCCTGTTAACAATGGTAAATGTCCACATTATTTTTTCTCTAGAATATATGCAGATTTTATTAAAATGTCAAAAGAGTAATAAACACTAAAATGATCGTATTCTTTTCTAAGATGATAATTCTTCTGTGTACTTTACAGTTTAGATTTATTACAAGAGTGCACAGGAGATGTAATAGTTTAATCATGTACTGATTGCCATGAAGACACTAAAATGGCCAAACCACTAAAGAGTGGAATAAGAGTCAGAATAAGATAAGGAAACTGTATCTGAATAACACTTAACTACAATTTAACTTACATTTTTATATACTTTCAATACACTTGGAGTAGGATGAAACTCAGAGCAAAATTCATCAACCAAAACAGAGAGTCGACAAATTTCATCTGTCATTGCACATGAAACCTAAAAATATTAAAAAATCAGAATTAAAATATTTAAACAAGATTACCAACTACTCAAAAAAATTAAATTGAAAAAAACTTAAATATTCCTTTAAGGTAACAGATAATATTTTTAGCATTATCAAAAGTATTTCCATTCCCAGATATTATAATCACAAAGCTAATGTTACCCACCTTATTTGCAACCTCCTCTGTAACCTCCCTGATTTTTTTCTTAACATCCAGTGTTAAAAGGTTCATCTGGTTTCGGATAAAGTCCAGTCTATCAATTTGGTCTTCCCTCTCTTCTATTGAATAAACCCTATTATAGTATGAAAAGTAATTAACATTCAGGGTATATTAAAGTCCCGAAGAAATTAAGTACAAACACTCACTTATATATTGAACTATCTGTTAGCATGATAGAAGAAAAAAAAAAAATCTTGTATTTCAACATCTAAAAGGATTCAAATAATATTTCACTTACAAAATGTTTTACAGATGATTGGATATAAACTGTCTCTCTGCTCATGTGGTACCTGAATCCCACAAAAGATTAATAAGGATGCTAAATCTCCACCCATTTCATAGATATGAACAGTCAAAACAGAACTAACTCAATATTAAGTCTACGTAATAAACAGGGGCCAGTAAACAGCACTCTGCAAGCCCAATCCAGCCATCCGCTAGTTTCTGTTAAAGTTTTCTTGGAATAGAGCCACAAGCATTCATGAACCTATTGTGTATATGGCTGCTTTTGCTCTAAAACTGCAGAATTGAGTAGTTGCCAAAGAGACAGTATGGCCTACAAAGCCTAGAATATTTACTATCTGCTAAAATTTGTCAACCCCTGGATGATATAGCAAAACAAAAGCCTGAGATCCTTTTAAGATCATCTTTCCCAAGACATCTGTTCCCAACGCACGATTATACAAACCACCCTCAAATCACATCTTTTTTGTGCTACGTTTACTTCAATGTCCTATATTTTTATAAAAATTAAGGTCAATCCAGTGGACGAATACTTACTTTGGCTACCATAATAAAGCAACTGAGCTCACTATACAGAAACAGTGTGCACAGGGCCAGAGATCAGAATCTGGGTTCTGATCCTTGAGTTTTATATGCTGCAAATTCTCTAATGTTGTACATGATGCATTCCTGCAAAAGTGTCAAAATTAGGCAACAGACCTAGATATGAGTGGACTTTTGTTCTCAGCAAGATCAAATACATTTAAAATCCCCTATTTTATATCTTGGATTTAATCTTAGATGCTTTATATCTTTCCATTGATTGGCTTAAGCCCACTTAAAGGTCCAAATGAGGCTTAATTAACATCATTATGCTTATAACATCTAATAACATCTTGATCTCTGTTTCAAGTATACCAAGTTCGTGAGAACTACCCTTTTCTTCGACTAGTGTTGGCACTTTTGTGTATTCATTTTCATCATTACAAGGTAATAAATGGAATAAAATACTGTAGTATAGTATGACATATAGAGTAATGCTTACCAAATTCACTTTCTGGCTGGCAGGTAGTATCACCTTGTTTGTTTACCAGCTGATATAAAACCACAACTGGCATAAAGGAGTGATTTCAAGGTTTCAACGTATGAATATATGAAAGATGAGTGATAGATTGAATGTAAAAAGAGGGTCACCTGTTTTGGACTTCTTCAAGAAATTCTGCTGGAAGAAATGGTTCTTTCACTGCTTTAAAGACATTTAAAGCCACTGAACATTTTAAAATCACAGCTCACACACGAGAATACTGAGATCCAGGGGATGTAAATGATGTACTTGTTCAAGGTTGTAAAAAAAATATTTACAGTTTCAAATATTCATTAAAAAACATGCAAGTAGGCATCAGCTAAACCTACAAGGTTGATGTTAGTGTGAAAGGTATTTAATAATATAAAAATTTTAAACCTTAGTCTAAAGAATTCATATTGACACAAAAATAATTTTTATTTTGCAATAAAAGGAATTCATACCTTTTCTCTGCTGCTGCCACGTTTATTGAATCCATTATGTCTTTCACAGTTTCTAGTATCTGTTTAGCTCTGATAGTGTGCTGTTCAAACTTTGTTTTCACTGCTGACTGCGAGATACACTCCTGCGAGGGGCCCAAGCCATAACACATTACTGTAATTCCATCCCAACATTTTCAGGAATTTAAACACAAAAACTTGCTGTTTGTAATGTTAACCAAAACAGACATAAGGATAGAAAATAAATGGAAGTCAAACACAACTTAAAATTATAAAGGTAAAAAAAAAGTCAAAAATTTAAAAGTTAAAAGGCTTTAACAGCAAGTTCATAGCTTTGTGTAATTTTACACAGTAATGTGCAATGGTTGTTTGACTATATTATTTTTTAAAATAAATAAAAAAGGCTGCTATTTTCAATGTTAAAAAAGGTTTCCTATTAGGATGACTAATTTTATTTGGTTCACCTTTAATCTACTTCTAGTCCATCTATCTTGACTTTCCTCATATTTGCAATGAAAACCTCATGAAGTCCTTAAGCCATGAAATAGAATTCTACATTGAAAAAAATGAATGATACGATTCACATAAAGTTAGTAAAAAGGACATCTATAGATTAAAGCTTGAACAAATTGAAAAATACTATTTAACAGCAAACAACCTAAGTAATATTTTAAATTGTTTATAGAAAAATATCTAAAGCTATTTCTAAGATAATCCCATTATTGTCATTGGACTATAGTGTGTGCATACAGGTCAGAATGATGCCTTATCTCATGTTTCACTTTCAAGCTAACTGTAGCTCACAACTTACTAACAGTTGTACAAATCAATTAGTGTTTCATGACCAGTGTTTTTTACACAGAGAATACATCAGAATGCACCACATATGATGATGGATGTTTCTTTTGTGAAACTTTGTTTCAGTTTCAATATATGTGCATATTACTTGTTATTTAAAATATTTACTGTGATTCATCATTTAAGTGCTAGCAAAATTATTAAATTAAAATTGGCCTTTCACTTTTACATCATAGAAAAGTCAAATTCTGTACTGACATAACATTTGAAAACAACTGCAAGTGTAGAGAAATACTATCTGATCTTTGAACAACCAAGAACACTCATCTGGGTCAAAACATCAAATTAGGGATATACCCCCCAACTCTCCAATATTTCCATGAATTCATCTTCTTGAACTTAATATAAAACCAGTACAAATTGTGGTAATTACTTCTGAAAGTAATTACTATCCTTTATCAAAATAAATAGCTTTTAAGCTTTAAAAGGTAGTCACAATACTCTATTTATTTGGTGTTCTATTTATAACCTATGCTGAGCCTTCACATCTCTAAAATGATTATTTCACTAGGACAGAAGAGACTTTTAAATTCTCTCTTTGGTATTTTTTTGAGGTATAGAAAACAAAGCAGATTCATTTCTTTAGCTATAGGGCACATGAGGGTAATTCATTTAGTTAACAGTTTATGTCTTAACTCAGAGCCCATTACTTTTTTTCAATGCATAGTCTTACTTTTGCTCATTGTCAAGCTCATTTATACATCACTCAATTATCACTAATCCTGAAGAGATTAGTAATAAGAAGTTACAGTATTCCTGTTCTGTATATGCCAAAGCAGAAGCCACCAATAACTACACAATATTAAACATTTAAAGTGCAAACTGCTTATTTTTTAATGACCAAAACAAAGTTTTGATTTTACTTTAAATAACTATCTCATAAATTGCCAAATTAACCGTCACAAAAACTATAATAAAAGAATAAAAATATTTTTAAAAGAAAAAAAAGTTAAAAGAAATTCTGTTCCTCGATGAAGCAGATCTAGATATCAGCAATGAAGACCCCAAATTTGTAAATAACAGCACAGTATTAGAGCTAGACTAGAGAAAAAGAAAAGACCTCCAAAAGTTATTAGGCAACATACAAGTTACTCCTTGATTCAAAAATATACATTGGTGAATAAGTATAAAGAAGAAAACAGGCAATCTTTTTCTAATTAAAAAGTATCCCACACTGACGTTCCCGCTGATCAGAAAAATATCAAAAGTCAACTGCAAAAGGAATACTCTATTCCAAACTAAGTATAGGGAATGCTAATTTATTTTTTTTAATACTTATTGATTTGGCTGCACCGGGTCTTAGTTGCAGCATGTGGGATCTAGTTCCCTGACCAGGGATTGACCCCGGGCCCCCTGCATTGGGAGCACTGAGTCTTAGCCACTGGACCACTGAGGAAGTCCCAGGGAATGCTAATTTAAATAAAGGGACACATATAGCATGCAGCAGTTCCCAGACTTATTTTATCAGGAACTCTAATTTTCCAAGGAGAAGTTTAAAATACTACACCAGACAATTTAAATTCCATCCTGTCAGAGTATCCTGTAGGCTGTTTTAAAACTTATTAAAGATTTAGAACCAAAACAATAATCACATCTCAATTATGATCTTCTGATTTTCTAATAACATCTATAGAAAACAGCTGATGATTTAGTCATATGTAGTTAGAAATTTGTAAATATTAATATTTATGTGTAATTAAGACATACAACAAGCTTGTCAAGTCCCCTTGATAAAAGACCCTAAATACCCAATAACATGCTATTTACCACTCCCAACGTATTATTTTGTAATATCTTAAACTGACAGGAAAATTGCAAGAAAGAACACCAAGATACAATATACCTTTCAAGTAAATATACCAAATGTTAACATTCAGCTTCGTTTACCTTTCCTTCTCTCTCTCCATGCAGATCTATATAGATAAGTCTATATAGATATTCATCTTTATACATACCTGTATATATTTCTTCCTGCTGAACAATTTGACAGTTCATTGTAACCACCACAGCCTTACTACTAAATATACTAACATGTGTCTCCTAAGAACGGGGACATTTTCCTATACAACCACAAAACAATTACTGTATTCAGAACTTTTATCACCGGGAAAATACTATTAACCTAACATACAGTCCATTTCCAAATTTCACCAGTTGTCCCAGAAATGTCCTTCACAACAAATTCACTGACACAAAACTATTAAGAATAGTTAATGGCCAAATATTTGGGCAAAAAAATTTTAGATTTCTAAACTGCGTTCAGAATATACACCTGTCCAATATAGGTTGAAAACAAGAAAACATATGAATAGAATTAACACTGATTTTCTTGATTGATTTTATTTAATTTCCAAGCCTTATTTAACTTGGTACCCTGAAAGTTCATAATATTCAGCTTCTTTTAAACCAAATAAATCTCAAGAGGTCCATGGCAAAGATCAGACTGTTTGATAAAATGATTAACTTGGTACAGTTTTTCTTTACACAAAAATCATCTTATAAGACTACACACACAATATTGAATTCTAAAAACAGAGAAAATGTGTGTAAAGGCCACATTTTGTGATCACAATGCAAAAAAAATCAAGAAAAGTTAGATGATAACAATCAAAACATCTGAATTTTAATAACTCCTGTGTTGAATAGGAAATGCCAAAAGCTATCATTAAAAATTAATCAACAATGAAACTGGATACTGAAACCCTATAGAATATATCCAAAGCTACACTCACAGACAAATTCATGGCCCTAAATTCTTTCTTAAAGACCAAAAAGCAAAAAACGATCCCACTTATATAATGAAAGCAGAAAGAAACTTTGTGTAAAGATTAACATAGAACTTAATGAATAAAAACCAAAAAATACTATGTATCAACTGATAAATTAACCAAAGTCTTTGGAGGAAAAGCAAAGCAATCAGATCATTGGTAAATCCAATTAAGGTTTAAAATACACAGATATTTCTTATATCCTTTATCTATCTATATCTACATATAAGTATATATATAGATATAGAAAAGGAATACAAAAATGTTTTAAATAAACAATTTTATGCTAAATCATAAATTCTCAGAAATGCACCAATTTATAGGAAATCATAAATTACCAAAATTAGTTTTAAAAGTAACAAATTTCAGCTTTGGCAAAAAGTTGAAAAGAGTTGTCAGTGCAGTTACCAAAAAAAGGTTTGGCCATCCAGACAAAATTTTTTGCCATCTGATTATTTCTTTAGGTAAATTCAAATAATTTCTAGCTGATTCTCATTTTATATCATAGTTTTAAACAAAACTTTCAAACTCTAAAGCCTAACATTCTCCACAACTTCATGTAAAAGCTCTTGCTCATAAAGTTTTTTCCATATATAATTTTTAGATGCTCAAATGAACTTTTACAATAAAAAAGTGAAATGCCAAGTTTCTTCTAAAAACATTAAAAATAGTTCCTAAGTCTGCCTGATTATTGCAATCACTCAGGGAGCTTTAAATATATAACAGATTCCTAGGTCCATCCTAGCCCTACTGGATTAGTCTCTCAGATGAGTCAGGAGTCTGCAGTTCTCTAAAGTACCTCATGTGTTTCCCATCATCAGCCCGGTTTGAAAACCAGTGCTCTACAGCACATCTTTTATTCTTCTCATTCCCACCTCTTCAAGGAGATATTCTGGGAAATCAAATGCTGTACCAGGAACCAGTATGAAACAGGTATAAACGTATAACTGAACAGTATATGATTTGGTAGGAGAAATCAATGACAAACACACATGCACACAAACACACAGGAAGAAAGAAAAGCTCAATAAATAAGAAAAGACAAGGGAAACTGATACGCTCCCCAATATTTTCTCCATGGATGAAATGACTGTAACTGGTAAGAGTGAGGAGAGCATTGAATCTCTTGTGAAAGCAAAAGGGAAAGAAGATAAACAACGGTCTTTGAGTAACTGGGGTATCATATATCCTATAGCTTAGCTTGACAAGACACCTACTGATATCCCAGGGGCCTCTGAACAATCAGAAACATCTTACCAAGATAGCAGAGAGTGGGTTTTCTTAAACACCTTGTCTTTATCTACCTAATGGTCTTTCTCCCTCTCATCAAATTAAAAATAGGGGATAGTGAGCAAATGGTTAATTTTAAAAATTCCGCCAAGTACATTCAACATTTATGTCCTTACTATTAAGACAGTTACTACTTATAAGGAAGAATAATTACTGATGGAAGTTTTTTTTCAGTTCTGAAGTATTTGTGTTCATCTGGGGGTGGGAAGGAGATATGCAATCTAATAAGCACAACTAAGAGCTAAATGAGAGTCAAGAAGATTAACAGCAAAAAAAAAAAAAAAAAAGATTAACAGCTAAAGAATTTTTCAGTCAATGTAGAAAGTTTTAATGTCTCTGAATAAAACACCTACACCAAAATATAAGAGTATCTTCCCTCCCCAGTGCTGCACACACATTATCTATTCGTGCACCTCAGCAGTTTAGATTCCTAAAATACAGGACCTATATCTTAATTATTTTTGTCTTCGTTTGTTCCGGACATTTGGCATAAAACATGGAGAATTAACAGGTGACGATACAGTTTAGAAATGTAATTAACTTTTGTCCAATGACATTAACTATGTTCTATCAAAAGAAAAAAAATCTTCATTTTGCTCTATTATCCATTCCAACAGCAACTACATTTCTTTAATCTTGTGCCTGACTATTGAATATAGAATATTTTACCCACTGAACAACAAAATATTAGAAACTAGTGTCTCATTTAAACACAAATACATTAAAGAAAAAGAATAGGAAGAAATTACAATCTTTAATTTTCTATTCTTACGGATCATCCATTTTGCAGGAACTTTCTTTCTTCCAACTTTCCTCGTTTTACTTGCTGTGTCAGAAACTACACTAAATAACACCAAAGGTTATTGACAAAGATAAGCAGTGAAAACAGAAGATTATGATCACTCTCCAACCAATGCTACGGTTTTACATTAGTCAGTACATTCACAAAATTCCTACCTCAAAGATTTGTTCAAAATTCTGAAACTCCTGCAATCTTGCCTGAAATCCTTCTGCAAGTGCCCCACCTGTAATATTTAGGTGAAGATTTTAAAACCTAGTATATAGCAAGATAAGATTTCTAGCATGCTATTTTTGTAATCTATTTGTATTTCAAAAGGATGAAATAACGAATACATACCACCTTCTGGCATCCCCTGGGCTTTGTGCTTTCTAGCACTAAGAACTTCCTTTGCAGAAACAAAAAAGATACGACTCCGTGCTTCTAAAGGATCCACAACTTTGAGCTCCTCCACCAAGAAATGTAGGCATCTTTCCATGTGCTGTCTGCGTACCTAGAGAAAAACAGGGTATTAAAAGAATTCTAATAATTAAACAAATATAACAGTTACCGGCCTATACTAAACTCCATTTATAGTGATATTATTACTATATGATATAGTAACAGTTGCCTTATATGTAACAAATCCAAAAATTCTAATAAATGAAGTTTGATACTTGCTGACAGGAAATCTTCCTCTTAACTTAATGATTCTTCCTTGAACATTTAATTTAAAATTCTGATGTATCATCAAATACTACACAACCATTAAGAAACATACTGTAGACGAACATTAGTGTTTAATGGCATGGGGAAAGGTTCCTAATTCTGTATTAAGGATATATGATGTGTACATATATTTATGTAAATTAACAGGTGGCATGCAGGCAATACCCACAAAACTAGGTGGCACTTTAATTTCTTCCTTAAGCTTTTATTTTCCAAATTTTCTACAGTGAAGCTATTAATACCTTTAAAATCAGAAATTAAGTGCTACAATAAATTTGCTATAATGAAGTTATTTATATTTTGAAATCAGAACATAGATGGTATATTTTTCTTCTAAAAAACACTGGGGGGACTTCCCTGGTGGTCCAGTGGGTAAGACTTCACACTCCCTATGTAGGGGGCCCAGGTTCAATCCCTGATTGGGGAACTAGATCCCACATGCATGCCGCAACTAAGAGCAGGCCACAACTAAGAAGCCTGCGTGCTGCAACTAAAAGGTTCCGCATGCTGGAACAAAGATCCCACACGCTGCAAATAAGACCCAGTGCAGCCTAAATAAATAAATAAAGATAAATATTAAAAAAAAAAACTACCTGGAATTAAAATTGGGGAGAATGCATTAGCTAGGGATTGGAGCTCTAAAGTTAGGTTTAACAATAGCACTTGGGTATCTAAATTAGGAATAAGGATTGGAAGTTAGTTAGGGTTTAGTACCAGCCTTTAGTATTATGGCTATGATAAGAGATCTCCATGTTAAGACTTAATAAAATTAAGCTTAATAGGAATGGAGAAGAACAATCTATGGGTGATATTTCCTAATTCTCTGATGATTAAATGAGACCCCAATTTGAAAGAGTATGATTATAAAGCAAGAGTTAATAACAACAGGATATAAATCGTCATATTAAGCAAAATTTCAATTTGGGAGGTGAGGGGAAGAATGAAAGCAAATGATCTAACATGTGAATAGTGATGGGATAGTGTAAATTTTATTTTTTAATGCATTTTCTAAGGTTTTTTTAAATAATAAACACATACTACTATTAAAATCAGAAAAAGTAGTATCAAGCAAATTAAATATTATTTGTAGACCAAATACCAAATTCTCTATCCTTTCTAAAATGAAGTTTCTAAAACCACCAGCATGACTAAAATGAAAAACAGAAGCAAAAAATACCAAGTGTTGGCAAGGATATAAATCATGTGGAACTCTCAGTCTGGTGGTGGGAATATAAACTGGTATGAGCACTTCAGAAAACACTTGGGCTATATTTATTAAAACAGCATATTCTTGGGAATTCCCTGATAGTTCAGTGGTTAGGACTCTTTTGTTTTCACTGCCAAGGGGGAGAGTTCAATCCCTGGTCAGGGAACTAAGATCCTGTAAGCCATGTGGTGAGGCCAAAAAACAAACAATAAACCCCCAGCATATTCTTAATCTGTAATCCAGCAATTCTACTCCTAGATTATACCCATGGATTACTGATTCCTGTGTTATTGACACTTTGAGTCAGATAAATCTTTGGTTTGGGGGCAGGAGCTGTTCTGTGTTATAGGATGCTTAACAGCATCACTAGCCTCTACCGACCAGATGCCAGTAGCACACACCCTGAATTGTGGCAACCAAAATATTCCCTGGGGGCCAAAATCGCCCAGCCACTTACATTGAGAACCATTGGTATATACTCAGCAGAAATATACACCAATGTGCACCAAAAAGACATATACAAGAATATGCACAGGGACTTCTCTGGTGGCCCAGTGGTTAAGAATCCGTCTTGCAACGCAGGGGACGCTGGTTCAATCCCTGGTCGGGGAACTAGGATCCCACATGCCACAGGGCAACTAAGCCCACGTGCCACAACTACAGAGCTCGCACGCCACAACTAGAGAGAAGCCCGCGCACCGCAACAAGACCCGACACAGCCAAAAAATAAATAAATAAAAAAGAATATGCACAGCAGCATTATTCATGATAGCTAAAAACAGGATATTTATCCAAATGCCCATAACTATCAGAATGAACACATCAACTGTTATTCATAGGATGAAATACCACACAGCAATGCACTTCAGCTATGCACAACAGTATGCATACATACCTCAAATGTAATGTTGAGCAAAAAACCTGACCTAGAAGTAGATACTATGTGATCTCATTACATAAAGTTGAACAACCAGAAAAATTAATCTAGGGTATCAGAAGACATGGTAAGTGGCTATTCTTGGGTTGGAGGATAGAGGCTGGAAACGGGGGGTACTGGGGTGCTGGAATGTTCTGCTTCTTGATCCGGATCCTTCTTGATCTGGATCCTTACACAGGTGTCAAATTTGTAAATTCACTGAGCTGGACACTTATGATTTGTACACTTTTCTGTCATGTTATACTTAAATACAGAATTAAAAAAAACAGGGGACTTCCCTGGTGGCACAGTGGTTAAGACTTCGCCCTCCCAATGCAAGGGGCCCGGGTTCGAACCCTGGTCAGGAAACTAGATCGGCGAGCTGCAACTAAGGAGCCTGCCTGCCTGCGACTAAGACCCAGCACAACCAAATAAATAAATAAATATTAAAAAAACAACAACAACAGAAACAAAATGACATTTCAAGATCTAAAATGATTAGATAGTACTTTTATAACATAACTTTCCTTCAAAGTAGCTTAATACTCTGTCTCTATCACATATCCACTTCAGGTTTTCTATAACTATATTCTTCTCAAGAGAATAGCTGCTTATGATGTTCTATTCTATGAGGTGTATTGTTTCTTCAGATAGCAATGTACATGACTGTATTTCAAAACTTAAAGAAAAAAATAACTTACATCTTCCATATATTCTGGCTCTGATGCAGAGGCATCCCAACGATTATTCAGAATAAAAATATTAGGCTTGGAAAGTCGCTCATTTACCTTGTGAAAAAACTGTTTTTCCTGAAAAACATGAAATATCCAACAGTATGTTTACTTTTTAAAGCCACTTTATTTTTACCTTTATACTTGAAACTTTATTTGAATCTCAAAGTTTGAACCATTTAACAACGGTGATAACACTAACTGATAAAGGATCCCAAAGCACTCTGAGCATTAAACTTTCAAAGGTGACAAAACTAAGATATAGGAAAGCAAAAGTTAAGATTTTCCTACTCCTCCCATCAGTCTTTTTCTGAAATTCAATTTAACCAATATTTATGTTTCTACTATATGCATGACATAAAAGATACTGTGAGATATGACAGTCCATATTTTCAAAAAGCTACCTCAAATCTTTTTGAAGATTTAGACTAAGTAAATAATAATGTAAGACACATGTACAACACATCATAATAAACAATAAAGGTATATGCCATAAATAGTATAAATATCCAATTGAAATTAGGAAATGCTCCATAAAGAAGGAAGCGGTGATAAAGATGGGCTTGAAAAGTACTGACAACAGGGCTTTTTGAAGGATGAAAAATTGGGAGGGTGAAGAACTGTGCACAAAGAATAACATAAACAAATGTACCAAAGTCAGGATGTGTATCAAAGTTTGTTTATCCAACACCTAAATAATGTAGTTACTCTAAAACAGATTTTAAACATTTCCCTATTTTTTATACCATCAGGTTGTAAACAACTGTCAGTGTGGTCACAGCAACACGGTTTATGTGATATAGATTGGGCCATATAAACACTAATAACACGGTGACAAAACAGGTCTTGCTGGTAACACCTAGGTTTTAATGGTGTTTGGCCATTTATATGCTTTTGATGAATAGCATTTTTTTAAGATTATACAATAGTTTTGGATATTAGATATTGAAACTCTGGAAAGTTTATTTGAAATAAGTCTGGCTCTAGACATTCTGGATAAATAATCTTCTATGTTTGATAGCAGCTTATAGTGTACACAGGTAAGCTGAAATCTACAGTGCACACAGATAAAGCCGGAAAAGGCTGACAAAACTCAAAGTATGAAAAGCCTTGCCTGCCAGATAGGGAGGTGAGGTGGGAGTGTTATACTTTATTCAAAAGACTTAAGCCAACAGCCTAACAATTCTGATGCCTATTCCTTCAGAAACTTGTAAATAACCACAGTGAATGTCAACAACACACATGTATCACACCGTGAACTCAAATATATACTAGAAGCTAGAGTCATCAAACCAGAGTCAGCCCTTCCAATCCCACAGAAACACAAACCCCTTTGTTCACCTCTGATATTAGAGCTTCTTTCTAATCCATGACTTGGATTTCCTTCACTTTTCAGAATTAAAACAGACATCATTTCATTTCCTATCATTCAAACAAAATAATGATTAGACCCTACCGTATTCATTAGAGTTGATTCAGAGTTTGCAACCAAAACGAAGACATCAGCATCTAAGCAAAACTTATCAATCCAGCTATCCAGCTCTGTAGTGACATCTGTACCTGGACTAATGGGAATAAAATAAGAATTGTATTATATATTCTTTAAAAGAAAATTTAGATTACAGAGAGATAATTTTTTTAAACTTTTAAGAATTAGTTGAAGTCTAAAGGATAGGATTTCTACCAGTTATCAGTCTGAAGCCTAGATTTAAACTACTTTCTCAGCTATAAGACAGCAGTTGTGGAAAGCTGAGAATCTGTGCTTTATATACTTCTATTCTGCTGACAACCCCCAGAGCCTGTCCAATCAACAACTTAACAAATGCTAAAAAAGTTTATTTACTAAAGAGAGAAAACTTCGTGATTTTTGACAAAGCAAGTAACATGTTCACTATTTTAATCATTTAAATCTTTATGCTTTGGAAGACTGAAAATAAGCAATGGAAAAAAAGAAAAAAAAAACCTAGGCTAATATACAATCTATACTATAAAAAGCATAGTCCAACTGTCTATACATTGACTTGATATGTCCTGTGACAAATTGGCAAGTTAACAGGTTGGGGTCATGGATACAGTCTGGCCATGAAATAAAGAAAAATTAATTAGTTAATATTATATTTAAACCAAATATTTTAATTTCCCAAGCACCTTCTCTCATCTGAGCTATTTCTGTTGATTACTTGAAACTCTCTTTCAATCAAAAGTGAAGACCCTCAACCAAAAAAATAAAGATTTCCATAGAACACTGAAAT
Organism: Balaenoptera acutorostrata; assembly: GCF_949987535.1. Lineage (NCBI taxonomy): Eukaryota > Metazoa > Chordata > Mammalia > Artiodactyla > Balaenopteridae > Balaenoptera > Balaenoptera acutorostrata. The sequence continues at coordinate 63,210,660 of NC_080067.1, read as the reverse complement.
TTTAACTGAAGAAAACAAAAGAGCACACCACAATTTTAAAAAATCATTTAACTACTTTTTTTGGTTAAGGACTCTGCTAAACAGATATGCATTACCATTTTATTAAGCACCAGTGTAGTAGGATGATTTCTGAAAAAACATATTAAATGCAGGTTAATCAGAAGAGCCCGAATAAATTACAAAAGCATTCGATTAATTCTTGAATGATGAAAAGCTGTATGAACTGTCCAGCGGTCATTTTGGGAAACTAAGTCTCAAGAATAATTACTGATTAAAAATAATACCTATTTAGAGTTATCTATCTAGGTATCTAGAATGAGACAATCTCTAAGGCCCAACCAATTATCCAAACTACAGTCTAGAGAAAAAAGTGACAATTCTTGAAATTTCGTGTAATAGAATTAAACTGATAAATTGGCACTTTTATGAAACCATTAAAAAACAAAAAATAATAACTTATCCGTTCCATTACAATCTAGCAAATGAGAACAAAGCAGCAATTGAATATTTTTTTTTTAAGCAATTGAACATTTAAAATTTTTACGTACTACATGCTAAAAGCAAGCAGCATTTCTAAAAAAAAGAAATACAAATACATACGTAGAAAACAATTCATATGTAATTTTACCTATCCACTAAAACCAGGTCATCTCTCAAGAGGGCACATTTTGCCTTTGGCCAAAACACATGTACAAGACAGCCAGCTTTCAAGTCTTTGTCCATGTGAAGGGCATGGGCCAGCTGATTAACTGTCTAAAGTGGGAAGGAAAGAAAAAATAAAACTCTACTTGTAACAAAATTCAATAAAAATTTAAAATATTATGATTTGGTACATTTATTTTTGCAAAACATGTAGAAAAAACAGAACTTTAAATCTTTTGAAATAAAACCATCTGAGCAATATTGAGAAACCTGAGGTTTAAAATTACCAAGTAGGAAAAAAAATAAGGCCTTGAAACGATTTACTCATACCATTCTACAACAATAATCTGGGCTGGAAACATTCTAAATGTCCAACAAATGGAACTCTGGCAATGAATCCCATGCAACCCCTGAAATTGATATTGTATGTATGAAAAGAAATTCACAATATATTAAGAGAAAAAAAGCAAATCAGAAAATAGCATATATGGGACTTCCCTGGTGGTGCAGTGGTTAAGAATCCACCTGCCAATGCAGGGTACATGGGTTCGATCCCTGGTCCGGGAAGATCCCACATGTTGCGGAGCAACAAAGCCCGTGCACCACAACTACTGAGCCTGCATGCCACAACTATTGAAGCCCGCCTGTGTGCCTAGAGCCCGTGCTCCACAACAAGAGAAGCCATCGCAATGAGAAGCTCGCACAAGGCAACGAAGAGTAGCCCCTGCTCATTGCAACTAAAGAAAGGCCACATGTAGCAATGAAGACCCAGTGCAGCCAAATAAATAATAAATAAATAAAATTATTTAAAAAAAAGAAAGAAAATAGCATATATGATATAAAACCATTTTGTTTTAAAAATACAGAGAAACACCAATTTAACTCTACCAAAGAATTTCCACTGGTTTTGGAAGTGTAAGAGTTTTGGAGTTTCTTTTCTTTTTGCCTAACTGTATTTTCTGACTCTTCTAAACTGAGTTTATTGCTTACTAATAAGGGGGGAAAAATAAAGGAACGTCACTAGGCAGTTATTTATTCACACAAGCCTGCTTTATATCAATGACTATGCCTTCTCTTTCCATTTAAATTTCCTAAAATATTTCTATTTCTCAAGATGACTTCTGACATACATTAGTTCATTACCTTTCATGTATGTGTTAAACATACAATTAAGTACAAAGGGCTTAAGACAAAATTAATAATCAAGGAAAGGGCATCAGTACACATACCTCGATGGTTCTTTTGTGATTTGCATGAAATTTTAAAGGGAAACATCTATTTTCAAATGGGCACAATGGTCCTGATCAGGCTTGAAGTGAATCTCCACAGTGACAATGTTAGGTAGGGGTTTTTCTGCTTGCTTTCATAAACTTTTTGATAGAATTATAAACTTGTATTAAAATCCTGATACCTGGGCTTCCCTGGTGGCGCAGTGGTTAGGAATCTGCCTGCCAATGCAGGGGACGCGGGTTCGAGCCCTAGTCCGGGAGGATCCCACATGCCGCGGAGCAGCTAGGGCCGTGCGCCACAACTACTGAGCCTGCGCTCTAGAGCCCGTGTGCCACAACTACTGAAGCCCGGGAGCCACAACTACTGAAGCCCGCGTGCCTAGAGCCTGTGCTCCACAAGAGAAGCTACCGCAGTGAGAAACCAGTGCGCTGCAACGAAGAGTAACCCCCGCTCACCGCAACTAGAGGAAGCCCGTGCGTAGCAACGAAGACCCAACGCAGTCAAAAATAAATAAATAAATAAATTTAATTAAAAAAAAAATCCTGATATCTTACCTATAAAATTAAAATAATATAAGCACCCATCTGACAGAGTTGTGGTGAGGTTTGAGTTATTACAAGTATTTAGAATAGTGTCTGCTACTTATCTTGATTACAAAATAAGTGATTCCTTCATTTGTATGGCTTAAAACCTTGAAAAATATTTTCATAAATATCATCTTATTTATTGTTTGTAAGTAATCTGAAGGGTATTAGACAGATTGAGTTACCTTCTCTGATCAAACAGCAAACTCACAGAAGGAGGACTAGACCTATGAATTCACCTACAGTTTAGCCAAAACTAAAATAGCATGGATCTTCACACACTGAACTTTTGCATTTGTGGGAGAGATCTTACGACTTAAGAGAAAGTGAGTATAGTGAGAAGCAGTGCCTTTTACCAATTGCTTTCATTCCAGAGTAAACATCTTGCATCCTAACTGCTTTTTATTTTTGTTTGGCTGAAAAAAATCTAGTGCCACTGAATTCCTTAAGAAATTTATGAAAGGTAGGGAACTACCACTGGCCTTTATCTGATAAAGCTATAACATTTACTAATGAATATGCTTATCAAATATTCCAAAGGCAAAAACAGTTTCTAAAAGCACAGATGTGTCAAAAACAGATTCCAGAGCCCAATTTTTTTTTTTTTTTTTTTTTTTAAAGGATTTTCTTATTTATTTATTTATTTATTTATTTTTGGCTGTGTTGGGTCTTCGGTTCGTGCGAGGGCTTTCTCCAGTTGCGGCAAGCGGGGGCCACTCTTCATCGCGGTGCGGGGACCGCTCTTCATCGCGGTGCGGGGACCGCTCTTCATCGCGGTGCGCGGGCCTTTCTCTATCGCGGCCCCTCCCGTCGCGGGGCACAGGCTCCAGACGCGCAGGCTCAGCAATTGTGGCTCACGGGCCCAGCCGCTCCGTGGCATGTGGGATCTTCCCAGACCAGGGCTCGAACCCGTGTCCCCTGCATTAGCAGGCAGATTCTCAACCACTGCGCCACCAGGGAAGCCCAGAGCCCAATTTTTTAAACAAAGTTTTCTTTAGAAAGACAAGATTTGAGATTAAACAGCAACAACGCACTTCAATAATGTTCTTTTCACCAGGAACACTATTTTAAAAATTTTATAAACTTTTAATTCTAATTTACTTTCATTTAGTTGAGGACAGGTTTTATTCTTCCAGTAACTTAGCTCTGAAGCAAAAGAATTTTAGAAAATTCAAAATATTAGTGATGGTTTTAAAAGCTACGAATAGAAATACTAATGGTTCTTCCATCTCTAGCAATGCAGACATCTTGTAAAAAATTTTTTAAAAGAACAAGTTAAGGACATTATTTCAGGTACATTATGTTGCTAAAGATCAAACAGTATACCTTCACATTCTTTTTTTCATCTGACCCTTCTGTCATGAGATAGGCTTTATCTCCATCTGTTCCTTCAACACTCAGGAAGCAATTGGTTGTATGGCCAATTCCACTAGGGAGGACTTTATCCCACAACATGGCATTGATAACAGAGCTCTTCCCACTGCTTGTCCTGAAGAATGAGTACACAAAATCATGACAAAACATAATGGTAAAAACTTTGCTCTTTCACTGGGTCAAAGGCCAACTTTTTTAGAATGCAAATTTTGTAAAAAAAAATTTCATCAGATTACAATCTGAAATCACAGCCCACTCTTCCCATCACAAGATGTGGTCTAACATCCCATCTTAAATCTGGGCTGGACCTTTTTCACATGCAAAGCTCATTCCTATTTCTTCTTCTCAAGCAGGACAACTGAGTCATCACTTCTCCAGGAGGCCTCTTCCCTCCCACTCCTATACCACCCTAACCTGGGGTAGGGCCTCTTTCATGGACCTACTTCATACTAGACTCTGTTTAAGGCTCTGAGAATATGGTCAAGTGGAAGAAGCAGATAACAACATAAAACAAAAAACAAACAAAAACAGAGCTTTGAGAAAAGTTTCCAAGGACATAAACAGAGTGCTTTAGCAGAGAATAACTGAGAAGGAATACCTTAGAGTGGTCCGGAAAGGTTTCTGCTGTAGTAACATTTAGGATGAGATTTGAAGAGTGAGAAGGAGTCAGACATACAACAAGGCAAAGAGAATTCTAGGCATAGGAAATTGCAAGTGCTAAAGCCCTAAGATGGGAAATAGCTTAGAAGGCCTACGAGGTTAGTGAGTAAATAAATGCTTCTATTGGTGAACAGCACATGATATCTGAACAACCAAGTGGGGGCCTCGTCATTTCTCTTTGCATCTCTAGTACCTAACAGAGTGATTGGTACATAGGAAGTTAACAAATGGTCCTTAAATTAATGTGTAAGCTGTGGCAGAAATCATTCTACCACTCCAGAAGTTTCATTAAGGAATGGCACTTCTTACTCTCCCTCCGGGAATCATGGAGCTGAAAATCCTTTTGGAAGGCACACCTGATAATCAACAGAAACTTAAAAAGAGTAAGTCACAAATTATACTTATCTGTTTTTCTATCCTTATAGCTGGCTAAGAAGCCAATTCTTAGAGATGAGCATCCTTAAAAAATAAAAATATGATTGACCTTCATAAAGCTTTATTTTACACCAGGAGCTAAAATGAACAAGTTCTTTTACATGCTAATAGCTTTAACATTTAATACAGGCAGAAACTGTTGTGAAGAGAAGGGGGAAGAATACCACTTGCTGCAACATCAGAAACAAAGCTGCGGATATGATCAAGAAAAGCTAATATCTGGAAACTACCCTTGAGAAGAAATAAAGGATTACCTGCCAAAAAATGCCACTTTCATGTGTCTCCGAGACAACACCTCACCAATGATGGAAAGCTTATTTTTATACCTCTGTATTTCTATCAGATCATCCTCAGTAGCTACTCGGTCAAGTTCTGGATTCTTGTATGTTGCTATAAAATTGAAACGGTATTAGAGAAAGTAATATAGATGAATATTAAGTTAATTATAAAACAGAATACTTAAGATATGCATATATTTGGGTTCTGTTCTATATTAACATGATATTTGAAAATAAAAATAACATGGTATCTGAATATTTGGTAAAAGGCGAATGCCTCGTTGCAATGGGTCATAAGAATACCGCCCAAAAGAATTTCAAAATTATTAAAAATTACAGGGGTCCAGTCAAAAGGGTATTTATTATTCATCTAGGTCCCAAAGATACAAAATACCCACCTAAGACAAAAAAGCATTTCTGAACAGCGAAACTAGAACCTAATATCCACCTATTATTATTCCATCCTGACAGGAGCTTCAAATCTTGAACTGAGAAGAGGGATTCACATGCTGAGAGTGAGGTCTGAATGGGTAGTCCCCCCAAAATAAAGATATAGTTCAAGGAGGTCTTCAAGCTAGGTGAGACCTTGCTGTCTTACTACTTCTTGTCTGCTTCCCACAGGGATGGAGCAAGACAGCTCCTTGAACATGAATGAAAAGAGAATTGCAGACTGTAACCCACTCCTGTCAGGTCTGGGAGTAACTGCCTACCCCAGCCCCAGTCTCTCTTCCTCCAGAGATGGGGGTAGCTGAGAAAGCAACGATTTGAAAAGTAGGAAAGTATCTCAGTTTTGTTTATATTTCAGGAATATACATTTTTACATTTTTATCATCTCGTTTTGAAGGTGAACACATGAAGATTCATTTGGCTATCTGAATGGTCCTAATTAGAGACAAATACTGACACAACTTACTGAGTGACCATCTAATTAAACTTAAGCTTCACATCTCACCATACTTTTCAAGTACATTGATAAAATATGTGCAATTTGGTGAATAAAGGCAAGACTGGCTTAAATACCATTACATTCATCTTTGTTTTTCATTTCATTCTTGCTCTTCTATGTGCTTCCTGATTTACTTGCTTTGCCTCTTTTTTGCAACATTTTTTTCTGAGGTTTTAGAACCAGTAATGTAAGCAGATAGGTTAGGGGGTCCCCGGAGAAAGAGAACCAGAAATGGCTTTCTTTACTTAAGAGAATCCATTCTGGCCTAAGCCATTTTGTGATCTAAGCCTGGCCACAATGCTTGCCCTTGAACAGGTCTCAGTACCGATGATCTTAAGGGAATGCAGCAAAAGAGAAAAGGCAGTCAAACAATAGTGAGTGATAAAGCAGAGTCCTAGTTCCTCCTCAAGAGACATACATATATGTGTGTGTGTGTGTATCTATCTATCTATCTATCTATCTATCTATCTTTGAGATCTGCAGGAACTAAAGTCCCCACCCAGGTGGAGAACTGAATGATGATGTTGACCCTCCTGACTTCAGTCAACCAAGACCTGGACTCTGTTGATCTTTGCTCCAATTCTATGCTGAATTCTCCTCTGCTCAAGCCCCTTCATGAATACACATGTACCCTTAGCTTAAAACTTCCCCAATTTTGCTGTTTGGGGACACACTGCTTTGGGAAAGATCCCCAGTGTTCTCCTCACCTGCTGCAAGTAATAAATCCTTCCTTCTCCCGCTCTGTGGTTTGGTTATGTCTACTGGCTCGATACCCACCAATAACAGTAACATTGAATTCAGATTCTAAAGCTGAATTCACTAGCTCCTAGAGTAATAGCTCCTAGCATCTATTACATGCTCAATACACAGAAGATGTTACGTTTAACTTCATTTTCACTTCCCATCAACTTTTTCAGAATAAAATATTATTCAAAAGTCACCATGCCAGCTCAAATTCTTTCCAAATTGAAAACTAAGATTCTGAACCAGTATTTTTTTCCTCATTCAACAGCAAAACTTGTGTCAGATCTGGTAATACGGACAAAATAATGAGGCAGGATCCCTACTCTCAAGAAACTCAAAATCTGGTGAAAGAGAATTAGGAGGGACAAGGAAAAATGTCTGATTCTATCAACCTACCAAATGTTTTCCCTCTGTCACAGGAGTTTACAGAATCCCTCCCTTTTCACTGTACGCTTGAAGGTCAACAATTATCTCTAAAGTAGTATTTCCCAGTATGACATTCTCACCACCTTTGTTTGAACAGTTACACTCTGTTTAAGAAAACTCCTTTTGCCCTTTTCCCACTGCATCCCAGCCTCATTTGAGAAGATAAGATAGGTCTCAGATCTTGGCTTAACTGCTGAGTTGATGGGGGTGATAAGTATAATGGCTAAATGTGGGCTGCCTGACTTTCAGTCTGGGCATTTACTAGCTGTGTGATCTTTGGTAAGCTGCTTACCTTTTCTGTGCCTTAGTTCCTTCATTTTTAAAATGAGTGTGATTAAAATCTGCCTCAGTGTTGATTTGAGGATTAAACGAGTTATTAATAAAATAAAGTGCTTAGAATAGGACCTCACATATGCACTTCTTTCTTAGTTGCTATCAATATAATTCAATCTTCCTCCTTTGGAGGGCAGAAATGGGTTTTATTTGTTATGGTAGCTCTCATTAAGCACAATCCCCTGTATGTGTTCAGTAACCAAGGTTGAAAGAATAAAGCACCTTTATATATTTTCAAAAGTAATTATTTAAAAAACTTAGAGGAGCTAACCTTCAACAAAATGTGATCCTTCAGTAACAAACTCCAGTAACTGGTCAAAGATTGCTGTAATTGTCTTCTTAGCCAGCACAAAGTGCTTCAGTGGAGAAGCAGTTTCTGCCATTATGCTGAAAATAAAAAGTTAGAAAAGTACAAATTAAACTGAATGATAAAGACATGTGAGTTAACAACACTTCCAGCAACATTAACTCCCCAATGAAACAAACTTCCAAACTTTTAGATATATTTCTAGGGAAAATAAGTGTTTTACTTATATATTCACTTTTTGGCTGCGTCGGGTGCGGCGCGGGGGGTTCCAGAGTGCGTGGGCTCTGTAGTTGGGGCACGTGGGCTCTCTAGTTGTGGAGCGCGGGCTTAGTTACCCCATGGCATATGGGATCTTAGTTCCCCAACCAGGTGTAGATTGAACCTGCGTCCCCCGGCATTGCAGGACAGATTCCTAACCACTGGACCACCAGGGAAGTCCCTGGGGGAGAAGTGTTTTAGTCAGACAATTAAAGACTACTTTTGGGTGATATTCCACTAAAATAAGTGAATTCTATTGGCCAAAATCTTGATTGCAATTACTTTAGTTCCCTTTGCTGATGATGAAACTGGCCGAATTCTGATTGCATGTGACTCTTAACTACATCAGGGAACACGGCAGCGAGTGACATGAAGCCAAGTTCATGAACAGTAACTAAGTTATTAAGTTTTTCAACCTGGACCTCTAGGTGGGTGGAGGTGGATATGCAGAATGAGGAAATAAAATTCCAAGATCATAAAGCGGAAATAAAATTCCAAGATCATAATGCAATACTAACGTTTAGAAAGAAGTAGTTCTCATCGCAACAAATAAGGAGGCAAGCCTTAAAGCGAGTATTAACGTTTCCAGCCAAAGTACCAAGAACTTCAAGGAGTGTAAGTTAAGAAAAATAAGTTTTGGTGGCAGCTTCTCCTGAAAAGACACCAAACAAGAACGATCACACACCAGTCTAATCCTGGTATGCATGTGTGTCAAATGGAGCACAGGGGCCATAAAGAAGGCTGAGCCTTCCAAAGCGTCAGGAAATGACTGACCAAAGGGGACGAGCGGGAAAGCACGGTGGGGGTAACAACTCGGTTCAGCTGGTGGTGAACGCCGACCTTGGAGAAAGGCCTTCCCTGTCCTCCACAACAGGCGCTGGAGCCCCGCCCGTAGGGCTCGGGGCCAGACCCCCACCCCCGGCGCGCGTGCGCCGGCCCCGGCTCCCGGTACCCCGGGCTCCGGGCTCGCGGGCTCTGCGGGCCTAACCCGGCCGCCAGCCCTACTCGCAACCGCAGCAGCTCCCTCCTTTTCCGCAGGACCGCGGCGGCGCCTCGTCACAGAGCGCCCCACGCACGACTCCCCGCTCCCTGCCCCCGGCAGGACGAACGTCACCCGAGCAAAGTGAACCGGCCCGCGGCCGAGGCTGCGGGCACTCACCCTGTCCCGGCTCCGACTTGTCACCCAGCAACCGCACCTCAGCCACAGCGCTCAAGCCGCCTCATTCTCCCAAGAAAGGCTGGGAGAGTGGAAGGCGGCGGGAGGAGTAGCAAGAGGGCGGTTACTTCCGGTCTCTTGCCCTTCCCGATTTGGTTTGGCTCCGTAACCGGAAGTGATCTACTCCGAGCGCCATTTTTCTTAAGGGCAGAAGGTAAGGAATTGTTGTGAGCAGGCAATGCAACCAGAAGAATGCTTTTCCTTTCACCCCCAACTTCTGCATCGCCTCCCTCTCCCTTCAAAGTTTCCAAAGCTCTGCCCAGCCTAGGCGTAGCTAGCTGTTAGTGGCTCGTTTAGTGAGGGAGAGCTAAAAGGAGGAGGGGTGAGATGAGATGAGGTGGAGTTAGGGTGTCAGACAAGGATTCCTGCTTACTAGGCCAGCAGCAATAAAGGAAAACCTTTTGACCTCTCCACTACCCTCTGTTCTTGTGTGATTCACTTCCTGAGCTTGGAGTACAGCGGTGTGTGTGTGTGTGTGTGTGTGTGTGTGTTGAATTAGAAGTGAGACTTAGAAAATTGATGTATCGTTGGCAACTGCTTCTCAAATTTTGTACTTGGGAATTTTGTACTTAAGGATCTTGTTAAACTGCAGATTCTGATTCTTTGGGTCAGAGTGTGCATTTCTAACATCCGTGGATTGCTGCTGCTGCTGGTCTGCACATTGCTCAGAGGAAACTCCTGGGATTTCTTTCTAGAGTTGGCAAGTGAGATACAGTTTTACAAGTGAGGCCACTTCATCTTTCTGAACCTCATCTACAAAATCAGAGTACTAATAATACCTACTTTGTGGGTAGGCTCTAGTACCCAGTTATTCAACCAAACACTAAT